>NW_006399840.1:11184079-11292132 GCF_000299155.1 Elephantulus edwardii | reverse complement strand
CTGTCCTCCCTAGTCATTGTCCAACTCTCTGATGCATAACAAGCGATTGCAAATACCATGGCCTGTATCAGGCACACCTTAGTCTCCAGAGAGACACTGTGGCTCCTGAGTACTTTAGAGAGGTCCCTAAAGAAAGAAACATCCACCAAGTTAACTGTAAGTGTTGCCATTCATTTTGACCTGTAGTAACCCAAACGAGAAATAAAGAAACAACATAAAAATACAAAGTGTTTCCAGAGTATGCTAACTGAACTACTTGCATTACAGTCACCTGGCTTATAAAACTCACTTTTTTTGAAGTCTACCTTAAAAACCTGGTAGTGGTTGTGTGTCCTGGAGTCTATTCTGCCTTCCAGCCACTCCACAGGGAAGAGGAGGACGGCCCACAGGCATCCTCAGGTTGTGGCTCTAGTGGTGTCATCTGTACTGTGCTACGCTGCTCCCACACGGCCACGGAACTCTGGTGGTTCTAACCTACTGATTGTTCTAAAGGAGAGAGATGAGCCATTTCTCCCCATTAAGATTCACCAAAAACCCTGATGGAGAGTCACTATGAGTAAGTCAATGTCAGTCAGTGACTCTTTACAGAAACAGATCTTTTCTTCCGTAGAACCACTGTTGATGTTATGTGCTGTCAAGTTGACCACAACTCATAGCAACCCTATGCACAATACCCCTACTCAGGGTCACTGACTCTGATACATCTACCCCCCATTATCCCAGTTACTGTATCACTCCATCTCATCCAGGTTCTGCCTCTCCTGTGCTGTCCCTCTACCCTTCCACGCATGATATCCTTCTCTAAGAACTGGTCTCCCCTCTCAGGTGCCCAACGTATGTGAGATGGAGCTTGAAAATCTGCCTCCAAGAAACAACTTGGTTTTACCCTCTCCAAGACAGGCTTGTTTGTTCTCTTGGCGGTCCATGGTTCTCTAGCACTACAACTTAAAGGCATCAATTTTTCTTCTGTCATCCTTAGTCCCTGTCCAGCTCTCTGATGCATAGCAAGTAATTGCAAAGACCAGGGCCTGGATCAAGCACACCTTAGTCTCTAGTCTGACATCATTGCTCTTTAGCACCTTGGAGAGGTCCCTGACAATAGATTTCCCCAATGCAATTCATCTTTTGATCTCCTGACTGCTGGCAGATCCATTAGTTACCTCCCTTCCCTAGCCTTTCAGTATTAGGTAAGTACATAATTAAAGTGGCACCAGGGCTCCTTATCTTCAAATTTGTGGCAATGATTGAAAATGGGCATGTATAATAAACACTGCAGGTGATTTTACAGCAGTCTCAATGTGGAGAACTACCGATGCAGGCTTTTGAGCTAAAACTGAGGTAGAAGCACCTGTTATAAAAACCTTATTTGACCTCTCAGCAATTTTTCCCAACAATGGATGTTTATTATTAGTAAGTAGCAACTTTACATAGTATAAAAATAACAAAGAAATCTGGCCATTCTTGTTGTAGCAGTATCTTGTTGTCTTGCTATTAGATGACACCTGGTCTATTTTGATTCATGTTGTAGGTTACCATTGAGTTGGAACTGACACATAGCTGACTCTCCAGTGGGTTTACGGAGGCAATATACTACACAGGAGGAGATTGCCTATTTTTCTCCTACAGAGCAGCAGGTGGATTTGAACCCCATACCTTTGCACTGACAGCATAATTCCTTACCACTATGCTACCAGAGCTCCCTTTTTTGATTCATAGCAGCCCCATATATAAACAGAAATGGCTCACAGGGTTTTCTTGGCTGTAGTCTCTTCAGAAGCAGATCACTAGCAGATGGGTTTGAACCACCAATCTTTGGTTAACAGGTGTTTGTACCACCAAGGCTCCTCAGCATTGCCTCAACAAGAATTATTCATAAAACATTCATCTAAATTCCAGGTCATCCTTCTCAACCCCTACACACATCTCATTTGGAACCGAATCATAGCTGACCCTCCAGCAGGTTTTTGGGAGCAGTGAATGGCCCTGGAGAGTGTCCATCTATTTCCTGCAGACCAGCTGGTGGATACAAACCATGTGTCTTCAGGCTGGCAGTGCAACTCCTTACCAGTAGGTCTCCCTCCCAATACTGAACTACAATTAATTTCTTTTCTACTTTGAGAGTTTCCAGATGTTACTAAAAAAGGGCAACCTGCTGGTTCCAATGTTTAACAACTCACTCATCCTTGAGCAAGACCCTCTTATACTAGTGCCAGAGAACTAATGACATTACATAGGATTTAACATCCATAATCTTATTATTAGCATGGATATTTCTGGACATGGGATTTCTCTTAAGTATCTATCTCTCTATCTCTCTCTCCATTTTTCTCTCCAAGACAAATCAGTATTGGCTGTCTCATTCTTTGCAACTGAAAAGCACAAGTTTAATGGGTCAAAAATTAGTTTAGGCCTAGGTGGAGAAAGTGCAGCCAGGGTGCTTCCTTCCTGGAGGAGGAGATGGCAAAGCTTCATATCTCATACTTTGAACATGTAGCTAAGTGAGATATTCCTTGGAAAGGGACATCATGCTTACTTAGAAAGATGAAGGGTCAGAGAAAGGAAGACCGCCAATGAGATGGATTGACACAGTGACTGCAGCAATTGGTTCAAGTGTGTCAGAGATGATGAAGATGGCACAGGTTCGGAGAGAATTCAGATAGGTTGTTTATAGGGTCACTATGAGTCATATGCAACTTGACAACACTTAACAACAACAACAACAATTCTTATACTAATAATTTAGCTTGTTCTTTAAAAAGTACAAGTTTAATAGGTGAAAGAATCCGTTCAAGACTTAACAGACACCACGAAGTGCAGACACATGCTTAGTTTCAGGTTCAAAACCATGAAGAGGAACAGGTGAATGGCGAATGATTAAACGAGTATTACTATCAACATATTCCCTCCCCTCACCAAAAAAAGAGCTATGATAGAAAGTAGGAGGAGAGGCAGGCAGGCAGGCTGGAGTTGTGGTACTGAAAAGACCTGTCGCAAGGTAGCGTCTGCCGCTTCAGATCCTCACTGCACATGATGGCTGGAAACTGGCTTTGGTTCTGCCCCATGACTTCCAGGAGGCAGATTCCCATCTTGGATTGCCTCTCAACCTTTAGAGTCAAAATGTCAAGGGGTGATAGAAGCTATGGCAACCTGTGTTCATAGAAAACCCTGATGGATATTCCAGGAGGGAGTTCTTTCACCAAAGAGTCCATTTTTCTGCAAGGAAATGCCTGCAGTTTGTGATATTTTCCCCTCCCCTAAACTAGAATCCAAGTAAGTTGTCTACCAGATTTTGAACTTGCTGAGAAGTTCAATTAGAAGAGCTCATTATGAAGCAAGTAGAAACAACTTTGGTGGTATTGTCATTGAGATGTCAAAGCAGAAGTGCAAATAAGATTAAGGCAACAGGCAGGAAAATAAATGACTGGAGAAAATGGCAAATCCCAAATGGAAGAAATGACAAAGGCGCAGCTACATCTGGTGTAGGCAGAACAATCTCTGATCAGCTCGATCTAAGGAGCGCTGTAATTACTAACACTGAAATGAACCCAAAACTGAAAAATTAAATTACACTTCTCAGAACATTCCCAGTTATGTTTTGGCAACAAGGAATACATTACTGCTCTAAAGATGCACTAGGAATTACACAGGATTCTTTTTCAAATGGTGATGCTTCATTATTTGGGGGGGTGGGGGGAAACCAAAACAAAAAAAAAAGGACCTGTCATTTCAGGATCTTTCTGAAGACAGAATTTCATATTCTCATTCACAAGATACGGTGACAACAAATAAGGATTCTTTGAGCTATGAATGAATCGAGGGTTTTGTGAACTGGCTCGTCAAGACAGACATGGTATTTGTCAGTGTAGTGTGAGTTAGCCAGGGAAAGCCAAGTGAGCAAAGCCAAGGTCTAAGTCACGAAACCAGAATGATGTGTAAGTATTTCCTGTCACAAACAACAACTCCAGAGAAGTGCTTTCATCTCTCTAAATGCTGCTCCATGACTCTTCTTTGTGAGAAAGTCCCTCTTCTTTAGGAAAAACTTGTTTCATAACTACCACCATGCAGGCAGGCAGCAAGATCGAAAAAAACAGTGAAACTCTTGCTATGAGCACAAATCCATGGAACTTGCTACAGTGAGAGCTAGCAGCTGCCTGTGGACTGGAAATGGTTTCAAACTATTTCCAGGCTTGAGCTTCACAATATCCAGAGTGTATTTTCCATTTGCCTTAAGTTCCTCAAGTCTTTGTGGTTTAGAGGACCATCAAAGCCACACATTTGGGGCTTAGCAGACAGTAAGACACAGAAGTGCTCATTAGAGAGAATGGAAGGATGGCCCAGGTTCACAGAAGAGCTTTCTCTGCAGCACTATGAGTCCTTCTTTCCTTCTGTGGAAATTAGGTACTGGAAGATTGATCAGACTTGTGGGGAGTTAAAAACCACAAGGCAGAACTGACCAGGAGGGGTTTTTTTACTATAATCTTTGCGAAAACAGATCAACAGGCCCGTCTTACACAGAGCTGCTGGTAGGTGCAAAACGCCAACCTTCTGATTAGAAGCAGTCTGTTTGGTGACTAGGCCCTTTCTCTCTCTTTCTAACAGGCAACATCTAGCAAACTCAGAATCCCTCCTGGACAACAGCAATCAGTTGTTTTCTAACAAAGTGCCCCGGAAGAGCCACGAAGCTAACAAACTAAGCGAGCCCCTTGCCTCTCACCCACCTTCCTCTTTGAGTCACCTGCTCCGTAATGGCGTTCCCTTGCTAAAGCTATTGTTTAAATTAGTAGTACCACCTGTCATCCAGTACTTATTCTGCAGGTGAAATGAGACTACCTCAGTCTAACCACAGCTGCCCAAACTGCTTCAGCCTTGATTCCAAATGTCCTGAGTAGTTTCTCATTATTGACTATCACTAGCAGAGGTGATGAGAGAGAGGGAATTGACAAGACGGCATGGAAACAGGCCTTGTTGTTAGCTGCTGCCAAGCTGCTCTGGACTGAAGGGGACCCATGCACAATGGAGCAGGTCACTGTAAGTTCTGTGCCATCCCCCTGATTGCTGCTAATCAGGATCTTCAAGGGGAAATTTTCAGAAGCAGAGCCTTTTATATGCCACAGTCCATCTTAGTCTGGAGGCTCCGCTGAAATCTGTTCAACATCACAGCAACAGCCAAGCCTCCATTGACAGAAGAGTGGACGCTGCAAAAGACGTGCATCAGCTGGGAATCGAGCCCAAGCATGACCCTTCTATGGAAGCCACTGTCCTCCCTGAGACGGACATTACACAGAAACACCCACAGCATGTGGTCTCACGAACACCACCCTCTCACTCCTACTTTATGTTCCTCAAAGATAAAGTGTCAAGAGCTAGGTGATGTACGTGTACAGATAGATATCTGGAGATGGAGATATTCAGAAAAGCAATTAAAATATTTTAAACACTTTTTTCCCCTAAATATGTTGATGTTCTTATTGTTGTGTACCATATAGTCAGAACCGACCCATAGCTGACCCTCCAGGTTTTCAGAAGCAGTTAATCGCACAGGAGGAAAATGCCCATCCTTTTCCCATGGAGCAGCTGGTGGCCTCGAATTATGTGCCTTCAGGATTGCAGCACACCTTCTTGCCACTAGGCCACCAGAGCGTATTTTACATAGTTGGTAGCATCCTGAGGTATAAAACAAACAAACAAACAAACCTGGAAATTAACACACTACGCACTTCTATACTTGGGAGCAAAGCGCTTTTGTTCCAAAGATGGATATTACCAGTAGACAACTCTAAACATTTACTAAAAGAAGTGCTGGTGGCTTAATGATAATTAATCGTGCTGCCAACTCAAAGGCTTGTTGTTTGAACCCACCCCCTGCTCCTCAGGAGAAAGATGGGCACTCTTCTCCTCTGTGATTTATGTTGTTGTTTTTGATTGCCTTCGAGTTGAGCACGACTCATAGAACAAAAGGCCTGAAGTCTTTCTATAATTATTGGCATTTATCAAAACTTATAGTTTCCAGAGACAGGTTATTTAGGAAGTAGACACCAGTTCTGCTTCCAAACTTGTCTTAAACTTGGAGCTCCACCAAACACTGTCCACCATGGGTAACTGTTATGGCATTTGACACCCTAATGACTCAAGGTTCAGCATCAGAGCAACCCGAGGTTATCTCAGTACTGCATATTGACAGAAGAATGCTGTACCACTAAGAAGAATATTCATCCAAAATATAATAACCAAATTTAAATACAAAGGCCCTCCCCAAGGTCTTGTTGACTCTAAACAAGAGGCTTAAATAAAAAATAAATAAATAAAACCCAACCAATATAATATGTTGTTGTTGTTGCTGTTATATGCCGTCGAGTTGCCTGTGATGTATAGCAACTCTATGTATAGCAGCTCTGAACCCTTCCCTGTCCTGAGCCAGTCTCACTAATTCCTACACACCGACTCCAGTCACTCTATCAATCCATCTCATCTGGGGTCTTCTTCTCCTGTGCTGTCCCTCCAGCCTTCCAAGTATGATGTCCTTCTCCAAAGACCAATCTCTCCTGGCTAGTTTCCAAAGTGTCTGAGATGGAGCTTTAAAATCCTAGCCTTCAAGGAGAGACTTGGTTTCACCCTCTCCAAGACAGACCGATTTGTTTTCTTGGCAGCCCATGGTATGTTCAAGACTCTTCCCCAGCACCACAACTCTTCTGTCATCCTTAGTCATTGTCAAGCTCTCTGAAGCATAACAAGTAATTGAGAAGACCATGGCCTGGATCAGGCACACCTCTGTATCTTGACTGACATTGTTGTTCTTCAAGAAATCTGGAGAGGTCTGTGATAACAGATTTTCCCAATGCAATTCATCTTTTGATTTCCTGACTGCTGGTGTTAAGAGTGTTGATTGTGGATCTGAGCAAGCTGTAATTTCTAAGGGTCAGTTATAAGCCAAATATACAACAATATCTACTACTTAGAAGAGTTTTCTATGGGTGCATATGGGTATTTCCACTTAAATGAATGTGCTTACTATACCACGCACATGCAAACCACTGTTCTTTGATTCTACATGTATTTATCTGGTTTCATCAATTCTATATATTTTTCACATTTTAGAATCTCTAAATACCGGATTCTTTATATTGAGCAAGATACAGTATACTTAGTAGGCAGTGTTAGTTCTTTCTCAGTGGCACATCAAATAAGGGAGTATTTTTAGATGTCAGTGGTGTTTAAGATGCAGTGAAAAATCACTTTTGTGTAAAGAAGGTCTCTAAGTGCCAAGCATATTAACTGGATTTTTCTTCACACACATATGGTCAGCTATTGCTTCCTTTATCTTTATAAGCAAAGACACTGAGGTTTGATGATAAGAAAAGGCTCCAGCCCAGCCACAAATCCAGGGGCAGAACGAAGATATAAATTCCACAAAAAGCAAGCAAAGTGGTTTTAATAACTTGCCCTGGGAGAGCCAAGTCCCTAACCAAAACAGAGCTACTTTTTAACAACTGCCAAAGGCCTGGAGTAGGACTTCTTGTCTTTGATGCTACCGCTTCCCTTTCAACATCTGAGATTCCACTGGTGCAATTCTTTCCCATTTCTTCTCCTCCCTTTACTTATTGGGTCTGTCTGCCTTCCAAGTCTGTACTCACTGTAGGACATCATCCTGCCTTCCTGAATAAATTGTCTGAAAGAAACAAGACAAATCCTCTATCGACAAAATTTATCAGAGCTTTCATAAGGAAAAAAGTTGCATTTAAAGACTAAAACTAGATATACAGTTAATCACAATTTTTGTATCATCCAAGTGCAGAGAGAAGAGACTCCCTCCTTCTTTCATGGACACACTAATTTTTTTTCTTTTTCAAGAAAGAGGAAAAACTCTTGTGTCCATTTCTTGTTCTCCTGATATGGGCCTCTACTATTTTTGGAAAGGCACCCTTACAGCTATTGTGTTTTATATTAACATAGCAAAAGGCCAGTGCTTTGAATCTACCAGTTGTTCCACTGAAGAAAGAAGGACATCTTGCTTGATATCTCCTCTCTGTTCTTTCTAATCTCACGATAATCCACTGATGAAGTAGATTCTGAATGACAGTGACCATCCACTTGGTGTCTGAGGCTGTCAACCTTTGTGGAAAGAGGATGCCCATCCTTGGGTTTGGTTTTGGTTTACCATCTCGGTGGCACAAGCTGTAAAGTGCTTGACTACTCACTGAAAAGTGGGTGGTTCGCATTCATCCTGGGAAGGAAGGTCTGGTGACTTGCTTCCCCAGGCCCACAGCCATGAACTTGAAGACATTCTGTTCTGCAACACATGGGTCACCAGGACCTGGAACTGACTCAACAACTGGATCTGCAGCTTTGTGTTCTACTTGGTCCAGTAGCTGAAAGTCTTCTTTTTAACACAAGACCACAGATAGAAATAGCTCAGGGATCCCCTGAGGTCTAAAGCGTACATACAATTAAAATGTTTAAAACTGGTTAGTATACAATAAGTGATCAGAAAAGTTAGTTCCATTATTATCATTACTTTGATTTTTTTTCCATTGTTATCTATAAAAATGGAAAGAGGAACTGTGTGATTAAAGGAGGCCCTGAACCATTAACATGACAAGGGGGTATTCTACTAGGCATTTGCTCAGATAAAAAAATATTAAACTATTTCACTTCTCCACATTTCTAGAGCATTTTGTTTTCTACTCGTAGATCTTTTCTCTTATCATTCTACCTTATATGTTAAAGACAAATATTATTTATCTGTTAAAGATTTATCCGGTAATTATTATGTGCTTAGATCTTTATGATCACAGAATTTGGTTCCTGTTCTGAGCAAGTTCACAAACTGCTGAAGAAGATATCACAGAACACAACTAACTTTTAACAAGAGGGGGGAAAAACAAACCAAACCAACCAACATAAAGGCTGTGGTGGAGATAAACATCAGTATTGAAAGTGCACAGACGGACCATGAGAATCAAGGATGGCTTCCTGGAAAGGGGACATCTGGCTAAATGTCCTTGAAGGACATTTAGAGGTTTTTAAGGTTGACTCACCAGGTAGAAAGAAAAATTCATAAATTAAGACCTAAAGGCATGAACATTAATAGCACCATATGGGCTACAGAGTGGTAGTGTTCCATAGTTTTCACAGCTGTAATCGTTATTGCTTAGTGACTAATGTAACCAGTAGGCCAGGGGTTCAAATCCACTAGCTGTTCCTCAGGGAGAAAAACAGACAGTCTCCTTCTGTAAAAGTGATGGAGGGCTTCTATTGTCGTTGACTTGAGGGCGGAAGTCGGCCTTTCTCCCATGGAGCTGCTGGGTGGATTCTAATCACCAAATTTCAGGTCTCCAGTCAATCACATACTGCTTACACCAGGATCCTCAGAGGATGACTAAATAATGGCAACCATTATGAGTTACCTATCCTGACATTCTCTGTTCCCAGTATCACACTGTGCCACCCTCAGAGGCAAAGACCACCCAAGGAAGAAACTGAATGAGCAAGAAAAATGGGTTGAACGTATAAAGAAAAGAAGGATGAAGTGTGCCTATGACATCCTAGGCCAGCTGAAGTGATTGCAGAGACAACACTGTCTCCAACAAACCCTGTAGACAATCAGTGAAGACATATGAGTGACAGCTTAACCACCTTGTGTACAAAGGTTTCATTGGAGCAAAGAACAAGAGGCAACACAGCACTGAGGGAAAGAGGCCAAGGTGACACTTTATGCAGGATCCGACACACCACACCAATCCAGAGGGCAACAGTGGAAAAGTAAAACACTCATTTCTGAATACAAAAGTTGGAACAGTAATCAAATCACTTCCCACTAGCACTCCTCCACAGGAAACAAACAAGCTGCCTAAGAATTTATTCCAAACTATGGCAACTTCAAGTTTGTCAAAGTAGAGCTGCTCTCCACAGACTCTGCAAGGCTGTGATCTTCCAGAAGACGCCCTCTAGGTCTTTCTATTGAGGAGCATCTGAATAGATTAGAACGGCCAACCTTTTAGTCACCACCTGCATGCTTAACCATATGTACCATCCAGGGACTGTGGCAAAAACAGTCAGCACCACCCAAACCAGTTTATGTTCGTGGGCTTCACGCACCCTTCTCCTCAAGAGATGATGTGGCAAAATTTCGGTCTAAACCATCTGTTGGAGTAAGTTCTAACATGTTATTAAATGAAAAGTAAAATACCCGGAGAGGACTGAATTCCTAGGTTAAAACTATCTTTGCTAAATTAAAGAAAGAAAGAAGCAACATATGGTTTCAAAATGAGAATGGAACACTTGTTTATCTCGGCCAGAGTCACATTTCATCAAACTGTTGTGAGCGTCACTCACCCGCAATCTGCAGAGTGGAATACACCCTTGAGCGGAGGAGGAAGGGCTGTATAAGGCAGTGAGCACATCTGGTAAATCCAAGTCCTCTCCAGGATCCCCTCAATACCGGAAATGCTGCCTCAAGAGAGCCGAAAGGGCTATTTGCAGAGCTCTTTAACATGGTCTCTTTGCTTACTGTCCACCTTACAACTACATACAAGAAATGGGGATCAGGGTTTAGGGGTGTTGATGGAGCAGAGGCATTTAAGTGTCCACTGAACCCCTTCACAATCACCTGCACAACCACCCCATGGCCAGATTCCTCTAGATAGCCCCTCCACCACACTGTGCCTAACCTTGTAACAGTACAGCTTCAATGTGTTGTAATCTCTTGGCAAAGGCCTAGCACTCAGTGACCTCCTAGGTTCTAACCCAGACTGGATGTAAGACCAGCAGTGAGTCACTAGCCCTTTATTCACATCCCTTTTTCCTCTAGGAAAAATGATCTGTCCTTCTTTAGTATCTTTATATGAAAGATGCTGCAACTAAGTTACATCAGCATTTTTTGCCAAGGGGTTATAAATCAAAAGTTGCATGTCCTTGAGTAGACCACAGGGGTCGCCATGGAGACACTGAGGCTCCCTGCAGTCAGCACCTGCCTCTGTGGGCTCCCCAAAGCCTGGCCTCTATCCTCAGCTCTCCTTAGGAAGGGCCTGAAAGCAGACTGGCTTTCCCTGGCAACAAATACTGCCTGACCGTTTCAGTTATAAACAGTGTATTTCCGGGAGGGTTGTTCCTAGTCCCTGAAAAAAAAAAGAAAAGAGAAGCAAGAGAACATGGTCTAACTTAAATGTAAACACAAGTAGGCACTAAGATTAGTCTGAGCAGTGGTGCAGTAACAATGAGAGACTTAGAGCTTGATCTATTGTGTATTGGTAATCATTCTGGAAGTCAAAGGGTTTCATTCTGTTTAAGATCTCTCTCTCTCTCTCTCTCTCTGTGTGTGTGTGTGTTTGTTTCAAACACACACACATAAACACTGAGAAAGAATCTTAATAATAAAACCCTGAACAGAAAGCAAAAAAACATTACTTATGCCCCAGCAATTGCTAATATTTTCTTTCATTGGGCAATTGGCCAGTAGACTAGTAATGTATATACAGAAAGATATATTCATGGACAGAATGCTAAGTCACATTCCCCAAAACCATAGTGTTATTGGTATTCATTCTACATTCCATAATTTCATTTGGAAAATTACAGCGGAAAGAGAAAAAGAGATTACTCAGTATTACATGTTTGACATTCATGTGAAACAATTACAAAGGAAACCTCATTGTGATTTCTCAGGCTGTATATTTTAGTTTATCTCATTTGATATGAAAGAATAAACCAACATGATTATTTATTTTCTTTGGTTGCCTCGCTTGGATATTCTACTCTTCATTAACATGAACTGCTTATTTTCCCTGCAATGAAAAATCCAAGATAATGCCTCACTTCTTTTCCCTCGTTTTGACTATCATGCTCTTGCTAGTTGATGCTTCTAGTGGGTGGGCCACCAATGATATTTAAGCTTTATGAATGGGAAATGTTGATGTTTCCAATTTAGTTGTTTTGGGGTCACAAAAAAGCAAAGTTTATATCATACAAAATGGTCTGATTTATGTTCTGACTTAAGATAACTATTTTTTATTCTCTTCTTGTTTGATGCCCTTACTTAAATGTCCTTTGATCATAAAGGTTTTTTCTTAATTTTTTAAAATTCCTTTAAAAATGATACAACTAGCTGAACTCAATAACCTCAAACAAATACTAGGCCTACAAAGGTTGTTCCCTGTGGGCAACTGCTGACATTTGGGGCCAGATAATTCTTTGGGGTTTGTTTTGTTTTGGCGGGATTATCCTGTGCATTGTAGAATGATGACCAAAACCTGTCCTCTATTCAGTAAATGCCAAGAGCACTCCTCTAATTCATAACTCAAAAAATGTCCCCAGGCATTGTCAAATGTCCTACGCTGGAGGACAGTACCAAAGAAACTTAGATAGTTCTCTTTTTCTTCCTTTTATTTTTGTTTTTTTTTTGTTCTGATGTTCAAGCCACTAGAGATCTCAAATTGTCAATTACTTAACATTCTCACTGCAGTTGATGTGATCACTTTTTACCTTTCCAAAGCCATGTGTAATGTCTCTTGAACAGAAGTGCCTTGAACTTCAAATAGATTGTCAAAAAGTACTCAAAGTCCACTAATTCCCACTGGGCAAACGATCAGTAAACCTTAGCATAACTCCTCTTTGAGCCTTAAACCAACAGCACGTGAAAAGATCAATATGAATAAATTTAAAACTAATCAGATCTCTTCTTTAAATGTTGACACAGTATTATTTATATTCCATAAATACTTTCTCGACTAAAATTCATCCCAGGAGATTGGCATCAGGCCAATTCTATTCATATTTACTGTATTTATATAGAGCATCTGGCCAAGGATAATATTTAAGATAAAATATGCCTTAGGTCCTATACAATATCTCTTATATTTTTATTTTTAAATCTCCACATTGCTAAAAATATTCAGTCTGAACTTTAGAAAAGGCCCTAGAAAGGGCTATCAGCAATCTGTACTGATATATAGCTCATTGAATATAATTAGAGCATATTTGTAATACTTGAGCTGAAGTCACTCCCTAAACACTAATAACTTGGTGGTAAAAAAATGAACCAGTGATCTTTCCCATGCCTTCATCTCTGGGGCTTATGAACCTCAGTGAATTCATTGCAAGCAATGGCAGGCACATCCCTCTCTGCAGCCACTTCAGACAGAGAACATTAGGCAGCAAAGTTATAAAGTGGGTAAGATGGTCCATAAGTCAGAGCTGTACTTTCAATTTGTTCTTTAAAAATATGGTAGAGTGATTTCTTCATTTCTTCCTATTTTTGGAAGGACTTCCCATATTCCAGTATAACTAGAAAGTGCTGGAAAATCAGTTAGCCTACTTTCTATAAAATTATTTGCTGCCCTACGCAGTAGAACCAAAGCTGCTATTAATATAACCTTTTGCTTTTAAACTTCTAGTGCACAGTCAGAAGCCTGAATGTGTCAAAACTGATAGCATTTTATATATACACACACATGCAGTTCTTAGAGGTTTTCATTTATTTCGGAGTTTGGATTGGATGGAGAGGAGTCCACACACTGATCTTAACTGTCACACTGAAATCCTCCTAAGAATCTGAGAATGTTTCCATTTTGGGGATGACCATGATCCTGGGTGCAGTGTGCCTGAGAGAACAAAGAATGACCCTCTTTGGTAACTTGTTCTGTCCACACCTACAGAATGATGTTTTCAGGCCTCCTCTGGGTTATAGAAGCCTTGGCAGCTCCTTAGAGCTCCCTCCGTAAATATTGAAAGGATGAGCTGACAGGTTCCACATTAACATGTTAATTTGCCTCTCTGCTCCAGTAGCAGAACTGATACACATGCTAAAGAAAGCAAACTTACTCAACTCCTTGTTCAGTCTCAATGGATTTGGACTAATTATAATGAACTTTCCTTCCTAATATCTCCTTGGCTCCACCCCAAACAGAAAGCCTTACTTCCTGAGGGGGAATAACCAGGGTGGAGTGTATTTATCACTGCTGTTTTGAATGGTGCCATAATTACAATAATAAAATCGCCCTGCTTGCCAACATCTTCTCTATCTTCTCTGCCGTTGAACAATAAGAGGAGCTGCAGTAAAACAGAAAGGTAGCCTAGGAAGAAGGGGGTGGGAGGGTCTGCACATCAGCTGACACTCTGAGACCATCAAAAACAAGACATGACAAGCCACACAGCTAAAACTTGTCAAACTAAAAATAAATATTAAAAAAGAAAAGCACCACCCTGCAATTAGGACCTCTAGGATAAAATTACCAACATGGCTGTATTATCTATTTAGGCAAGAAGCAGACTTTGCAAAGGCAGCCAACAAGTATATAGGGCATGGGAAGGGGAGGAGAGAAATGGCAGCCAATGAAAAGTTTAGGGCTTGGGATGTGGAATACACAAATCTTGAAGCTGCTTTTTTCTCTCTCTTTTTCCCTTTTTTCCTTTCTATCTTTTTTCTGGTATTTAACCCTCTCTGATACCACGAAATGCTACCTTTCCCTCTCTGTTTCATACTTTTGAGAAAATCCTAAACTCACTCCTGTCTTCCCTTCTCTCCCAAAGAACCCTGCAATAAATCATTTCCCTGCTGCTGCTACTGTATGCCAGCTGCTTTGGGGACACTGCCCTCGGAGGAGGGAAAGAGGCTGTCCTCTGTCTGATTAAGAACTGCACTGAAGTAACTGCAAGAAACCAGGGGCAAGTCTTGGGACACAGGGCTCGAGACTGACAAAGATGGACGATAAATCCTAAGAAAAATTGTCCACTAAACTATAAACAAAATGGTACTGTCAGATGCGGGGTGGGGAGTACGATCTTAAGAAAGCAGGATTGGGTGGTTTATGAAAAGAAAAAAGTAAAGTTGTTGTTTTTCTTTTTTTAAAAAAAAAGATATAAAGAAAGCAACTTTTGAACACAGCAGAAAGAAGCTCTCCTTTCTACCACTCCAGGTGAAGGCAAAGTGCAAAGGGGCTTGAGAGCTGGTCTTAGGGGAAGGCAAACACTTAAGGCAGGCAAGAGACAGTTAAAGCTTCTTCAGGTTTTTAAGGTGACTTTTCCCTAGGGGTCGCCCTTTTGTCTTCACGTTAGTAACAATTTTTAGGGGACTTTCGGACAATAGGGAAGATTTGGAATTATCAAATGGAGGGGGGAGCAGGCACGGAAAGCGGAGAGCCTTCAGGAAAGACTAGCTTGGAGCCACTTTTTTGTTTAACCCTTCGTCCACAGCGCAGCGGGCTCCACGCCAGAGTGCGCAAAGAAAACACACCTACCCAAATGGCCCAGCTTAACTCTGCCCGGGGGACAGCCTCGACTTTAACGGAGAAGGGCTGACTCCTCGCTGGTGGCCGGGTCGCAAATCTCAGGGAAGAGGAGAGAAGGTTGACTTCTATCCGAGGCGCTGGGAGGAGGTGGGGGCAGGGAGGGAGGCTAAAGAAAATGAAGTAGAAAGTTAAGGTTGTAGAGCCTAATGGTCTTAGGTGCACGCTGGAGAGGTGAGTGGGAAGGGCAGGCGACCGGGAACAGCGTGAGAGGGGACCCGGGCCGGGAAGGGCGATCTCCGATCCCCGAAGTGGCAGCGGCTTTGCCAGCTCCAGCGCCAAACCTCGGGAGATAGAAGCGAAAAACGGCACTTACTTTCGGAGGGGAAGAAGGGCGGCATGTCGATCTTGTACACCTCCTTGGCGTAGTATTCTTCGTCGCTCCTCTCGCGCTCGCAGGCGGCAGCTCGCCGGCTCGCTTTCTCCTGGAGCAAGTCCCGGGTGCTGTTGTAGATGGAGATCACCTCCGGGGGCACCTCGTCGGGCTCGGGGTAGTCTTCTGGGGGGCTGGTGAGCTTCAGCTTGCTCAGAATCTGCCCTCGGATCGCCTCGATCCTCTTGCGCATGAACTGGTCCATATCCAGCGTGCTGCAGGTAGACAGGCTAAGCGCCACCGCGACCAGGTGCAGGAGCAGAAAAGCGCTCAGCACACAGTAGTGCATTTTTTTTAAAGGTGGAAAAAGTTTTCAAAAAGGAAAAACAAAAATCAAAAGAAAGAAAAAAATGAGAAAGAAAGCAGCAGTTCCCAAAGTGTAGATCAGGTAGAGTTGTTTTTAGGTTGTTTTTTTTTTTGTTGTTGTTTTTTAACGCGAAACTTTTGCAAACGGTCGAAAGTCGATTTCCAATAGAAAAATATATCTCGCTTGAATTCTTTTTAAAAAATGCAAGTAGTTCCAAAAGTGGAAATATTAATATGGGATGGGCAAGGGGAATCTCTTGACTTTGGGGTGTGAGAAAAAGTTTTCTTGGAGTGACAAGATGAGAGGGAGGGAAAAGAGAGAAAAGCGGTGTTTTTAGCAGAAATCAATTTAAGAGGAGGAACCAGAGTTCAGTGTGTCAGTCTTGGTACGCAGTGGCAGATCTGAACTCGGCTCTTCCAGCCAAAAGGGAAAAGATGAAAAGGTCCCGGGGTTGGCAGTTGTCGAACTGGCAGGAGGGACGCCGGCAGAGCTGGGATGGGGGCCGCTCAAGCTGGCGGGGCTGTAATTTGTGTATTTAAAGGAGCGATGCGGCAGGGCCTTCCACTGCTGTGCTGAGCAAAAGCAGCAGCTCCAGAGCAAAGGAGCGCACGTGTGTGTATGTGTGTGTGTGTGTGTGTGTGTGTGTGCGCGCGCGTGCGTCTATGTGAGTGCGCGTGCCTGTATGTGTGCGCGCGCGCTGGGAGCGAGCCAGGGCGCCGAGGGGAGGCCGGTGTCCTTCGCACAGCGTTCGGGTCTCGCCAGGTCCTCCCGAGACCCTGGAGGCAGCAAACGCCGTGACGATCTTGCTCCTGGAGCCGCGCTGTGGCCTGCGCCCTGGCGGCGCGCACCGGCTCGCCTGGCAACTCCTCTTTACTGCCGCCGCCGCTTGCAAACACGTCCAGCTTCCAGCTCCCTCCTTCTCCTGCTCCTCCTTTTCCTCCTCTGGCTCCAAACGCCAACCCAGCAACAGACAACTAGCCGCCGCGGCAGTTGCTATCACCCCCAGCGGAACGCAGCGGCAACCTCTGGGAAGCGCTGCCTGAGTTTATTACCTAAGGGGGCTGCTCGGGACTCCCTTGGAAGACTGCCCTTTCCCAGCCCCTCACGGTCTCTCCTTCAAGGACCTTCTCTCTTAGGGTAGGGAGACGCTCGCCGCCCCTTCTGAAATAACACTTTTTTCTGTAGCCAGGCAGTCCTTCAAATTGTTTCCTAGACCATTATGCTGTGTTCTCCCTCTCTTTTCCTCTGTTTTCACTTGGCGTTTCTCTCTCTGAGCTTCTGAAGTTCAACTTGGAGGGTACTGCTGCCAGCAGATAACATCACGATCTAGCTGGGGAGGTGAGATTTATAAATTCTCTCTGAACCACGTGTTTGCTTACAGCAAAGTGACGTGCTAGGATTACAGTTAGAAATCTCTTTAACTTAGACCTCCAACTCTCCCCTTAAGGGTGAAGGGGTGTGGAAATGTGGATAGCTGTGGGGGAGGGAGGGAGGGAGGAGGTGGAGTGTGCGCCCTGACAACAGTGATTTACGGTATTTATATAGTCATTTGGGGCCCATCTGCTGAAGAGCAACTATCAAGACTCCCGTTTTAACTTAGTGTGGTTCACTCACTGTCTCCACAGTGGAGTTAACTCGTTAGAATGGAAGTCTTCTATCCTGTATGTGTGTATACACACACACACACACACACACACACACACACACACTCACTCACACTCTCTCTCTCTCTCTCTATGCACACCTCTATGCCAAGATAGTATGTACAATCAATCGACTTGGGCCCGAGTCAGACTTGAGGCCAACCTCCCAATGTAAAATATTTAGAATTTTTTTTTAAATCCTATAATTTTCTAAAATTTCCATCCTACTCTTAATCTGGGGGAACTCTTATAGCCTAGTGGATAAATTGTGCTGCCAATTCAAGGGCAGGAAGTTTGAATCCACAAACAGCTCCTGGGGAGAAAGACATGCAGTCTCCTCCCACTGGATTAAGTGCCACTACCAAAGGGCAATGGTGTCTCTCTGGAGACTAAGGTGCATCTGATACAGGCCATGGTCTTTGCTATCACATGTTATGCATCAGAGAGTTGTACAATGACTAAGGAGGATAGAAGAATTGATGCCTTTGAGCTCTGGTGCTGGAGAAGAGTATTGAAGGTACCATGGACTGCTAGGAAAAGTTTCATCCTGGAGAGGGTTAACCTGGGCTGCTCCTTGGAGGCAAGGATTCTGAGGCTTCGTCTGACATGCTCTGGACATGTTGTGAGGAGGGACCGGTCCTTGGAGAGGGACATCATGCTTGGTAGGATGTAGGGACAGTGCAGGAGGGGAAGGCCTTCTATGAAGTGGATTTATTCAGTGACTGGGGTAATCTGTATGGGAGTGTCAGAGACAGTGCGACTGGCACAGGACAGAGCATATTTTAGGGCTGTTGAATATAGGGTCGCTATGAGTCGCAAGCCACTCGATGGCACATAACAACCACCACCACCAAAGGGTTAGCTATGAGTCAGTTCCAACTCAGTGGCACATAACAACTTTTAATCTTACCATTTTCTGAGATTCCATGACCTGTCACCAACCTTTGTCTTAGTCCTTATTTTTTAAGTTCTTTTCCATCGAGCACTTGACTGTGCTGTAGTCTTTTGTTGGTGATCTGCAGAAAAGCAAGAGCTCCATCTCCTTCCCTACAGAAGAAGGTGTGTTTGTTTTACTATTTCAATGATTACCTTCTTGATTTGCTGCTTAAACCACTTTTTGATGTGGCTATCTCTTCACCTTCCTCCTAGGCTAGACCTTATCAGCCAGCTTCATTCTTTCCATAGCATACATGCAGGAAACTGGAATTTTAAGTGTTTGATATCTACTGTTATACACTGTGCATAACTTTTTTCTATTTCAGGCTAGTCCAAATGAGATGAATACAATTCTTGCCACTGTTCAATTTTCCTTTTTTACCTCGAGTTAGGCAGAGTCAACATCTTCATTTCCTTTATGACCCTAGCCATGCTGACAAGTATGAGGATTTAAACTGGAAACTATTTCGTTTTCCCTGAACTGAAAGTCTCTATATTATTCCTACTTCTAATAATTTTTACTATTAGGGGGAAAACCCTAAAACCCCAAAAAGTCACTAGGAACCTTCTAGAACTTTTGGAATATAAGTTTTCAATATGTATCTTTAGTAAACAGAGAGCTGAGTAACAGTGTTGTGTGTCCTCTAGCGGATTACAAATCATAGTAAGATAAAGCTTTGTATGATAAAGTTGATTCCAACTCACAATAGGATGAAGTAAAAGTACCTTTTAGATTTTCCAGGCTGTAATCTTTAAGGGAACAGATGTGCAGGACAATTCTCCTTGGAATAACTGAGTGGGAGATTTTCTGACAGCAGCTATTGTACCACTAAGACTCCTGATAATAACAACAGTTACACAGCACCCTACTGTGCCAGTCATTATTTTAAGTGGACAGACAGATAGGGTCTTATTCTCACAACCACATTATAGAATATTATTACTATTCCTATTTTGCAGATGAAGAGATTGAGGCACAGAGAGGTTAAGTTCAAGATCACAATGAGTGGTGGCAGAGATGGGTTTTGCTGTCAGAATCCGCTGTCAATATTCTCACCATGTGTTTTAAGGGAACACTGGAGGCCTAGTATCAAGCAGCTGTGATGCCAACCAAAGGGCACAATGTTTGAATTCACCAGCTGCTCCACGTGAGAAAGATGGCTTCTCCCATGCGATCTACTGCCCCTGAAAACCGACTGGAGGGTAAGCTGAGTCAGTTTCAGCTCAGGAGTACACAAAAACAAGTGCTTCTAAGGGAGCTCTGGTGATGTAGTCCATAAGGAGTTGTGATTCTAACCCAAAAGCCTCTATTCTCTGGTGTTTCAAATACAGTGACTCCACAGGAGAAAGATGGGTGGGTCAATCTCCTCTCACATGTGTGATCAAGTCTCTGCAACCCAAGGAAGGAGCAGCTGAGCAATTCTGAATGGACAGCAAGGAGTTTTGGGTTTTCTGTTGGGTTGGGGTTGGTCTCCCCCCCTCCCCTTTTTTGTTAATATGCTTTTAAAGGAGCCCTGGTAGCCTAGTGGTTAGAAGCTGCACTGCCAACCCAAAGTCTCTGGCAGAAAGATGTGTGATCTGCTGCCTCTGAAAACGCAATGGACAGTGAGCTATGGGTTGGTTCTGACTTGATGGCAAACAAAAACAAAAGCATAGAGGGTCAGCTATGAGTCATTTCTAACTCTAGGGTACATGACAACAAAAGGGCGCTGGCAGTGTGTGTGCTAACTAAGAAGTCAATGCTGAGCAATGGTCAATATGAGTGAGAACTGACTTGTTGGCAGTGGAGATGTACTTCTAAGAGAAAACACCCCAGAATACATTCTGAGAAACAGGGATTCTGTAGTCAAGATGAAAGTGGGCAATAGCAGGTACTTTCTTGCCCTCCTATAGATTGATAATGTCCATTATCATGCTAAAATATCTGATTATCACCAAGAAAATTGCTTTTACTTTTCTAATACAGCATTTTACAAACTCTAAATATGGAATTTCCTCCTCTATGATAGGTGAGTTGAATACTTTGAGCTGTGATGCAAGAGAAGAGTACTGAATATACCATGGACTGCTAGGAGAACAAACAAGTTTGTCCTGGAGAGGGTGAGACCAGGCTGCTCCTTGGAGGCAACGATTCTGAAGCTTTGTCTGACATACTTTCAGCACGTTGCAAGGCAGAATCAGTCCTTGGAGAGGGACATCATGCTTGGGAGGGTAGAGAAACAGTGCAAGAGAGGAAGACTTTCGATGAGATGGATTGATTCAGTGACTGGGGAAATGGGGGTAGGTGTGTCAGAGACTGTGAGATTGGCATAGGATAGGGCAGGGTTTAGGGCTTTTGTACATGGGGTTGGTATGAGTCACAGGCAACTCGACTACATATTAACAATTTTGAAACCATAGAATAAAGAAATAGACCTAATCCATTTCTAAATAATCTTCAAAAGTATGTATAAATGAGCATTATCAAGTTTATTTCCTTGTGGCAAGTACCTTAGGAGGGGTTAGAAATAGTTACCATCCCCAAACACAGAACAATATATCAAGAGGAATTGGTCTGAGCCTGGTAGCTGCTTCATGGGAAGTTCACCCTTTTGGGTTCTGTTTGAGAACTATAGGTATCTAGTTGTATAGAGATCAAAAGTGACTACTCTTACGTAAGCCCATAGATGTTACTGGTAAGATACAACTTAAGCCAGAAAAGCAACAAGTCCCTTCCCAATATAAACATATACATTTTTGTTTATAACACTTAGTTTGGTGAACAGTCACTGCTTATTTTCTAGAGCTTTAAAGCTGAGGCCCCTGACTTGTAAAAGACTACTTCAGAGTCCTGGAAGGTTAGACAGGGGCTAGTTGGTTAAATCTTCTAATAGAAAACAATGTGAAGACAGCAGGGGAGGGGCCTCCTGCTATCCTCATGGCAGATATCTTTTAAAAAGGTAAGAAGTAGAACTGCAAGAGAGGAGCTTGAATGGCTGCCCATGCATAGACACACTGCAATTATGCTGCCAATGTAAAGAGACACATAGTTCGAATCCACCAGCTGTTCTGTGACAGAAAGCTAGGCAATCAAGCTTCATGTGATTTACTGCTTCTGAAAACCCACTGGAGGATCCGCTCTCTTCTGACTAGATGGACAATAACAGAACTGTAAGAGTGATCTTCTAGGTAAACAGAGATGAATCCTTTATGCCAGTAAGTAACCCTGCGGAGCCTTTTTACCTCTATAAACAAGAATCAAAGATTCACTAAGTTCACTGAAATCGTATGAGGTGCTAGGGTCCTCCAGAAAGTCTTCATAGTAAGACAGTATTGAACCAATAATAGCTCATCTCAATTATCACAAAAGGGAGAAGAAGATAGTGGTGAGTCTTGCCAAATTACTCAAACCCTTAATTTTGGTTTCTTTATCTGCAAAATGAGTATTACTGCCATCATAAAATTGTGAGGATTAATTATTATCCATGACTTCTTTCAATTGTAAAATCACTGAATGAATTTATTGTAGCCTCCACTCTTTCTCCATTGCCAGTAAACAAAGGAGCCAGGGAAGACAAGAATGATTTGCTTCCTGGTTGTTTCCTAGCAGTGTCTAAGTACATGCTCAATTATTTTAAACATAACAGTATTTTTCCTATGAAAATACAACTAAAATGGAGGGGTTTTTCCCTTTCTAGATCAGAGAGGTGAAGGTTGCAGCTGTTTCAAGCACTAACCCCTCTCTGCTCATTAATGGGTCTATTCATTTAAGTAATCTGGAATTCCTACAAGGGGCTAAACAAATGTTTGATATCAAAACAATCACTCATCCCTGCCCTGAAGTCAGACCCTATGGATCCCAGGAGTAAGATGATGATTATCTAAGAGCTGCTTCCTAACTCAGAAAAAAGAGTAACTTCATTTTCAAAATTTTGACAGTATTCTAGAGAGAGTAAGAAAAAGTAACTATTATAATTTATTAGATTCTATGGTGACTCTTAACAAATACAAGGCAATAATTTAAAATAAAAATATACCACCTTTAAATTCTTTTCAGTCTATTTTTTGACTGCACAGTTTGAACATTTGGTCTGTAACAATTTTTGTCCCATGTTGGTTTACACTGCTACAAATAAACAAATTTATTCTCTTAGAATAATGAAATGGGAAGGTGATTTCCTCATGAAAAGCCCCCACTTAGCATTGCCATCTTCTGTCTAAAGTTTAATAGAGGGAGTAAAGATGTACAGGAAAAGAAATGTACACAGACAGGAACATGGAAAGAGAAAGAGGTCAGAGAAATGATCAGAAATCACAGAATCAGAAATGGCACAAGACAAACTTCAGATAGAAGGGAAAAGCAGAGCACGACAGTAGGTTGTGAAGTTTTACGAAGAAAAACTCATCACACTTTCTAACTCACTTGCTGGACTTTGGATTAGCTGATTGCTCTGTGGGTTTTGGGCCAATGGTGTCTCTATTCAGCCGTGAGAGATATACCAAGAAGAAACTCTCTCTGGCATCCAGTTTCTCAGTGGCCAGGGCTATTATCCCCATGGTCTACTGAAATCGCTACCAACTCCAATCTCATTACCTAGTTGAAATTCATCACTAAATTCTGGTTGATATAAATAAACAAACATACAGGGACAGTAGTATATGACATACAAAATACTGATGCAGATAAAAAGAAGCCAGTAGAATGCCTTGGCTTTTAGGGAGATGTTGGACAGCAGGGAGAAAAAATAAATAATAATAATAGAATTCTCTATTGCTGCAGTATTCACAATAACAAAGAGATGGAAGTGCCCATCAGCGAACAAATGGACAGAAAAACTACAAATATATTCACACAATGGAGTATTATGCAGCACTGACATATAATGAACTTTGCAACTACGACACAAGGGTAAGCCTGGAAGACATCATACTGAGTGAAATATCTCAGTCACAAAAGGACGAATGCAGCATAAATAACAGCACTATTATAAAATAAACTGACCTAGGAGGTTGGACATAATATAGGAAAAGAGAAGATAGATGATGAAAAAATGCATTGGAACAGATGAGGGGAAGAAAGGAATGTACAATTAGGCATTATATGTATGACAGTAATCTGGAACAAGGGGTGCACTGCAAAGTGGATGGGGGAGGGAGGAAAATGTGCAGCAATGAAACCCAACCTTTCTGTAAACCTTCATTACAATTACAATGAAAAAAAATACAAAAAATTAATAATTTTCCATGATTATTGCATTTAAACTACAATCCAACAGTCTATAGATATACTTTATGAACCAAGGAAACAAAATTAAGTGAAACTACCAAAAAAGAGAGGAGAGGAAATGATATGCATATACAAATAGTACAAAAAAGATCACGTTTTCATAATTAACATGAGTATGACTTGATCTAACAAAGTTACTTTCTAAGTAACTTTAAGTGAATTTGTCATCTTACTGCAGTTCATGGGTTGTGTAAAATTAAAACTGTGTAAATCTCCATTGACAAAATTAAAAACATGTCTTTTTCACAACCTTGCTTTTCTGCTACCTCGTTTCATCTGCAATTAAAAAAAAGCAATTGTACATAGAAGACATTTAAATGTTAGATGATAAAATCTACAATCTATTTTTTAAAGGTAAAAGGATGCCATTTATAAATACATCAGGAGGGCTGTTTTCCACTTACTTAGAGGGGAGGAACTTTCAAGTCCAAGTCTGTAACAATACTTCAGACTTACATCTTTTTTGTTGTTAAAATGGTGACCCTATATTTTCCATATCCCTATGATTTCTATTCCTTTGCCTATGATTCTAATAATTACTGTCAGAGCTGTTTGGTTTCTTTTTTTAAGAAAAAACTTTTATTTGCCTTGACTTTGCATCAAGAGCTGCTTTGTGAAAATAGTTAATTGTATAATATTAACAATGATAGACATCTCCACAGCCACAAAAAAATAATGCTCCTTAAGAGCAGCTTGGTCTGAGGTTAACACAGATGAGAAGGGAAGAAAAGGAGAGCAAACGAACAAACAGGAGCTTGGTCAAGATTCTGAATTCTTTGAAAGCCAATCTTCCACATGGAAATGAAGCTTAAGATACTGATGTCTAAAGGGGAAGAAGCATTTTATCCATGCCTTCAATGCACAGCCAAGGAAATGTACTTATAAGTTTCAGAAAATGAAACCTAGTTACCCTTTAGAGAAAAAAAAATGTAAAAAATGAATTCTACCCCTTTGTCGTTTTAGTTGCAAGACAACAGAGAGAGAGATGAGAGGTGTGGGGATAAGGGAGGGGAGGGGAGGGAAAGAGAGAAGAGGAGAGGAGAAAAAAAGAGGAGAATGAACACAGAATGTACTGGTTGCCATTTAGCGAGTATGGGTCACAAAATAAAATAGTAACTGCCTCATAAATGCAGTGATACCTGGATGTTAACTTCATGTAATTGGAAAACTTTCTGATCAAGATTCCAGTAATTCCTGGCTTCTCTTTTAGATTATTTCAGTTTTATGTGTCCTTTCTAGTAAGTACAAATGCAGTAACCTTCATAGTTCTCAGACTTTATAAAAAAACACTGAAATAGATCAGAAATACCTTTTACTGTGACCTGAAGACACTGCAGTGTTACTAAAAAGGATTGTGGCTACCGAGCTATTAGAGATAATTACATCTTTTTTTGTTGATTTTTGTCTTATAAACAACAGGCTGTTAAACAGAATATTAAGCAAAGTTATTCTGGCTATTGATCAAGTCTACCAAGTAATCTAATCAATACTGCAAGTGTACAGATCGTTCAGAGAGTAGCCACTCATCTGATGATGGAAAAAGATTTATCAGTTGATTCATAACAATCTAAATTACGCCACCTAGAGGAGAGAGGCTGTACGTCTTAGAACTTCATATTTGGGGGAAAACCACCCTGTTCAAGTGTCTGTGAATATTCTCATCACAATTTATTAACTAATCAAATAATAGTATTACTTGTCTAAGTTTTTTAAAACTGTAATATATTGAAGTTTAATCTTAACAGTATCTTCTGTTGATTTCTGGTTTTATTTCCAGAGGAAAAACACTTTTTGAAAAAATGCTGCACATTAAATTTAAAAAACCTACAATTTTACACAAATGCTATAGGATATACTTTATTTTTTCAAATTAGATTAATAATAATGGGACTTTTCTGCTTAGAAAGTTTCAGTTACCTCTTATTTTGCAGCTAGTAACATTCCAAGCTAAGGCTAGACTTCAATCATAAAGCATCATTTGATAAATCCTTAATTTTTATATTTACAATTAATGAGTCATGGAAGAGCATTAAATAATAAACTCTCATTAAATAATAAACTTCAGGATATTGGCAAATACTCTGTAGTAAATGGAACAAAAGCAAAAAGAAAGATGACTAGTAATCACTCCAGTGGTACGTTAGTTACATTTCTGCCACATGCAGATAATTAAAATGCTAAAATTTAATTTTCAAGCTTGTTCAGGTAATATCTAGAATATATCTTCAATAGCATATTACGTAATAAACTGACAACAGCTACCAAATGATACCTGAGATATGGCTTACTTTCTAACATAAATACACAAAGATTCCTTGTGGGTAGGGCAGTTATGTGACTTATTTCTGCCTTTGAAGATTTTAACTGTGTAACCTTGGAGAAGCTATTTGACCTATTGCCTCGTTTTTCATCGGTACTAATAGGAACATTAAGAACCCATCTATCATAGGGTGATTGTTAAGGACCATCAAGTGAGAACTGACTCATAGCTAACCTTCTGGTGAGTTTTTGGTGCCTATAAATCACAGGAATTTGCCTATCTTTCTCCTGGGGAGAAGCTGGTAGAATTGAACCAAAGGTGATGTGTGCCTGTGTGCTGGCAGTACAACTCCTTACCACTAAGCCACCAGAGCTCCCTATAGGGTTAGTAGAAAGATTCAAGGACCCTTTCAAACTTTTTAATCTGGCAGATAGGAAATGCTGTTATGTTTGCTGTTGTTATTATATGTTGTATCCCAATTTTTTATGAATGATTCTGCAAAAGGTGATGCTTTAAAATGAAATGGTAACAATATTTTAAAAATAGAGCTGTGATCCCAATTTCAAAAGAGCTTTTCAGTAATAAAGAGGTATGTGAAAGAGGTGAAAGCTGAGAGGGGAAAATATCATTTCTTTTACATTCAATTTTCACTGCACAGTAACTTCTTATGTACCATCAACTCAGAACTCACAGCTGACCCTCCAGCAGCATTTCAGAGGTAGCAAATCACACAGGAGATTGCCATCTTTCTCCTACAGAGTAGCTGATGAATCCAGACCTGTGCCTTTGGGCTGGCAGCACAACTCCTTACTACTAAGCCATCAATAAAATGCAAAAGATAAAAATAAGGTCCTTAACAAATAGGACTCTGTAGAAGTTATCTACTGCAGCTCTCCCTTTCAACTCTTTCAGATTCATTAGGGTTAGGTGGGTTCTGCATCCTAGATGCCCCCACTGGACTTCTGAACTTTCTCCTGGAGAACAACAGCTGGTATATTTGAACTGCAGATTTTTTGGTTAGCAGAGTAACACTAACACAATAAATAGAATTTGGGAGCTGAAACACAGACATCCATAAAACCATGTTTTTAACATCTCAGATCTTTTCACTCAGTGTAAGATTTATTTTTTTAGAGTGACAAAAGTTCCATTCCTATAAAAAAAAATAAACTGTTGTATACTTCTATTCATATAATACATTTTTTATATTAAAAAAATTTCTTACTATTAGTATACCAATTACAGTAATTTTCATTTTACATATTCAGTTAACACATAAGATACATGTTTCTACTAGCTTTAAGTCATCATTTGAAATGTAATAGAAAAGTAGAAGCATGAGCTTATCTCCTCTAATCACTAACTGGTTGGCTGCTATCAACATGCTCACACAGCACTCTATAATCAGCATCGTTCCTAGTTGTAGCAAAGGGTCTCCTCAAACAGCATTAGTGGGTCACAATAAGCTATCTGCCAGCCTTTATGTTTTTGTGGGGTAACCCTTAACTCGGAGAAATGCGTGACAAATTTATGTATAGAGCACCTACTTTGCCTCATATCTAATAAAGGAGAACTTCGTTTGAGCCTCTACTACATTTCAGGCCCTGTGCTAGATAATATAAATACATTATTCTAATCCTTTTGAATCATATTATGTCTGATTTATAGGCAGCCTCAAAAAGTTTGTACGAGGCCAGTGCAAAAGAGGAAGCCACTCAATGAGATAGACTGGTACACTGGCTGTGTCAATGGGCTCATAGAAATGATTGTGAGAATGGTACAGAACTAAGCAGATTTCACTTTGATGTACAGAGTATCACCATGAGTTGAAATCAACTGGATTGCACTTTTCAACTCGTTTAACAGTGAATATTAACATTTCCAAAACTGTCCAGTGTAAAAGTTGAATTTGAACAACTTTAAACTATGGGTTAACATTTGGCATGTGTCACATGGCGTTAGTTATCTGGACCATTCCTGCCATTTGTAGAGAAGGATTATCACACCGAAACCTCCTGAACTATGAGCTTTTATATTTATAATACACTTAAGAGAACCCAGAGTTATCCTCCAAAACCAAATATTATGGTGTAGAAACAGCTCTGATGTTATACTTGGTACTGCTCAGTATTTCAGGGAGACTGCTGTGTCTGGCCGCCTCACTGATGTTTTGAGAGCTGATGTGAATCCATTGTTTATGTCCATTCCATGAGAGGGGATATATTTTTACCTAAGATTGGAGTCTGGTTCTTCCACAGCAAAGCAGCAACTGTTTAGCAGCCTGAGGGTGGATCAACAGCTGCGAGGCCACCCACAGATAAGGACACAATTCTCAGCTGTCTCTCTATTCACAGCCCCAGTTGGTCCTGACCCCATACAAATTTGGTATTCCTGCTTTGATGTTTATGAACTCACCGCATTGAAAATGCAGGATAATGAATCAGGGGTTAAAGAAACTGTTATTGATACAAATGTGGTTTAACGCTTTATCATTTTAACCTGGCTGTGCTAATAATGTTCATTGTGCTTTTTATTTTGGGGGAATGGGGAGAGGGTTGCCCCAATCTTTAACCTACATTTGCTCTGGCAAGATGTCAGATGTGTCATAACACTGGAGCTGGTGGACAACTCTAGGATCCGGCAGTCCTGTGACTAAGACACTGCATTTCAGGAAACCTCCCAAGTTAGTATGTTACCAGATACGTGTCCAAAACATTGGAAGCACTGGAATAGATGCTATCAGATGTCTGTTGCTGTGAGAGTCAAATGTATCATTTCTAGTGCATCATAAGATGAAGAGAAAAACAACAATAAAAAAAAATCCTCCACCCTGGGGTCCATTCTGAGGTGTGGCAATCCTCCCTTGGGTAGCCAAGTCGATAAATGGGAGGAGACTGCCCTTCTCCCATGAAGTGGGGGCTGGATTATAACTTTTTCAGGGAGCAGTGCTTACATGTTATTTGCTACCTCATGAGGGTTAGAAATCTACCCTATCAGAGTAGAGCAATAAGACATTTATTACATTTAGTGTAGTAATTATGAAAGTTACAGATAAATCTTAAAAAATAACCACTACAAAAGCCCCAAAACGGACACTATTAACAAATGCCCTGATATTTAAGGACAATAAATACCTCTGGAAAGAATTTCTACTTTAGTGTCACTCTTATCCAAAATATTAATAGTGGAAAAAAGAGAAATTAACAATAACTTGAATCAATAATCTTATACCAGTATTTACATATGCTTCAATCATATCCCTAATAGCTTATGAGAAAAGCTCAGGACAAGATTCAGTATTCCCAAGTTTACTGATATAAGACTAAATACATACTATGTAGCCTTATTTTTTTTCATAGAGAATAGATCACTGTAAGCCACAAAGTGTTTCTAGCTGCCACTGAGTCACTCCCCACTCACAGTGAGCCTGTGTGTGATCGGAGTAGACAGAGCTCCTTCACTGGGTTTTCAGAAGCAGGCTGCCCATCTGTCTGCTGAAGAGCCTCTGGATGGGCTCCAACAGCCAGCTTTTCTGCGAGTGATCAAGTGTTTCACCATCTGCACCCTGGGGGCTCTCCAGGCCACAGGCAGCTTTTAAAGTAGAATTTAAAGTAATTAATAAAATTTATATTGAGTTCTTTCACAGTACACAATTTAATCACTATCTGTGCTAGTGGCCATATTATGGGCAACACAGATAAAAAAATATTTCCATCATCACTAAAAAATTCTATCAGGCAGACATTGCTGTTTGACTAAAATTGTAAAGATCAATGTCTGTCTATTCATCTAATATCCTTCTTTCCTTCACCCAGAAGAAAACTAAAGAGCTTTCAACAGAAAGTCAAATATGTACTTCTGTTACAGAAGGGGAGGGCAAGAAGGAAAGAGAAGTGGGGTGAACAATATCCAACCAGATACCCTTGGAAAGCCAAGTATTCATGTTTTGAAACTGACTCTGAGGACACTTCTGAGGATGAAAAGTTATCTACATAAAAAGTCCTAAATCACAATACCCTATGATGTAACATACAAACTAGTGTCTTTTTCCTAAGCTAGAAAATACTTTAGAAAACTTACTATATTTGTTAAAAGATAACACTCACCATGTCTAAAATATGATTAGAACCATGAGAAGTCTTAGTATTTAGTTAAGAACAATTATTAAATTATTAATGTCCAATCACCTGCCTCAAATATCATTACTTGTAATATGTTCAATGAAGCTTCAGAAAAGGGTCACTAAGCCAACCTCTGCCCCAACAGCGAGATTCCTCTACCCAGCTGGACAAACTTCACACTCCTGTTTTCTTAGGGAGGGAATGAGAGAAGCAAAGAGTTTGTAGGCAGAGTTGTTCTTTCCCTCGTTTCCAAGGTTTGTGTTCACTGCCAATTCACCTCAAATAGTCTTCACACTCCTATATGCAGGGTTGATCAGACGCTATCAATCACTGGCATACAGAGCAGAGTCGATTATCAGCTACAATGATTCTAAATAGATGACTCTAAAGAAAAAAGCAGGATGAATTTTGCTTCCTTCAACTGAAAAATCTTCTCAAATAAAAATGAAGCAAATCAAATCCCTGTTCTCAACAGGCTCTGTTAGAATAGCATCCTTAGTGACAAAACCCTTAAGATTTTTTTGTAATAGTTTTTAGAAAGGTTGCATCTTAAAGATTTTTAAATCCTGGTAGAAGAATTCTAACACTGTTATATTAAGACAAAGGAGAGTAGGAAAGGTAGACGAAGAGTTCTCCTTCCCTCCTTCAAACACAATTAAAATGCAGGGTAGAAAAATGGGGGAGATACAAAACTATTTACCAGATTGATATCATAAAATTTAAATGCTGTAGTTAAAAATATTTATGTTTGGAGGTGACAAAGCTAAAACAGACTCTTGAAAATATTCGTCTGAAGATTTAGTTTATAAAATAATGTACTCACCCTTAGATTCAAATTCGCACATGATGGTGTTTTGCTTAAACACTTTATAGCCAAGAGGAATAAACACTAATATGAAATATTCCAGTTATATGTAAAATTATTTCATGTAATTTACATGGGGCTTCTTAACCTAACAGATTTCTTTTTTACTGATTGCTCTATTTTGGAGTAAAATAACATTTAAAAGAAAAAAAATCTGCAAATATTATTGTTTATTATAAGTTTAAATTTTTTGTTGATTTCCTAAATTGAAAAAAAAATAAGTATTTTCAATAAGAGTGTGTTTTCAAATAAATTAAAATTTACTCATTTCCTTTACCCAAATGTACTAACCCAACAAATTACTTGAAATCTTTAATATGATCCAGAAATAGATTAACAGCAAGAATTAAGCATAATCTTTAGTTTTGAGGAGAGAAAAGTTTTTCTTCTACAAAATAAGTGCCAAAAATACTTTTAAAAAATTATGGTATAAAAAAAATCTGTTCTTTTACAGTAGAGTTGCTGTTGTGGTGGTCCACAGGGTGGTACCCTGCTAGCCTAAAGAGAGTTCTTCTCTGCCACTCTGAAACTACCAGCCGCTTCGAGGAAGAAAGATGGGCATTCTCCTTCCCTGAGAATTACAGCCTCTGAAAGATCCTCTGGAGGCTGAGCTGTGAGTAGGTTCTGACTTGACAGTGAGTTTAGATGTTATACTGAAATATTTATCTGTATTTTAGGTGTACACCTTCTTTTCAGATAAGAAACCTCCTGTTACAATATAATTAAATTTTAGTTATATAATGCTTTTAACACTCAAATAAGTTAGAAAAGATAAGCATCTCTGTTCTAGCACATCGATTTGGGGAAGGATTATCTTTCAGTGTGTACCAGATGCAAGTACGTGGGAATAGGAAGGAACTATTTTTATTCTGGAAGAGTAGAGAAAAGGAAGGAGTCTTCTTAAAAGGTAACAAATCATATCTAGTAAGTAATTCCTTCGAAAATTTTAAATCCTGGACCTAATATCACATAAATTTTGGAATGATACTAAACAGGCTTAGTTTCTATTTTCTTTTTGTTTAGCAACAAGATACTGTAAATCACTGAATTAAATCATCTTAAAGGTGTCAGTAAGAAATATCAAGCTTCAAATCCAACATACTATTCTGATGCAGACTACCTGTTGTCTAACTCCATTTTACAGGTCAATCTAGGAAAGAAACTAACTCAAAGATCTTGAAAGAAAAAATGAATGATGTCAAATATTTTTTTAGGATGCTAATGACTAACTGTATAGCTTAAGCATGAAAGTTTCAAGTTTAGTAAATCTAATATGCAAAACCAATCTAACATGTTTTAAAAAATAGATCTGAGTAATTGATATTAATAAACTAGAAAATGAAATAAAATTAGTGTACGTACCAGATTATCTAAAATCACCACTACAAATCCTCATTTTAACTAACTACTTAGTTTTCTAAGCAGCTCACCAAAAACATATGCAACTCAAAATACTCTTAACACACCAGACTTAGAAACTGGACAGGAGTCCTGGTGGCTTAATGATAAGGAATTGTGCTGCCAACTCAAAGGCCAACACTTTGAATCCACCAGCTGCTCTATGGGAAAAAGAAGGGCAATCAATCTTCCCCCTAGTTATTTACAGCTTCTGAAAACCCACTAGAAGGTCAGCTATGAGTCAGTTCTGACTTGATGGTACATAACATCTATTGGATGTCAGAGAAGTATTAACTTAAAATTATTTTATTTATGAATTAATATTGCTGTTTCTAGAAACACTAATGACATTAACACAATATCTATAACAGTTAAACTTGTAAAAAATTTTATAATATATTGGTCAGGTAGATATTTTATGTTTACAAAATGTTTTAAGGAACAATGTTTAAAATATTTACATGGTGTGAAAACAATTTTAACAAAATTTAATAATGTTGAAGAAGTAAACCCCAGAGTTGATCAGAATAAGTCTTTGGGCTTTCATTATTATCTATTTTGAGGTTTCCTTTTTCCATATTAAACTTTAGTTTTATTGTATCACTATAATGGCATTCATTATAATTCCTCAACTATCAGAGTGTCAAGCGTTTTTCTAAGGGAAAGAAAGATGGCTGCCAATTCTCCTTCTCCATCTCTTCACTCATCAGATTCACTTCCTGCTCCGGGCTGTGGCTGGCCGTCATCTGAGCCATCACTCTCCTTGTCCCAGTCCTTCATAGATGCTCCCATCATGAAATCATCACGAAGAATACTCCAGCCTGGATTATCTCCTGATTTCTCTTCATTCTGAAGGAAATTACAGAATTAAAATATTAAGATTAAATTTAAACAAAAGGAAAGAAAAGAAGCTGAAGCTATAAAACAAACTTCAAGAACTGGTCTTACCATAGTGATGAAATCAAAACAAATTACAGGTTGACTTTCTACAGTAAGATCACATATACACAAATGTATAATAAAGAGCTTTATGCCAGTAAAATATTCCAACAACCATATAAAGAAAAATTATAGTAAACCCTTGTTTTGGTAACAATTTTTAAAATCTTTTGTCAATAAAGAGAGATGCACAGTATTCTTTAGCCTCCAATGAAAACGAGACAATATTTTGCAAAATATTGTTTCAGAAACAGACATTTCACAAAGGCTTTCAATGCAAATAAGAGAAAAAGAAACTAGCCTGATACTGTGTTTTTTTACAGATGTCACCCCGACAGATACTTTATCAAAATATAAGGTATGTTCTCATTGACTGACTCAGCCATTCAAAGGATGAAAGGCAAGCCAAAATTACAAATAACTGACCCAAACAATAAACGTAACAGACAGTGGCTGTATTTCATTCATTCATAAGACTTCAGCAATTCCACAGAAGCTGGCCTGTGACATTCAGACTCCTATTTCACAGCACAACAGTACCACCTTGTGGTATTAATTAAGCAATACAATATAGAGAAAATGAATCACTTTTCATTCATCCTACAATTATTTAGTGAAAATTGTGTCCCCAAGTAGGGGAGTTTTAATGACCTACTAAGTATGGTGTATCACTGGTAATTAAAATGCTGCACTTCTCTGATGGTTTGAAGTAACTAGTGGCTCCAAGGGAGAAAGATAGGCAATTTTTTCCTTTTTGATTTATAACCTCTTAAACCTGCATGAGGGTAAGTTATAACTCACAGCAGTGAAGAAGTTCCTTGGGCTTTTTTTTTTCTTTTAGTATTTCAAAGTAGTGTAACAGTTAAGTGTTCAGAAAACACAAGGACAAGTGGAAAGACTGCTGTTACAATGTAGGGATTGTAATCAATTTGAAATCACAAAACAATAATGACTCAGTAAATGGAAAACCAATTTCCCTTGGAAACTCACTCAAATCACAATAAAAATTAAATTTAAAAAACAAAACACTAGTAGCTCTGAGGGAGAAAAGATCCGGCAATCCAGTCCCTTGGAAATTCTGGGATGGTCGGTCTATTCTGTCCTATGGAGTCTTTATCTCACGTCTTTGTACTAGAAACAGTGAGCAAAACAGTCATTCTCTTTGTAAAGTTAAAAGGCTATGTTTAGCTATTTATTCCATTCACAGAAAACACGATAGGGAGAATCCATGCATACAAGAACCCCATGCTTATTTAGAAAATATTGGTATCATTATGGGGACTATAGACCATGTACAAAGAAATTTTTGGAAGATGCTAAAGATACTTGTTGGGTTACAGATTACTTATCTAATTGGTGAAGATACGGCTCTTAAAATACTCATTAAAAAAAAAAGAAAAAAGAAAGGACATTTCTGTTCATGTTCATGTATAAATCATGAATATACCATGAACTGCCAAAAGAACAAATCTGTCTTGAGAGAGTGAAGCTGGCATGTCCCTTCTTAAAGGGAAGGATGGTGAAACTTCACCTCACATGGGCATGTTGTAAGATAAAGTCAGTCCTTAGAGAAAGACATCATGCTGGGTAAGGTCAGTGAAAGCAGGGAGAGCCTAAAAAAGAAAGACTGATCCAGTGACAGCAATAATGAACTTGAGAAGAGATCGTGATGATGATGCAGGATAGTGCAAGATTTCACTCTTTTGAAGGGTTACGATGAGCAGTAGTTGACTCATCACAACTAACAAGTGGCTAATGCCTATTCCTGTATTCCTAGGTTCAAAAACTCAAGCAGGTATTACTGACATATGACTCAGGATTGGACAGCCTACAAATATGAGCAAATACTTTATATGAAAATCTATTATCAACATATTTCCTACTTTAACCTACAAAAAGACAAAAACATCTGCGCTATTTAGAAACCAACAGTTTCAATGGAGACGTTTCAATGCTACTTATAGCAAACTGTGAAAAACTGAAAAAGAAGCAATAATGTAAGAAGGTGTACTAGTAAGCTTTTAAAAGTCACTTGTTATAATGAAAGAGCTGACAGAGTTCTGAAACTACTTTATGTTCAGTTCCTGATTCTGCATTCCTGAGAAAGAAGTCAGATTTCTACCCACATATAAGCACATAGCCTCTGACTGGAAGCTCCAGTCAGTCCTTAACTAATTATGCTGCTAACTCAAAGGCTTTGTGTCTCTCAGATGGTATCAGAGTGGCTCCAATGGAGAATGAGGCAAAGTCTGCTCCATTTGAGAAGCAGAACCTCTAAACCCTCAAAAGGGTCAGAACCGACTCATTAGTGGTGACTTTGAGAATTTTTTCTTCAAAACACTACTCTAAATACTTATATAAATGGAATAGCCCAAATATTTCTAGAAATTAATAAAAGTGACTTCACCCTGACATTTATTTTCAAGATTAGTATGTCTGTTATAAAATCAAAACCTTTCTAAGAAAATTAAGTTGAACATAATTAGAAATATGTTTTATTTAATGAAAGTAGACAATTTTGTCTGAAAATAGAAACTAAGCAATATCTGGCAAGCTTATAGGGAAGAAGAAAAGTGTCTACCCAAGAATTGCTGTGTTCATTTATAAAATTACTTAAGTTTCTTATTCACTGAGTAAATAAAAGGCTATGATAAAGAAAAGGCAAACTGTTTACCAAAAGAATTTTGTCTTTGAAAATATTTGTCTTTGTTGGTTGTCATCAAATAGCAACCCTATGAACAAAAGACTTGAAGCCTTTCTACAACTATTGGCATTTCTCAAAGTTCATAGAGTTTCCAGAGGCATGCTATTTAAGAAGTAGATGGCACTCCAGCTTCGAAACACGTCTTAAACTGTGAGCTCCACCAAACATTGTCTACCCTGGGTTACCATTATGGCATTTGACACCCCGGTGGCAAAAGGTTCAGCATATTGACAGAAGAATGCTATACCACTTAGAAGAATGTTCCTCCAGAATATAATAACAATCAACTTTTAATACAAAGGCCCTCCACAGGTCTTGCTGACTCTACACAAGAGACTTGAAAAAAAAGCAACCAATAAAATATGTTGTTATTGATTGTTGTTATGTGCTGTTCACTTCTCTGTGACCCATGAAGTCCTTATGTACAGCAGCTCTGAACCCTTCCCTATACTGAGCCAGCCTCACCAATTCCGATGCATTAACCCCCACTGCCCTAGTTACCGTATCAATCCATCTCATCTGTGGTCTTCCTCTCCTGCACTCTCCCTCTACCATTCGGAGCATGATGTCCTTCTCCAGGGACCAGTCTCTCCTGGTCACGACGTGCCCAAAGTATGTGAGAAGGAGCTTCAAAATCTTAGCCTCCTCCAATGACAGATGTGGGACCTATTTGTTTTCCTGGCAGTCCAGCACTACAACTCGAAAGCATCTTAGGCCAACTTAAATAAATGTCAACTGACTGAGGTAACTAATTCTTGTCTTCTGCTGTTCATATGGTGGCTATCAGTAGTAGTGGATACCTAACAACAATTCTCATCTTTGGCCACAAATAAAAAGAGCAGGGCAGGATCAGGTTGCCTCAGCCCTAGCCTCCGAGGTCACACAGCTCCAGGAAAGCTTTCACAGGATCCCTGACAATGAAACAAAAATCTATTAAGAAAACTGCTGTCTGTATTGGTTTTGATTTTTTTTTTTTTGGTGTCATCAAGTGGACTCCAACTCATAGCTAGTCTACAAACAACAGATTCTGTACTCTCCTCCTCAGGATCTTCACCAAGCTCAAAACCGTAGTAGCAGTTGATGAGGACCTTGTTGAGGACCTTCTTCTCTTTCACTGGCCCTTTACTTTTCCCAGTAAAATGTGTTTCCAAGGGCTGGAACCTCCTGTCAACATGTTCTAAGTATGTGAGACCAAGTGTCACCATCCTTGTCTCTGAGAAGCACACTGGTTGCACTACCAGTAGGATAAGATTTTGAATATGCTACTGTTGTTGGGTGCTGTCTTGTCAAGCACAGCTTACAGTGACCCTATAAACAACAGATCTGAACCCTGTCCTATCCTGTGCTATCCTTACCACCTATAACATACTTGAGCTCATTGCTGCAGTCACTATGTCATTCCACTTGGTTGAGGGTTCTCCTCTCTTTTGCTAACCCTTTACCTTTCCAAACAAGACTTCACTCTACAAGGAGTAGCCTTTCCTAACAACATACCCAAAGTATGTGAGACAACGCTATGCCATCTTCGTCTTCAAAAACACTCTGGCTATTTTCTCTAAGACATACCTGTTTGTTCTTTTGGCAGTTCACTATCTAGCTATCAGATAGATAACAGCGATTGAAAAGACCATGGCCTGAATTAGGTGAACATTAGTCTTCAAACTCACATCACTGCACCACAGTTAATTTGGAGAGGTCCTTGACTGCAGACTTTCCCAATGCAATACTTTTCTTGATCTCCTGACTACTGGTATCAAGGGTGTTGACTGTGGATCCAAATAAGATGAAGTCATTGACAGCTCCAATCTTTTCTCCATCCAGCATGATACTGAAATGCAATTCATACTAAAGACTGTGGTCTGGGAGGAAAGTCCTCCTTACTTTATGCAAGCAAGACTACGTCATCTGCATAATGCAGGTTGTTGATGAGCCTTCCTCTGATCCTGAGGCTATATTCTTCTTCATAAAGTCCAGATTCTCAAATGATTTGCTCAGTATTGAATAGATATGGACAAAATACAAAACTGGTGCACACCTTTCTTAATTTTAAATCATACAGTGTTCCTATTTCAATCACTTGCTATGCATCTGAGAGCTGGATAATGAATAAGGATAACAGAAGAATTGATGCCTTTAGGTTGTGGTATTGGAAAACAGCAGTGAATATCACATGGACTGCCAAAAACTCAAAAAGATATGTCTTGGAAAAAGTGCAGCCAGAGTGTTCCCTGGAGGCAAGGATAGCATGTTGCTAGGAGAGTCTATTACAAACATTATTTCCAAAAAGGGATATGATACTTGGAAAGGTAAAGGGTCACTGAAAGAGAAGACACTCCATGAGATAAATTGACAGTGACTGCAGCAATAGGCTGAAGTGTGTCACAGATGGTGAGGACGGCAAAGGACAGGACAGGGTTCACATTTGTTGTGCACAGGGTTGCAAAGAGTCATACTTGACTTGAAGCACCAAAAAACAACATAGTGCTCTATTCACACAACTACATCTAGAATATAGGTTTTTCATGATCACAATTAAGTGTTCTGGGATTCCCATTCTTCTCAATGTTAGCCACAATTTGTTATGATCCATATAAATGCATTTGCAGTCACCTAATGGACTGCACTGGAATCAGACTGACCACACCTGTGGGAGGAAACACTGGAAAAAATAAATATTAGCAATCAAAACCAGACCAGTTGCTGACTGTGAAACAGACCATCAATTAATTCCTCATGCCCAAGTTCAAGTTGAGGCTGAAAAAATTGAAAACACATCCATAGGAAGCAAAATATGATCTTTTATCTATCCCACTTAAATTTAAAAATCATCTTAAGAATAGGTCAGAGGTCCTGAACACCAATGATCAAAGACTAGATCAGTTGTCGAATGACATCAAGGATATCATCCACGGAGTGAGTAAACAGTTTTTACAAAGACAGAAAGAAGGGAAAAAACCAAAATGGATGTCAGAATAGACTGAAAATTTCACTAGAGCACTGAGAAGCCAAAACAAAGCTAAGAGATGGTGAAGTAGAAGAGCTGAGATAAAGATTTCAAAGGGCAGCATGAGAGGACCAAGCGAAGTATTACAAATTAATGTGCTTAAAGCTTGAATTGGAGATTAAAAGGGGAAGAATTGGCATGACATTTCTCAAGCTGAAAGAACTGAAAAAATAAAACTTTAAGCTGCAATAATGAGAGATGGTATAGGCAAAATACTGAATGACCCAGCAAAGAGTCACTGTACCAAAAAGAATTCATGGACACTGAAATACTTCAGGAAGTTCCATATGATCAAGAGCCAGTAGTAATGAAGGAAGACATTCATGTTTACATAACATCCAAATATAGCATCTTACTACAGAGAACACAGCAGATGTTAAGTAATATATACCTTTATGTGGGTCTGCTAATGAATGTGAGGACTGTAGCCTTCAATATAGACTGAAGCTCAACATCAAGAAAACAAAGATTCTCACCACTGGGCTGATTGGCAGTATCATGGTGGATGGTGAAGAGATTGAGACTGTCAACTGCTTCAGTTTGCTTGGCTCTACAATCAACACTCTTGGTACCAGCAGACAGGAAATTAAAAGACGAATTGCATTGGGAAAGTCTGCTGTTAGAGACCTCTCCAAAGTACAGAAGAGCAATGAGGTTAGACTGGAGACTAAGGTGCACCAGATACAGGCCATGGTCTTGGCAATTATTTGTTGTGCATCAGAAAGCTGGACAATGACTAGGGATGACAGAAGGAGAATTGATGACTTTGAGCTGTGTTGCTGGAGAAGAGTACTGAATGTACCATGGACTACTAAGAGAACAAACAAGTTCCTCCTGGAAAGGGTGAAGGCAGGCTGCTCCTTAGAGGCAAGGATTCTGAAGATCCATCTGACATACTCTGGACATGCTGCAAGGCGGTATCCATCCTTGGAAAGGGACCTCATGCTTGGGAGGGTAGAGGAACAGCACAAGAGAGGAAGACCCTCGATGAGATGGATTGATTCAGTGACTGGGGTAACAGGGGTAGATGTATCAGAGATAATAAGATTGTCACAGGATAAAGCAGGGTTTAGAGCCGTTGTACATAGGGTCACTATGAGTGGCAGGCAAGTTGACAGATAATAACAACCACACCAGTGGTTTGTTTTCTAAAATATGCAATAAAGATAATGAATAAAAGGTTTATTATTAATACATTCAATGTATCTTTCTATTATGGTTAATATTTGGTATGTTAAAGAGATTTAAAAAACAAAAAGAATACAGATATCTCATGGGTTAAGCTTTTGACCAATAATAAATTTGAATAAATTTTAATTGAAAACCAAGTACTAAAACTTTGGGGGAAAAGTTAAAAGTTTTACCTTTAAGATCTTTGGTAAAATTAAAAAAACTATTTCTTAGTGACATATTATAAACTAATAACTTTGAAACTTCATGGCAAGTCAAAGATTTATTCCTAATTTTTTAATACACCCGATTTCATTTGCATTATTAAAAATTTGTTAGTGTTTTCTTTTGTCTGATATTAGACATTAAGCTGCATTTCATAAGTTTTGTTTTCACTCATTCATCAGCAATTCAATTCTGACTCACAGTGACCACTTCATCTACTTTCCAACACTGCAAATCTTAAGAGAAGACAACTCATCCTTCTGTGGACCTGTTGATGGAGTAAAACTCCCAGAGAAGCCTGGCTTTGACTTAACAGTGCAACTTGCACTGCACCACTGGAGCTCCCAGGATTACTATGAATCTTATAGGAAAATTTTGCTAATGTTTCATTGCTCTGTTTCCTTATATCCAGAAATCATTTTATTCTGTTCTTCTAAATAGAACAGTAGTAACAGGACATATGTTAAGCTTTTTAAAAGCCATTTTTATATATTAGCATTAAGGAAGCCATTTTGTTCTAACAGCTATTTTAAGAAATGTATGCCTCAATAATTTTAGCAGTAACATGTTTCGCTGAGCTTTATATTCCAGTATATGCTGACCCAGCTTGGCTACCACTCCCTGACCACATCCTGCACCTTGCCTAGGGCTTGGACACTGGATGTGATAAATCTCAACTGCCAACCACAACTAACTCTGTGTAACCCCCATGCCCAATCTCTATATAGAAACCTGATCTTTGCTTCCTCTTGGAAGTGAAGCTGTTTGAGCACTAGCTGACACCCTGGCCACACACAATAAAGTTTTGTTGATCTCTTAACTTTGGCTGAGTGTTCAGATGTCGTGATCTGCTACAACAGACTTTGGGTTTTATCTACAGATTTGAACAAGTACTATATATAAAGTCAGGGGCTCCTTATATTGCCTTACAATTTCAGTCTTTGAAAACTGACTTTAGAAAATCTTCTAAAGCACCAACAATTGACCCAGTCATTAGAGAGTGAGACACGGAAAAAAGCAAGTTGTTATCCTTATCTTATTATTAAACTAGGGACTGGATTTGATAAACAAATTGCCCTACTTAATTTTACTAAGTATTCTCAACCTTTAATCTAACAGTTTAAAGAGTATCTTTTAAAGAGAAACCTTTTATGGACAAAACATGGACCAGTCTTGCATGCTGTTATAAGTACAACAGCTCTGAATCCTATCATATCCTTAGCCAATCCGTCTCCTACTTACCTGCCCCCATTACCCTAGTCACTGAGTCAATCCATCTCATCCATGGTCTGCTCTCTTGCATTGTCCCTCCACCTTCCAAGCGTGATGTCCTTCTCTAAGGACTGGTCCCTCCTGGCAAGATGCCCAAAGTATGTGAGATGGAGCTTCAAAGTCCTTGCCTCCAGAGAGCAGCCTAGTTTCACCTCTCCAAAACAGACCTGTTTGTTCTCTTAGAGTACATGGTATATTCAACACTCTTCTCCAGCACCACAACTCAAAGGCATAGATTCTTCTGTCATCCTTATTCACTGACATCTATGCACTATTCACCACAACTCAAAGGCATCGATTCTTCTTCTTCTGTCATCCTTATTCACTGACATCTATGCACTTCAGCACTTCCTTTTCAGCACTCTGGAGAGGTCTCTGACAGCAGAGTTTCCTAATCCAAGACAATACCTCTTTTAAATTCTTGGCTGCTGGTGGTAAAAGTGCTGATTGTGGACCCAAGCAAGTTGAAATTACTAGAAATCTCCATCTCTTCTCCATCTTCATGATGCTGCCAATTGATCCAGTGATAAGAAACTGTTTTCTTGATGTCGAGCTTCAATCTATATTAAAGACCACAGAAGCTCATATAAATTATACTTTCTTCTCAAGCTAGCTTTTGAAATCTTATTCAGTTCTCTTCCTTGTGCTTTAGATCTTTACATTCTAGAGACAGTTTCAGAGTCGCAGAGCTGATCATGCAGCACTTGTTCATAGTTAGTAAATTGCACAGGAGACTGCTTCTTCCTCCCACCATGGAGCGGGTGGGCTTGAATCACTGAGTTGGCTGTACCACTAAGTCACCACAGCTATAATCTACAGAACACAATTTTTTAAAAACTGTAATCTAGCTCTGATTTTCTCTTTGTTTATATTCTCTTAAAAATGATTAATAGGTTAAAGGTGACCACACTGTTTAAGAATCCAAATTCAATAGCAGACTGAGACTTTTGACACAACTGCTCTACACGATTTCATATCAAAGTGAAACAGAAATCATGCTGAGAATAATTATGCCATCAAGACTCGTTTTTAAAGGGTATTTCTGATCTTACTAGTAAAGAATTGCTAGTAAATGTACTAGTAAGGTACAAGTAAGTTACGCAGTTTGACTCTACCAGCTAAAGATGAGTGATCTCCTCCAGAGTGATTTACTGCCTCTGAAAACCCACTGCATGATCAGCCAAGCTTGGTTTTGATTCACTAGTACATGATAACAATCCACTAAATTAATAGTAGATTACTAAATTAATACCAGAATAGTATATAAGTGAAAACTCAAATTTATAAGTAAACATATTAACAGAACTATTAATTCTTCTGGGGGGAAAACTACTTTTTTCACACCGCAAATTTGTTTCATATTTATCTACTGAGCTCCATAAAAAATTTAAATCAACTCTTTACTATGAAAAGTATTAATCAAAAGATGTATTAGGGAGCTCTGGAGGCCTAGTGGCAAGAAGCTGCACTGCAGTCCTGAAGGTGAGTGGTCTGAATCCACCAGATGCTCCACTGGAGAAGGAGGGGCAATCTCCTCCTGTGCCAGTCGGATCTGATTCAACGTGTGTCTGTCTCTGTGTCTCTCTTCTCTCTCTCTCTCTCTCACACACACACACTGCTTCCCTTTTCAGGAACTTTAATTTATACTCAGAAAAACAGCAAGTAAATTACAAAATAAATAAGAAAAATTCTCTAATTTCTAATGATGTAACTGGATAATATGTGGATTACTTAATAATTTGATAATTAAAGATAATTAACTGATGTTAAAAGACAAAATGGTGGAGGGAAAAAAGAGTGGAGAAAGTCATTTGTTCCTACCATGGCAAAAATTACTTTCCAACTGAATATAGGAGGAGAAAAAATGTAGTAAGGAGAGATTACATACTAACCAAATGATAAACTAGCATCAATAACATGGAACTGCTTGTATTGTCTCCTGCTGTGATACAGCATTAAGCTCAAAGTATTTAAGGATTCCACCTCTGAAAGAATCATGCCAAGAAAACTAAATCAAAATACAAAGAAGTCTTTGTTTCTCATTCACAGGTTACATATAATGGGCACAGAGGAACAAGTAAAAAGATACTAAAATAAAACAATCAAATTCTGAAATAAGGATATATTTTTCAAGATAAATACCTTGTCTTTTTAAAAAGACAATTAAACAAGTGAACAAAGAAAAAAAAGATAGGCTGTTCTAGAATAAAAGATGATGATACAACCAAATGTAATGCATGAACCTAAATGGAATCAATTCCAAAGAATTTTTTAAACTATACAGAATATGAATGATCTCAGTAAAGGTGCTTTAAAACAATACCCATGGGATTGTTGTTGTTATCAAGGTGAATAGGATTCATAGTGACCCTATGAACAACAGAGTTGAATCCTGTCGCATTCTCAATAATCTCTGACATATTGGAGCCCATTGCTCCAGTCATGGTGTCAATTCTTCTCACTGAGTCAATTCTTCTCACTGAGGTCTTCTTTCAGCAACCCTCCACCTTTCAAGTATGATATCCCTTTCAAGGAATGGCCTCTCCTAGCAACATGCCAAAAGTATGTGAGAAAGCTTTATCATCTTTGTCCCCAAGAAGCACTTGGGCTCCTCCTTTTCCAAGACAATCTATCTGTTCTTTGGTCAGTTCCCCATGGGATATTCATTACTCTTAACATCACAGTTCAAAGACATCAGTTCTTCTTTCTTCCTTATTCATTGTCCAGCTTTCAGATACATGCACAGTAAGTGACTGAAAAGACCAAAGCCTCAATCAAGCACAGTCCTCAAACTAACATCCTTTCTCCTCAATAATTTGGAGAAGTCCCTGACTGCATACTTTCCTGGTGCAATATATCCCCTGCTATCCTAAATGCTTTACTAATGGTGTTAATTGTGGATCCAAGTAATATGAAGTTGTTGAAAGTTTCAATATTTTCTCCATCTGTCCTGATGTGGATTTATCACCAAAGTGGTAAGGTGCTTTTTTGTTGTTGTTGTTTTCTTAACACTGAGAAGCAATATCAAAGGCAGTATTCTTTGAGCATTATCTTCAAAATAATTAGCCCAAACAAGGAAATAAAAACTAGATGAGAAAGACCACTGTATTAGACAACATGGGAAAAGTGCTAGTATTTTTTTAAAACCAAAATTAAAATAAATATAGATGTTCCCTTTTAAAATTTTCTGGTGGGAAAATAACAAATTCTGAAACTGTTAGGTAAATAAGGATTAAAAACAAGCTACAGTGAATTTCTAAAACAAGCTACTTGAAGTTTTTACATCAGTAAATCTATAAAGAATTTTCTAAATTAATTAGTTTTATAATTTTACTAAAACATTCTTTTAATCCCACAAAAGTTTTGTAAAAATATATTAGTCAGCATGTGTTCTACAACAAACAAGGGAATGAAAGATATAGAAAAAAAATCATACTACATGCTGCCTCCTTCAAAATTCTCTTTCTAGCTCATTAGCTTGCCTTGGTCCTCTAGAGAACTTTCTATTCTAATTACTTTAAGGACCTTAGATCTTTTTTAGACAGTAGACCTCCTTTGGGAGTCAAGACTGGGTTTGAATCATTACTATCCATGTGACACAGGGCATGTCAATTAACCTCTCTGATGTGGAGTTTCTAAAATGTAAAATGGAATAGTATCCTTTCACTACACCTATTCAAATTATACTCTGAGCAAATAATCTGAGAAATTTAAGAATGTTCCATCAAGAGTGGAGTTAAGAAGAGTCTTCAATAACTTATACTAAACAAATGGCACAATCCTGCCTGCAGAAAGTGACAACTATTTGAAGCTCTTACTAAAGACTAAGGCAAATATCCTTCAGTATGGTTTCTACTTCAACTGAAAGAGAACAAAAATCTTTACTACTGAAACAAAACACAACATCATAAGCAGAAGAGACTGAAGTTGCCAAAGATTTCACTTTTACTTGGATTTACAATCAACACCCAGGGAAGCAAAGCAATTAAAGTATGTATTGCAGTGTGTATACCTGTGTGTCAAGGACTTCTTCAAAGTGCTTAATGAGCAAGAATGTCATTTTAAAGACTAAAGTGTGCCTGACATAAGCCATTATATTTTTATATTGGTGAAGAATACTGATCATGAACTACCAAAGAACAAGCAAGTCTATCTTGGAGGAAATGCATACAGAATTCTCCTTAAAAGCTCCTTAGAAGAGTTTTAGCCTTTGTCTCACATACTTGCGCATTATTTCCATTAGGGGCCAATCTCTGGAGAAGAACATCATGCATAGTAAAGGAAAGGGTCAGTGAAAGAGAGGAAGATCCTCTACATGGGTTCAAAGAGTGAAACTCTGGGCTTAAGCACAACAGTGATTGTGAGAATGGTGCATAATCAGGCATGGTTTCATCCTGCATATTATTTACAAAGGTCAGAACAGTATGACAGGACCAGTTTAAAAACTAAAGTCTCCTTTGTGTCATGGATTGAAATATCCTCCTAAAAAGATAAAAAGTTTTTATTCATAGTATCTGCAAAGGTAATGTGGGTTAATAAATAGAATCTCTGAAGAAATGACCAGTTAACATATAATCAGTGTTGCAACTCGAGGCTTCATTAGTGGCAAGAGTAAAAGTGAGGAGAAAGAGCTGCGAACATTCATTAATAAATAGCAATGAATGTACGTAATGTCAAGAGAAGGGCCCTGCTTATGCAGGTGGCTAAGCGCTCCACTACTAAGTAATAGATCAATGGTTTGAATCCACTAGCCACTCACAGGGAGAACTATCTGGCAGAATGTCTCATAAAGATTGCAGCTTGAAAACCTTAGGGGACCATTACAGGATCACTGTAAGTTGGAATTGCCTTGATGGTAATGGATTTTGAAATGGCAAGAGACAGAAAACAGATATACACATATCACACAAACACTGCAATGTAAACTAAACCCAACCAAAACCAATGAACAAACACAACACTGCCAGTGAATTATGTCTGACTTAGATGAAACAGGACTGAGAAGAACCACCCTATAAGGTTTCAAGGTTATACATCTTTATGGAAACAGTGCCACAGTTCTCCACTGTAGACGAGTTCAAACCACGTACCTTTGGGTTAGCAGCTGAGAACGTTAACCACTGTGCCATCTAGCTTTATAAGAAGCCCATAAAGGTAGGCTAAATAAAATTTTATTTAAACGAAGTCATTTTGTCAAACAAAATGAAATTGTAGTAGGTTATTTTTTACTATTACTGTTTTACCCTATGAAGTTTATCCTTTCAATAAAATTTTATAATAAGCTTAAAAAAACCAAAAAAACCTGGAAAACGGAATGTATTAAGTATGAATTTAGAAAAAAAATAAAATTGTAAAAAATGAAATGGAACATGTTGAGATGGACATTTTGAATAAGACAATCACATGATCTAATATGCTAGAAATGAGAAAAATGAAGAGGATTGGTGTGGCAAAGTGCTTATCAAGATCTATCCTGAAATACAATACTGTGCGTGACAGAATATCATCCAGATACATAAAAGGAAGGTCTGTTAGCTCAACTATTATTCAAATATACACACCAACCATGAAATCTAAAGATGAAGAAATCTGAAGATTTGTACCAACTTTTGCATCCTGAAATTGCCTGAATATGCAATCAAGATGTATTAACAATAACTGACAACTGGAATGCAAAAGTTAGAAACAAAGGAATACTGGTAATTGAAAAGTATGGCACTGGTGACAGAAATAACTAAGATTGCAAGACAGAATTTGTACATGTATGATTTATTCATTATATTTTTTTTAAAAACAGAAGGGTAACGATACACATCAACTTCATGTGATGGACTACACAGGAAGAAAATTACTATTGAAAGGAACATTTACGAGGCTCAATATCATCAGTCAAAATCAGGTTGTGGCTAATTGTGGAGCAGATCACCAACTACTCATATGCAAATTCAAACTGAAATTGAAGAAAATGAAACAAGCCTAGAGGAAACAAAACACAACCTTGACTAAACCTAACTAAATTTAAAAACCACCTTTTGTATAGATTTGATCCACTGAACACCAAGGATCAAAGACCAGACAAACTGGAAAGACATCATTCAAGAAGAAAGCAAAAGGTCATTACAAAGATAGGGAAGAGAAAAAAAATAAATAAAATTGATGTCAGAATAGATTCTAAAATTTGCACTGGAACAAAAAAAGTCAAAGGGAAGAAACACTGAGGTGACAAAGTTGAACAGAAGATCTCAAGGGGCAACTTGAGAAGAAAGAGCAAGTATTATATAATGAAATGTGCAATGAGCTGGAGTTAAAAAATCAAAAGGGAGGTAAACATGAGGCATTTCTCAAGGTGAAAGAACCAAAGAACATCCATGTGAGGGAATGATTATTGTTTGTGTTATTGTCGAATAGAATATAACTCATAGGGACCCTATGAACAAAAGATCTGAACCCTGTTCTATCCTGTGCCTTTCTAACACACAAGAGCCCAATGCAGCAATCACCATGTTAATCCACCTGCTTGAGGGTCTTCCTCTCCATGGCAGACCCTCCACGCTGCCCAGTATCATGTCCATCTCTAAGAAACAGCCCCTCCTAGTAACAAGACCAAAGTATGTGAGGCGAAACCTCACCATTCATGACTCTAAAGAACACTCTGGCTCTGGCTGCAATTCTTCTTCTATCATCCTTATTCACTGTCCAGCTCTCAGATGCAAACAAGTGATCAGAAAGACTATGGCCTGGATCAGATATGCCTTAGTCCTCAAACTGACATCATTACTTTTCAATAATTTGGAGAGGTTCCCAACAACAGGTTTTTGCAGTGTAATGCATCTCCTTATTTCCTGACTGCTGGTACCAAGGGTATTAACTGTGGATCCAAGCAAGATGAAGCTGTTGACAATTTCAGTCTCTCCATCCATCATGATGTTGCCTATCAGTCCAGCAGTAAGAATCTTTGTTTCCTTGACATTGAGATAGAATCTGTATCAAACACTGAATACTAGAAAAATTATTTTAAACAGATAAAAAACCTGGGCATATCATTTCCTATGGGCCAATATACAGTAAAGGCAGACTAGGCTTTGAACTTGGGTAATTTAGTGTTACAGTCTATGAGCTCAGCCTTCCTAATACCCACCCACCATCTTTGAGACATTTTTTTTTTTACCTTTAAAAATTTTTTATTAATTTTAATGAAAGTTTACAGACACTTTGGATTTCCATTAATTCACTGTTGCACTTTTCTCCCTGCCCAACCTCCTGGCCCCAGTAACAGTTTAAACTACCTACAAGTCAGGATAAATTATTCATTGAAAACAAAGCATTCTTTGAGAGAAGGAGGAAAAAAATAATAACGAAATACACAAAAGATGCAGATATGTGATTCAAGATTTTTAACATTTCCAAAGAATAAAAAATAATTTTTAAAAAGCCTCAACCACATCGAGAAAATTCCTATTTAGGCATTCAATTCAGTAGTTTCAAAAAGTGACAGCCTTTCCTTAGACAGGCAAAATGAAGAGATGATATTCAGTACCATAATTAATTATCATTTTAACAGTAAGATTTCTATAGCAGTTCTGCAATATAGTTCTTATTCTCCACTTAACATTTTTCACATGTCAAGATGTAAAATACGTAATATTTTGCAAAATCTAAGCTTACTTGAATCATAACTGCAGTTTAAATCAGAAACTACTCTACGTTAAAAATTCAACAGTGTATTTTAAAAGAAATGAATACAATGAGAAGCTGGCTTTAAATGGTTCCCATGAGCTATAATGTGTACAATTCTGCTCAGTCTCATTTCAAAGGTGGTGGGATCTTTCTTTTGTCTAGACTCTAATCTAGGCATTTTCAGTAAACAAACATTAAGCTGAACTATTTACAAAGTTGGAATTCCAATCATTCCTCTAGAGGAGCTTTTATGTGAGAGTAAAACACTCTTGCTCTGAAATGCAGGGGCAATTTAAGGACAGTATCTTTCTCCACTCCTCTGCCTGACTTCCATATCCTCAATCCCCTTCAAAAAACTAGGGCCTGAATACTGTAAACCCTAAGGACCTGTGTGAGGAAGTCTGTCCATTTCTAAGCTTCCTCCTTTGGGGTCAAGAACTCATTAGGTCCATGAATTGTAAGGAATGCATAGTTGTAAAAGTGCATAGCAATTTAGAGTGTAGGTTGTTACCAAGCACCAAAGAAGTCAGGTATTTCAAAAGCATTCTCACTAGGAAGTATCTATCTACTAAATACAAACTGCATGGCTCCTATTTATGAGGAAGGTACACAAAACAAAGCATCAAGGCCTAACTCTATTTCTGACTTTGCATCTAAAATGTCATGTCACAAAATCAGGAAAACAAATAAAATAAACCCAATGTTCTGCGCTTTTATTCTAGGGTATTTATTCAAATATTGTCCTGCAGTCATTATGAAAATTACTTTCTATCTAACAGAAACTAGCTTGAATTTTTACCTTACTAGAAAATTACTACTGTGGTTTCATTTTAACATGTTAAAATTGGCATATCTGCAATTTTAGACTTGTGCCATGTCGGTAAGCCTTAACGTAAAGATAGTATACAGCTAATGCTTTCGTAATAGCAGTTAATATATTTTTTGGGGGGAATCACAGATTTAAAATTCACCACACTTGGCTTCATGCCCATCTTGTGTGAAATTGACATAATAGTTTCAGGAAATTTTACTGACTTGGTTTTTTAAGAAAAAGGAAAAGGGCAATGCCTTTATCGAACTCCTGATTTTTCAACATACTAGGCACACAATTCACTCTAGATACAAAATTCACTCAAGACAGGAACACGTTCTATTAAGTACAGGTAATAATACTCTTTTGCAGGTTAACTTGAATTTTTTAGATAAAGACTTTTCCTAAATAAAATATAACATTTTGTTGCTGCCTTAAACAAACCATCCTAAAAACACACAGTGTTAATATTAAGATATTATTGTTGTTGTTGTTGTTATGTGCCGTCGAGTCGCCTGCAACTCATAGCGACCCTATGTACAACAGCCCTAAACTCCGCTCTGTCCTGCGCCAATCGCACTGTCTCTGATACTCCCATCCCAATTATCCCAGTCACTGAATCAATCCACCTCACAGAGGGCTTCCTCTCCTGCGCCGTCCCTCTACCCTCCCAAGCATGATGTCCCTCTCCAAGGACCGGTCTCTCCTCACTACATGTCCGAAGTAAGTTAGACGGAGCCTCAGAATCCTTGCCTCCAAGGAGCCACCCGGCTTAAGTATACTTTTCCATAACGGTATGTGATTAATATGATGTTACATTTATTTTATTTGGTCCAAGGGAAAGATTAAGGGGATTAGAAAGTTCTCGCCAAGTAACTGGAAAGTATTTCTCTAAACCCAGACTTTTTTAATCATGAGAAATATTCTGCCTAAAATCTACTTTTTCTGTCTTGATTAACAGGTTAACTGCCCTTAAAGATTCAGTAGCATCTCAAACACCATGTCAGAGAACTTTTAGGGCTGTTGAAACCGCTGAACTCATTAAAATTCCTAGAACAAATGTCTCCAACATGCTCTGCTATTCTGGCTACCTCCTCCTTTGTGGTCATGTTATTTCTTCAACCTCTCAGTGTTTCTGTCTTAAGTGCCTCTCCTCATGTACTTATACCGCTGCTTCAGCTTGATCTTCCCTGTCATCCTTCCCATTTCTGATTATAGCCTGGAGCTCATACTCCTCCAAAGACTAGATATCCTTGACTTTTCACAAGTTCCTTTCATGCCATTTCTACAGATCTACATTAGTCCGTGCTTTCACTTTCTGAAGAGGATTTTCACTTTTACCAAAAAAAGAAACAAAAAGAAAACAAACCTGAAAAGTCAAACTAGTGCTCAGGGTCTATTTTGCAGCAAGGTGTTAGAGGGGCAGAGCACATCCTGAGTAGCAAGACTGGAGTCACCAAGCTCCTTCCCCAGAAACGATATGCAGCTCAGCATCAAGCTGCCATAGTTTTGAACTAAGTCTGTGAACACTCTCTGTTAGGGAATTTTAATATTATCTGTTAGTGGTATTTAACATTAGCCGTAAGCCCACTTTTGAAATTATACTCTAAATGCTTTGCTTTGCTGGCCTATTGGTAAGGAAGTGCACTGCCAAAAAAAAAAAAAAAAGATTCCTATGGGGTGGAAAGAACTAATTCTGGCCATATTCACTGAAAAAAAAAAAAAAAAAAAGCATGCAGTTGGAATCCAAAAGCCACTGTGCAGAAGATGAGCACGGTGAAAACCTGCTGGAATGTCGGCTATGAGCTGGTTCCCACTCCACTGCAATGAGTGAATGAGTGTTATTTTGCTCAATGCTGAGCAACTGGCTCAACTTTCAATGACCTTCCATCAGCTTCCAAGGTTTTTAACTCTTAATAGGAGGCGACTGCCTATCATTCTGTAGCAGAGCTACCACCAGGGGATTTAAGCCACTAGAGGCTGAGTCAGCAGTACGACACACTATGGACTCTATCACCAGAGTCTCCATTCTTTTGTTCACTCCCTCACTGTCTACTGACTTATTTAGGGATATGAAACAATTAAATTTGTCACAATACTTCTAGTTTCCCTATCCCTTGAAGTAGAAAACCTCAGAAAACTCTTGGGGAACAGAAGGAATTTCTTGAAGGAGTTATAGTTATTTATGCAAATCATTAAGAGTTAAAAAAAAAAAACCAAAAAAACCCAACCCTCCTAAAAAGTATGCTGAGTATTCTAATAGACTCAATTCTATAAATCTACTCATTTTGTCTAATATACAACTACAGGTTCTTTTTGGATTTTTTGATATAAAATTTTCTTTATCAATTTATAAGAACAAAGTTAAATCAGGAAGGAAGATGATGAGTATAGTATTGTTGTTGTTTAATGCCGTCGAGTCGTAGACGACTCATAGCGACCCTATGAATGAACAGCCTGAGCACTGTTTGTACATAGAGTTTCCAGAGGCAAGCCATTTCGGAAGTGGATGCCGCTCCTGCTTCCAGGCTTGATTTAGTCGGGAAGCTCCAGCCAACACTGTCTACCATGGGTGCCCATTACCACGATTGGCACATCACTGTCACAGGCTTCAGCATCATAGCAACCATGAGTTACCTCTGTACAGCAACGCACAGACCAGTGCTATACCACCTTCGGCTTGGTAGCAGAGCTTCCTTCCTTACAGGATACATCACAATAGTCTTACAAGACAGCTGCTTCGGAAGCTGGCACCGACCAAGGCCAAGTTACCTTTCTCCAGATCTCTGGTTCGCTGAAGTCCTGTGTTGTTCTTTGCTTTACATTCAGAAACACATCTCTTGCCTAAGTAGAATTTTGCTTCATGTTGGGCATAAACACCTTCCATTTTAAGAGGGACTGTGTGCACCCTCTGTTTCTAGCCAGCAAAACCAGCCTCAGATCACAGCCTTCCAGACACATTTTGGGTTTAGAAGTAGAAAGTAGACTGCCGAATATAGTATAGATGTTTCCAAACCAGAATCTTTACACAGCTGCCACTAAATACAGATTATTTAAGAGTAAAATTTAAATAGACACTGGAACAACTATTAGAAACAAACAAACAAACAAAAAAACCACCTTTGTTCTGAACACCATTACACTTCAGGGAAGAGACAACAAGGAACTTCCATAAGATCTAAGAACAACAGATAGACCCTTGTCGTATCCTGGACCATCATGCTCAAGTTGCTGTGTCAATCCATCTCACAGACAGTCTTCTTTGCATTTGTGAACTATCTTTCCCAGCATGGTGCCTTTTTCCAACTTCAGGACCCTCCTTGGCAATATGCCCAAAGTTTGTCACACAAAGTTTCACTGTTCATGCCTCTAAGGAGCAATCTGGTTGCACTACCTTCGAGACAGACTTGGATTATTGGCTGTACATGGGGTAGTCAATGCATTTCTCCAAAACCACAATACAAAGGCACTGATTCTTTGGTCTTTATTCACTGTCCAACTTTCAGCGGTATAGGAAGCATTTGGAAATACCACAGCTTGCATCACAATCCCTTTAGTCTTACATCAACTATTATTATAGTTTAGCAGATGAACAGTTTAGCTGTTCTGGAGTGCAGAATTTCCCAATGCAACCTGCCTTTGATCTCTTGACTTCTTGGTACCCTGGATGTTGACTGTGGAATCCAAGTAAAATAAAATCTTGACTACTTAATCTTTTCTCCATCTATGATGATTTTACCTCTTGGCCCAGTGGTAAAGATTTATGTTTTCTTGATCACTGAGATATAACTCAACTTTAAGGCTGTAGTCTTCAATCATCTCAGTGTTTCAAGTCTTCTTCACTCTGCAAGCAAGGCTATATCACCCGTATAAGGCAGGTTATTGATGATTCTTCCTCTAATCCTGATTATCACATTCTTCCTATATATTGTTATTGCTGCTGTTGTTGTTGACTTCAATTAGAGCACGACTCAAGCGACCCTATAAAAAAGGCCTGAAGCCCCTCTACAACTGTGGATATTTATCAAAGTTCATAGATTACCCAGAGGCATGTTATTTGGGAAGTGGATGCTACTCTTCCTTCCAAACCTGTATGTTATTGTTGTTATGTGCTATTGGATTGCCTGCAATGTATAGCAACCTTATATACAGCAGCTCTGAACCCTTCCCTATCCTGAACCAGTCTCACTAACTTCGAAACACCGCCCATCACTCCTGTTACTGTATCAATTCATCTCCTCAGGGTCTTCTTCTCCTGCGCTGTCTGTCTACCCATTGGAGCATAATGTCCTTCTCCAAGGATCGATCTCTCCTGGCCATGTGCCCAAAGTAAGTGAGGCGGAGCTTCAAAATCCTAGCCTCCAAGGATAGACTTGGTTTCACCCTTTCTAAGACAGACCTACTTATTTTCTTGGCAGTCCATGGTATTTTCAAGACTCTTCTCCAGCATCACAACTTTTTCCTGTCATCCTTAGTCATTGTCCAATTCTCTGAAGCATAACAAGTAATTGAGAAGACCATGGCCCGGATTAGGCACACCTTTGTATTTATACTGTGTAGCTTATCAAATTATTTGTTTAGCATTCAAATCAAATAGGTGTGGAAAGACTACGATCATTATGCACACCTTTCCTGCTTTTTTTTTTTTCACACCTTTCCTGCTTTTAAACTACGTAGTGTTCTCTTGCTCTGTTCGGACAACTGCTTCTTGATTCTTGATCTATGGACAGGCTTCGCATGAACACAATTAAGAGTTCTGGGATTTCAATTCTTCACAATGCTAGCCATAGTTTGTTATGATTCATACAGTCAAATACCTTTCCATTGTCAATAAACCACAAGCACACATCTTTCTAATATCTCTCCTTTTAGCCAAGACTCATCTGGCATCAGCAATAATGCTCTCTGTTCCAGTCTTTTAGAATCCAACTTGAAATCCTGAAAATTCCCTGCTGATGTACTGTTCCAGTTGCTCTTAAAATAATCTTCAGAAAGATTTCACTTGCATGTAATATTCATATTTAATAATATCACATTCTGTTGGATCACTTTTTTTTAAAAATTCTTTTATGTTGGTTTGCTTACAAAGTTCGTACACATTGTGTTTCACACTATTCTTCACTCACATTGTGTTTCTTACGATCATTCCTATTCATTACATTTTACAAAATTAATCACCATTGAACTATACGCATCATTAATTACCCTGTTGCTTCAGGTCCTACCAGATCTTTCCCATTTCTTTTAACCTCTCTTTCCACCCACCAAATTGTGCAAGCCTCTAGCTTCACCCCTACCCGTCCTCACCCCTCTGCTCCTACCTCTCCCCCACCCCTTCGATCCCTATACATATTTTACTAGTTGTCCTTCTATTTTTACAGTAAAGGTCTTATATGGATCTCTTCCAGTCAATTGGCCAGGTAGCTCCCTTTCAAATTTCTTGGCATATGCTAGTGAGCATATACAGGGCTCCATCTATTTGTGGGAACATATCAACTGGCATTCCATCAATTCCTAGGGCCTTATTTTTTGCCAATGTAACTTGAATGTCTTCCTTCATCATTACTGGCTCTTGATCATATGCTATTGCCTGAAATGGTGCCATGTGGAAAAAAAATCTTTTTGGTACAGTGACTCTGTATGTTCCTTCCATCTTCTTTTGATGTTTCCTGTATCATTCAAGATTTTGCCCAAAGACCCTGTAGTATTATTACAACTTGAGGCTTGAATATGTTTTTCAGTTCTTTCCGTTTAAGAAATGCCAAACATGCTCTTTCCTCTTGGTTTTCTAACTCCAGCTCTTTGGACATTTCCTTATAATACTTTCCTCTGTCTTCCTGAGCTTCCCTTTTAAATCTTCTGTCAAACTCTTACTTGAGCATTTGTTCTCCTTGCTTTTTTTTTTTCAGTATAAGTTTCAGAGCTTCTTCTGACATTTTTGTTCCTTCCTGTCTTTGTAATGACCTTTTGCTCTCTTCAAAGATGATGTACTTGATGTCATTCCTCATCTTGTCTGGTTTAAGGTTATTAGTGTTCAATGCATCAAAACCATTTGTGAAATGGTCTTTTAAATTCAGGTGGAACAGATTCATGGTCATATTTTGGTTCTCGTGAGCTTCTCTGCATTTTCTTCACTTCAACTGAGTTTGTGTATTAGTTGATGGTCTGTTTTATCAGGCTCCTGGCCTGATTTTGACCGCTGATACTGAATTTCCCCAATGTATGTCTTTTCCTCTGAGGTAGTCAATTTGATTTGCGTAATTCATCAAGCAAGGCACATGTGTACAGTTGTTACATTTTTAAAAAATTTATTTGCAATGAATAAATTACTCATTTTACAAAATATTATCATTAGATCTCCAGCTTCATTCTGTCACCAAAAACAAATTTTCCAACTATCATTCTTTCTTCTTTGTAACTTTTCCATTCTAGTCATTAATCATCTTGATTATATGTTTGATCAACGGCAGACTGCAGAGTTAGTAAAAGTCTCAATTTTTTCCTCTTTGGCTTTTGTGGGTGCTGCATCTATTTGAGTAATAGGTGTATTAACAGGTCTTTTTTTATATTTATGGATTGTATCCTATCACTCACAGCACTGTACTTCCTAACAGATCCTAAAATGCTCTTTGTTGATGAATGCAATACCGTTCCATTTTGTCATTCCCATTACAGTAGAACACGTATGATTAAAAATGGCCAGTATCAGTGCATCTCAACTCAGCAATGACTAGGATGCTGATCTTTATGTGTTTCATTTCACATTTTACAGCTTCCAGTTTTCTAGATTCATATTTCATGAATTCCATGTTCTAGTTTTAATGGATTTTGTAGCTCTTTCTCCTCATTTTGAGTCTTGCCATATTATTTTTTATATAAAAGAATCTGGTACAGTCACCTCATAAATATGTCTGATATCTGATATTTCTAACTGATCTTATTCTAAATACAACATTTTTATAAAGTTATTCATATGCAAATTCTATTATTTTTTTTTAAAAAAGTATTGTCTTTGGAAGTTCTTTTTATCTCCATGAATAAGAAATCAAATTAAAACAAATACCTTTAAAAGAAAGGAATTTCCTGAAATGTTATCATGTGGTAAGTAGACAGTTCTGACAACAAATGATATTTAGAGCAAAAATTCATGGACTTGGGTTTCATGCTATTTTTTACTCATCTCATACTAATTCTATACCTATAACAACAACAACACAAAGAGAGAGCTCTGTTGGCACAGTGGATAGAAAGTTCTATTACCAAGCCAAAGGTGGGTCATGTTCATCTATGGCCCTCATGACTGGTTTTAATTGTTTTTGGTCAAACATTCTAAGTGGTATAGCACTGGTCTGTCTATTTGCTGTACCTCGTGGTTGCTGGGATGCTAACCACTGTGACACTGATGTGTCAAATGTGATAATGGTTACCAATGGTGGACAGTGTTTGGTGGAGCTCCCCAATTAAAACAAACTTGGAAGCAGGAGTGGCATCCACTTCTGATATAGCTTGCCTCTGCAAACTATGAACCTAGAGAAACTATGAAAGTTATACAAAAGTTCAGGTCTTATCATTTACGGGGTTGCTTTGAGTCTGACACAACAACAACATCAACATACAGAGAGCTCTGTTGGTCTAGTGGATAGAAAGTTTTGCTATCAAGACAAAGGTAGGTTATTGAAATCTGCAGCCCTCAAGCCTGGTTTTAATTGTTTTTGATCAAACATTCTTCTATGGTATACAACTCGTCTGTCCATTTGCTGTATAGAGGTAACTCATGGTTGCTGTGATGCTAAACATTGTGACACAGATGTGTCAAATGTGATAATGGTGGACAGTATTTGGTGAAGCTTCCCAATTAAAACAAGCTGGGAAGCAGGAGTGATATCCACTTCTGAAATAGCTTGCCTCCAGAAACTCTATGAACTTGGATAAATGATTAAAGTTACTCAAGTGTTCAGGTCTTTCGTTTATAGGGTCTCTGCACTTAACAATAACAACAACATAACTACTGAAGTAGAAAAAAGCAATATTAAGGACAAATGCAAAGATTAAGAAAGAAACTATAATGAAATCATAAGAAAGAATCCCCCTTACATTGTCACAACTTCTAAAAAAATCTCATAGCAAAAGAAAATCTGCCTATAAAATGTTATTTGTAATCAATAATAAAGGAAACAAAACTTTCCTTACCTTGTTCCCACTAACTCTTCATCATTTTTCCTGCCAAATCTTTCTCTAATTATTAACAGTAAAATGTCATTAGTGAGAACACTAAAAAGCATAAATTCCCTAATAGTGTTCTCATGTTTAAAATTCTGACAGACACATCAAAATAGAAACAAAAGGCTGAGAAAACACTTGTCAGAATTCAGTAAAATATCAACTTAATTAAGGTACTTGATTAAAGTACTTGAAAATACTTCAATGTTACAATGGCATGAAATTTCTAAATGTGCTTCTTAAAAAGTGTCAAATGATCACAAGTAAAATTACAGAAGAAACTCTCGTCTCTCAATTGATTATTTTTGTTTTTTTTAACTTAGTAAATCAAGAAATCAAAATTAAATCATCAAATACAATTATGTACTTTTTAATTTTTATTTATTATGTATTTTGTTTTATCTAAAAAAAAACACAGCAAAAGCAAAAACTAGCACTTCTAAGATTAAAGCATATTTCACAAACTTTTTGATCTTATACATAAATAGAAAGAAAACAATTAAGGTCTATGGGTAAAAGAGCCTAGAGGAAAAAGTTATTATTTCAAAGCTCATGAATGTTATTTATGGTTTTCATATCCGAACCAAATTCACCAAAGCTGTTTCAGTACAAGGATAACTTTCTAACATATTTTCTAAAAGTTCAAATCTAAAAAAAAATCCAATACTGTAAAAATCATACATAAGAATTATCTCTATAAGTTAAAGTCTCAAATTAAGGATTTTTTACTTAAGATTCTAGTCTCTAAAATGCCAAAATTAAAAGATTTCATATGGAAGAGCTATTAGCCCTATCTCTAAAAAATTTACCAAAATCTAATCTCCAACACTAAGTAAATAATCACAGAAGTAAAAACTTAAAATTCTTAAGATGTAGGCATAGAAGGTGGTCAGTAAAATTAAAAAAAAATAAAAAAATGAAATTCTACATTGTGCTTTTCCATGTCAAAATTCTCTGGTTTAAGAGTTACAACATACTGAATCTAATGTACATAAAAGTTTTACCTGTTTGGCTTTAGAGTTCTTCCCAGCAGAAGTTTTCTCATTTGCACTTCCATCCATTCCTCTAAGAACACCGATGAAATCTTTCTTAGAAACAGTTGATATCAACTTAGCACGCTTCCTCATGGAACTTCCAGCTTCTTTAACTTTTTCGTCAATTTTCTTTTGATGTTTTTGAACAGCATTAAATAATTGTACCACACCTCTATGGAATATAAAATAATGAGAACAATGGAGTTAAATAACAATCACACTAGAAGGTGAACTCTGTTAGAGTTGGGGCAATGTATTTTCATTGCACAGAAAAAAGGAAAGGACTTAAATGAAAGTATTAAGTAAATAGCTAAAAACATGAGAAAAATGAGCACATATTTGAGCAAATGAACCCAGATTTCTGATAGAGAGAATAAACGTATTTGAGTTCTTTTTGGTATGTGACTGCTATGTGACTTTTTCTGCTTTAGTTTTTCTAAATTTCTGTAAGTAGAAATGAAAATTCCTTTTAACTCAAATATTTCTCAAATGAAATTATGTAACTGTTGAAGGTATCACAGAAAGCTATGGATTGACATACTGACTCCTGTACCTGTGAATTTGAGTGTGATCAGAAACAATCAAAGGTCTTTCTAGGAAGATGCTTGTTAGTAAGTCCATACCTGGGTAGTGTGGGTCCTTTGCTACCTAAAAGATGGTTTAAAAAGGAGGAAAATAGATACAGAAAAACAGAAAGGAAAGATTCTAGGTGAAGATGCATCTACAAGCCAAGAAACATCAAGGATAACGAGGAGTCACCAGAAACTAGGAGAGGGGCCGGGAATGTCTGACAGAAGGTATCGACAGGGTAAGTACCATCACTGGGGCACCTAGGCTCTAGAATCATGAGACAATAATATCTATTCTTTAAAGCCATCCACTTCGATGGTTATTTTTTTTATAGCAAAGCTAGGAAACTAAGACATAGTTCACAAGGAATTGCTGCTCAATACCATAGCCATTAGCCTCACATGACTGGCCGAGAAGTGAGATATACTCGAAGTATAAAATAGATAATCAGATTTCAGAGATTTACTATAAGAGAATGAAAAGTTATCTCATTGTTTTATACCAATTATATGTTGAAATGATAGTGGATTAAGTGAAACATATCATACCCATTAACTTCACTTCTCTGTTTTCCCTCCACATGAAAATTGGAAAATTTCCTGAAAGCAAGCAGCTAAAAAAAGATAGTACTGGGATTTGACTAGTTCTATCACAGGTGTTCTTAAACACCGTACCTCACTCACTATACCAAGGTACACCACTTCCATGGATTCGAAAATTACCAAGACAATGTAATTAACTAAGATCTCAAAACTAATACTACTTTATATACTGGGTACATTCTTTATGCAGCAGGCTAAATATCATCTCTTTGGTGATGCTTTTTCCAGCTACAAGACAATCTCTTGTTCTATGCTCCCTGCACATAAGCAGATTAACTCTATTCTTAGACTGCAATCGATTACTTTCACTCATACAGATAAGTGGGCAGGAACCACTCAGTAGCCACCACATCTCTGGACACAAAGTACATTAAATGAATGTTTGGTATTGATGGGGGAAAAAAGTAGCATGAAACAGTAGCATGATGCTGTTGTAATACATGTGTAAAGTGCGATGACTTACGATACCAAGGGCCCTCTGGTGTCCTAGCAGTAAAAAGCTGTGCTACCAACCTGAAGGCTTATGGTTTGAAGCTGCTTTGAACCTACTCCACTGGGAACAAACAATCTTCTCTCTCATGATATACTGCCTCTGAAAACCCACTGGAGGGTCAGCTGTAGTTGGTTTCAACTCGACAGTCTTAACCACCAGCACCATAAATTTAGATAACCACCACAACAGAGGCCGGAATACCCTGTTCCTGTGATCATGAAAACACGATCTGGAAGAGCTTCATACTGAATATTCACTTAGCACATGAGATCTGCAAATTCTTTAGCTGATTACAGTATTGACTAGACAGGCTTAGATAGAAATCACTTGGTCCCAAAAGGCAGGTGTAAGATTCAAATGCAACAAGAAACACATCATGATCAAAGCTTTACTACACTTATTTTTTAAAGGGCAAAATCACTGTCTTACCTTGTTGCAATCCTCTGGAGATTCCTCTCTGTTTCTTTGTCTTTGACAGCATCTGGCTTTACTCTGCACATCATTTCCCACTCCCGCTTCTTATCAAGCTGTGTTATAAATATTGTAATGTGAAAGAATATTAGGTATTTTTGAAAGTGCAGCATACTTTGATATGATACTCTGTGAAAGGACAAAGGTAATAAATCATTCCGGCTTAGTTTGTCACTGAGACTTTCAAAGAATCCAGTTTTGGGGGTGCAGCTCAGGGAGTCTGTGGTTAGACTTGGCGTGCCATGTGAGAGGCACCAAGTGAGCTTCTGTCAGGTCGGACAGCAGGAATCTGGAGAGCTGCCAGCATTTCAGTCAGGCAGTACACGGCAAGGGTCTGAGAGGGCCACATGTTTGACAGCTACATCACCAGATAACCACAGCTAAGACTCCTAACTACTTACTGTTCTGGTAACTCTAAGTTTGAGTACTTTTTATTTTCAGAAAATGACTTCTTTAGCAACCAGAATTATTAAAAATGTCTATCTACTTTTAAAGGAACAGCATCAAATCCAAGTTCTGTATGTCCAGGATAGGGTGGAGTTCAGATCCACTTATGTCACAGTCGATTCAAGGACACTTAATAACAGTATCTTTATTTACAGCAAATAAAGGTAATTTGTATCTTTTCTTGCCGCCCATCTGACTAATGTAGCTGTCATATAAAGCATTTTAGTCACAAACTAGAGCCGAAAGCAGAGAAAAGGGAAGTGCAAAATAAGAAAGAAAATCCTAAAGACAAAATAATCTAGCTCAAAATTGTATTCTGCAGTATCCACATTCCATGCATCTGATAAGATAAATAATTTCTCTGGGCTCCCTTCTTAAGTCATTATGTCACAATTATCAAATATATTGAATACAATGATTAAGGATGACAGAAGACGAATCGATGCCTTTGAGTTGTGGTGCTGGAGAAGAATCTTGAACATACCATGGAATGCCAAGAGAATAAATAGGTCTGTCTTGGAGAGGGTGAAACCAATTTTCTCGAAGCTAGGATTTTGAAGCTCACTACTTTGGGCACATGGCCAGGAGGAAGCTGTCTGTCATTGGAAAAGGACATCATGCTTGGAAAGGTGAAGGGGTAGTACAGGAGAGGAAGACCTCAGATAAGAGGAGTTGATACAGTAACTGGGGCAATGGGAATAAGAGTGTCAGCATCAGTGAGCCTGGCTCAGGACAGGGCAGGATTCAGAACTGTTGTACATAGGGTAGCTATGAGTTGCAGTCAACTTGATGGCACACAGCAAAAACAACAACTAATCACAAGAAGTTGGAAAGCACCAAAATATTAAGAAGGGCCAGTGAAAATGTTTCCTTTTATCTCCTCATTTTCTCCACTCATGTATTTCTCATTTTGTATTAATGAAAATATTCACAAAGTAAATAAAATTCGTATTCTTAGTATAAGGATTAGTGTGATTGCTGAGTAACAGCTTTTCTCCAAATCAGATAACTGATTTTAATGATCATAAAATTCACTGTCATAGTAATTCAGACTATTCCATTAAAATAAATTAATTTCAAACAGTCCTGCCAAGCCAACGACACATGGTTCAAATTCACCGGCCAGTCTGCAGGAGAAAGACAATCTCCTCGTCTCTGATTTACAGCCTTTGAAAACTTGCTGGAGGCTGAGCTATTAATCAGTTCTAACTCAACAGCTTATATACAACAATAGCACAGTACTCAAAGAAGAATAGACAGTAGTAACCTTACAATGTTTTGTGGTTTGTTGAGATGTTTGGTTTGTTTTTTTTTTCTTGTTTATTTCAAAAGGTACTTTTATAGTTATAATTAGAAATATAGTTGATATACTAGAAACTCTAAATGAGAACATTAAGAAATAATGAGAATTTATGTAGACTCTACTTACAAATGTACACAAACTGAAATCAATGCTACTTCAATCAAATTGATTCTCGGAGCAACCTTGCAGAACAGAACAGAACTGCTCCACAGATTTATCAAGACTGTGAATCTTTACAGTAGAATGTCTAATGTTTCTCCCTCAGAGTAACTCAGGCTCACATCACTGACCTCTCAGCTAATAGCGTAGTATTTTATCCACTGTGCCACTATGGCTCCTAAAATATATGCAAAGCGCATTTGTATTTGCTCTGACATGTTTCTGGCATACATTTTCTTGCAGGCTTACATGTACACTATATATGTACAGTCTCTAACATCTGAAGCTGTGGCTTAGAACAAAGTTAGAAACTTTTTCCTCTCAGCGTCAAAATGCCTACAATTGTACTACTTGAACTGGAGAATATGAAAGATTTTTTTTAAAAAAAAAACAAAAAGCCTTTTCTAGCTTTCTAAATAATAAAAAAGATTAAATAATAATAAAAACTCATCACTAAGTTTTAGAGACACAATTGATCTTTAAGTACAATGAGAAGAATGGATTACTAATAGAGTACAGTCTATTTCCCAGAGCAATGCTTGAAAAGTTCTACCTTTCTATTACCTTTCACACAGAGCAACCAATATTAGGAATAAAGAAATATTAATCTTTAGACAAGAGGATGGTGAATATAAAAGGAAATACATGACAGTTCAACTTTATTTTTCTTTTATTCCTCAGGCATGTTGTCAGGAGGGGCCAGTCTATGGAGAAGGACATCATGCCATCATGCTCAGAAAGGCGGATGGTCAGTGTCAAGGTAGGAGCCCCTCAACAAGATGAACTGACACCGTGACTGAAACAACAGGTTCAAGTATGTCAGAGATGGTAAGGATGGTTCAGGACAGGACACGGTTCAGATTCACTGCTCACAGCTGACACAATGGCACATAACAACAAACAAATTGTTGCCTCACTTAAGAGTCATAGTTAAAAGTTAGTGTTAACATGTCCATGTGTGTCAAGAGTACAAAACTGTATTTTACAGGATTTCCAGAGGCTACTTTGTCAGAAGCCTTTCTTCCAAATCATCTTTGGGTGAACAAAAAACCTTCAAATTTTCAGTGAGCAGTTGAGTGCATTAAACATTTACATTACACAAATAATCTCCCTGTAAATTATTAGAAATTAGCACTTTAAAATTATATTGCCAATGATTGTAGATTATTTTTCTTCTTTTATAAAATAATACATATTCTAGTAACTATTTTAGACAGAGAAACGTCAAGTATAAAGTGTTTCCTTATGCTTAAAAGTCAGCAAATTCACATTTAACTTTTGAGCTTTAATTAGCTAACACCTATCAACAGAGTTATAAAATGCAAAATGAATTCAAATTGACCTAAAAATAATACATTGCCTTCAAGTCAGAATTAACTCATAGCTGATCTTAATTTTTGGAGGCTGTAAACTGCACGAGAGAATTCCCATCTTTCTCCTATGGTGGTGCTGTCTGAGTTGCAGTGCAACTCCCTATGGATTATGCCATAAGCCATCGAGTTTATCTAGTAGTAGCAATACAATCAGTTTACAGAACTGCAACCATCTCTTTGCTTGTGACTTCTACACAGATTTAAAATAGAAAACAGGTTTTCATAAAAAAGTAATTAGCATGTCTCTTAGAAAATATAAATACAATGATGAGTTTGAGACCAGAAAAAGTCAGTACACAGCAAATTAAAATATTTATACCCAGTAGTCATTGCCACACTTATAATCATTAAATTTTAAAAGAATAAATTTCCTTGAAATTTACATTTGTATTGCTTGGCTTTGATGATTAAAAGAGAACATGCTCAATGACATAATTTACACCTAACATATCTACCCTTACATAAAAAGAAAGTTTAAAAATGGAATGTAAATTGTGCAACAATGAATAAATGGAAATCTAAAGTCTTTGTAAACTCTCATTAAAATAAAAACAAACACAAACAAAAAACTGGAATGTAAACTGAGTAAATACTACAAAGAACAATTTGTTACAGATAAGAATGAGATAAGACAAATTAATCTAAAAGACAACTTGTAAACACACCTGTTTTCTTTTCTCTAGTCTCTCTTGCTTTAGCCTTTCTTTCTCCTTTTCCAACTCTTTGTTTTTGATCAGAATGCTGGGTTTGCTTTTAGGAGTCTTTTTGTTAAGAATTTTAGCCATGGCATCTGCCCAGCCTGTATTTGTCCCAATACCAGATTCAGCAGCATTTTCATTTTCTTTGTCACAGGGTTCATCATCTTCTTCATTGTCAGCATCTATTGCTTCATCATCAGGAGAAAAGTGATCCTCTTCAAATCTACAACTTCCTACAGAATCTATAAGCAGAAACAAATGAAATTGTAATACCCTAGATAGATGTGCCCAAAGTAATGACGTGGGACCCTTCATGAAGCTAGCAGCTTTATGTCTATTGTAGAATGAGATTTGTACAAGACCCACAGCTACAGAAGCAGTGAAGAACAAAAACCCCTTTATTCTACTTGCATCAACCTCCAAAGACCTGACCAAATCAGGTAGCTAGGGAAAGTTATAATGGCTGCAAGATCTAGGACCCAGGCAGCAGAAATCAACCAGACATCCCCACCACATCACAGCTATTTAGGCTGGTGACAGAGTCTGAGACATGAAGAGATTAATAAAGATTATGCTAAAACCAAGTAACAACAAAACCCTTTCAGCTACTAAGAAAATGGTACAGTACTATTAAACTAGCTTCTCTGATGATTTGGCAGATATTTAAAATCCTGAATCCTTATTTAAGAAAAAAAGAAAAACCATTTTCATTTATGTAATTCTAATATAATATTGTGATACTATTTCAATATTTTTATTTAATTATATAATGAATTTACTTATGTCTTCAATATAGAGATGATTCAATTATAAGATATGACTGTGTAATATATACATCCACTCCTCACTTAATGGTATTTTAAGTTTCAGAGATCAAGTTGTTAGTGGAAAATAGACATTATGTAAAATGTAAGAGGATCACATCAGAGCATAGAAAGGAGAATGGCTACATCTTTACATAGCTGCTAAATTCCATCACTGCACAACTACTACCAGACCACTGAGAAGCGGAGCCCAGTCATGCTGGCACCACAGCTTAATCACCATATATAATGGAAACTAAGCTCTCTATAAGAAGACAGAAAACTGATGTCTTTGAATTACTGTGCTGGCAAAATATATGGAAAACACCATGGATAACCAGAAGAATGAAGAACTGTATCTCAGGAAAAGTATAGTCAGAATGTTTCTTTGAGGTGAAGATGGTTTGTCTCACATACTCTGAATATATTACCTAGAAGAGCCCATCTATGGAGAAGGGCATCATTCTTGATAAAGTGGATCTGTACAAATGATGAAGACTCTCAATGAGATAGACTGACACAGTAGCTACTACAACAATGGGCTAGCTTAAACTTATCAAAGACTATGTGAATAGTGCAGAGCCAGGCAGTGTTTCATTCTCAAGCACTCAGAACTCAAGTGCACCTACCAACAATAGTAAATACAATGCAGAGCAGCTATAGGGAGTTATGTTGCTCACCTAAAAATAACTGTTCTGAATCCACCAGCAGCTCTGAGGTACAAAGATGAGTAATATCCTCCCATGTAATTTATAGCCTCTGAAAACTCAGCTCTGCAGGGTCAACTATGAGTCAGCTCCAACAAAACAGCAACGATTGGCTAACTGCATCAAAATAAAATATAATTTAAAGTAACATTAAAAGGAAAAAGAAAAAAGAAGAGGGGTCCTAAACATAAAGATTCCCTGATACTCCATACTTAATTCAATTCTGATATCCTCTCATTCAAATCTGAATAATCCATAGCCTCAAAACATTGTGTTTCAACTGCTCTGTATCTATCTAGGCTTTTTTGCTTTCTACTTTCTGCTTGTTGTTACTGTTACAAGCCATGAAGTCTTGAGGAAGCTACTCATAGCTGACCTTAAAGAGGGTTTTCGGAGGCTATAAAGTTATATAAATTGCACTGGGTATATCTGTCCCTTAGAGCTGCTCGTGCATTAACAGTGTTAAGTACTTATCGCTAGGTCAATAGAGCTCCCTAATTTCTGCTTAATCCACTCTTTGCTGCTGTCACTTCAAAACAACAGATTCTTTAACCCCAAATTCTGGGTGTTTTCTTTAGATAATTTCAACAAAATGTACACACTCTTACTATTGTTATAGCCTTTTTTATAATAGCTCAATACCATATCCAAAGAAAAAAAAGAAGCAAGACAGGCAGATATTAATTTCTATTCAAAATCCCTTGATTTTAAGCCATGAGTTAAGACAGAATTTCTGGAAAGACCTGACATTCAGGAAATGATTTTAAAACTTATTTTTGACATGCTGAAAATGTGTAAAGATGGAAAGAATATGGAGCTACATATTTGGTACTGTATTTCAAATAAAAATAATCTATAACTCATTGTTTGTTGCTGTCCAGTTGGACATATTTTAAAAAAGCGTAAAGGTCTGTCCAAAAGTGAAACTCAAAACACATGGATAAAAATTACATCTTTTCAGTAGTACCACCTACAGATGCTGGTAATAAGTAAATCTCTAAAATAGTCCTTCTAAAAAAGTCCTTTCTAAATGTGAAAAGGCAAGAACACTTAAAACTTTACATCACTAAAGAATATCACAGAAAGGAACAAATACTGCATAAGACCACTGTTAACAAAAATAGGATGAACATGGAAGGGGAGAAGAACAGGAAAACAATGAACTAGGTGAAGGGAAAGACTATCCGAAAGGAATGGAAGATGAGGCATTATATGTATGCCAATTAACAATCTGGAACAAGACAGCATTACAAAGTGAACTTGGGGAGGACTAAGAAGACAGGAGGAAAATGTGGATCAAACAATGAAGTCATACCCAACCTTTCTGTAAACTTTAAAAAGTCACAGCTGGGGAGAGAGGAAAGCAGAGAATTCCTGAAACTGCTTCTGGTAAAACATCAGAACTACAACACTGACATCTAGTGTTTTGCACTGATCAATTCACAAAGAAATTGGAGTAAATTCAAAAGACTTTATGACGGTCAATGCTACCAAGTCAATTCCAACTCCAACAGATCAAGGCTGTGTCGTATAGTCGCACAGGTGATTATCTTAGAGGAGTGACCTACTGCATTTCTTTGACAATCTGACCAACCACTCCAATTTCTGCTTTCAAATCCTAACTATCTTTTCTTCAGCACGTGTCTTATCCAACTTAACTATCACAATATGCGTTATTATGGGCAAAATAGATCCACAAGAAATTTTAAAAACATCATTTCCACCACCTGTACACACTTCATCAATATAAAAAGTTTCAGACGAATTCACTAGTATTTTCCAAAAGATGTACTAGCTCAGGGACTTTCAAGCAAGCATTTTCTACCAATAGAAATAGTGATGTTTTCTATAAATAAATTTAAAATGTCAACATAATAAGTTTTTCCAGCACAATGAAAAACAGGATTTACTTCTCAGATACCAAGGATTATCATTATGCAAATTAGAAGAACTGGTTCTTAAAAACTGGTTCTTAAACTGGTTTTTAAATATCTGCTGTATTCTACCAAGATGAGACTTTTCAAATTATCTCTTAACAGCTGGATGTAGCAAAGAGTCTGATGGCACAAACAGAAATCACCAGATAAATGATTCCAATTCCATTTCTCATCTTAAATTTAATTATAATTTTGCATTGTTTTAAAAGAGTCATATCTGACCTTAATTAATTCATTACGCTGACTCTTTTATAAGGCATGAGAGTATATTCTGAAACATCTATAAAATGTTTAAAGGCAAAATAAACAAAATAAAAATGTGAGAGTTAAGGAAGATGTTTGGGTTAAATTGTCTTGTAAAAGCTGTGTTCTAAAACCTAACCTCTATGCCTCTGTGATGATCCCAGATGAGACTGGATTTTGTTTTGTCAATGATAAAGTCAAATAGCTGGGGAGATAAAATTCATTTCATTATCATTACAAGTCAGCCTCAGATCTTGGTTATAACCCATATCCCATTATGTGAGGGAATTACCATGTACATGTGACATTTGACTTTATTTCAAAGCAGACACATATACTGACCCTTCATTAATCACACAGGAGACTGCTCATCTTTCTCCCATGGAACAGCAATGTATCTGTTCTGTATTTTTTAAAATAATGATACTACGAAATAGCTAAGAGGTTATAGCTAACCCTCAAGTAAGTTGTCAGAGACTGTAAATTACATAGGAGAATCTCTTCTTCTACAGAGCAGCTGGTGGTTCGAGCCACCTGTTTGGGTTGGCAGTACAAGTCTCTTCTGTCCTATGCTTTTCAATATAATGATATATTGATATATAATTCAATATAATGATATATCAATATAATGATAATCATTAGCTAAGAGGTTCCTGGGTGAAGCAGGTGGCTTGTGCTCAATTACTAACTGAGAAAATGGAAGTTGGAATCCACCAATAAGACTGCTTCTATAAAGAGCACAGACACGAAAGCACAATGGAGCTAAGCTACACATGGAGTTACTGAATTGAACGAACCTCACAGTTACTGTGTATGGTCGGATAGGAATTGGCTCATAGTTAAACCTCTCCCCTAGCAGGTTTTCAGAGACTGCACATCACACGGGAGGAGACTGCCTATCTTTCTCCCTTGGAAAAGATGGTGGATTAGAAATGTCCTTGGGATTGGTGGTGCAATTCCTTGCCATTAATCCACCAGAGCCCCTGCAACCTCATAGCAGCAAATTTTAACATGTATAGAAAGCACAACTCAAAAACTCAACTCAGAACAATTCATTGCTGACCCTACACTGGATTTCCCAGGCTATAAATTACATAAGAAAAAGCTGTTTATATTTCTACCCTGGAGCCACTTGTAGTTGTTGTTATGTGCCATCAAGTTGCCTGCGACTCACAGTGACCCCATGTACAACAGCCCTAAACCCTGTTCTATCCCGTGCCAATCTTATTGTCTCTGATACACCTACCCCCATTACCCCTGCCACTAAATCTATTACCCCAGTCACTGAATCAATCCATCTCACTGAGGATCTTTCTCTCCTGCGTTGTCCCTCCAATCTCCCAAGCATGACGTCTGTCTCCAATGACTGGTCTCACCTTGCAACATGTCCAAGTTATGTCAGATGAAGCTGGAGCCACTGGTAACTTCAAATCAACAGAGGCTTGGCCTTTGCATTAACTGTACCATTCTCTACAGACTATACCAAGAGAGCGTCCCCGTACCAAAGGCTAGGTACTACAAAGCATTTTTACTGCAATTTCATTAAATCACACAACACTATTACAAGTTGCTTAAACTATCCTATTTATAGACAAGAGGATTCTGAATCTTAGAAAAGTTAAAAACATGACCAAAGTCACAATGCTAACAGGGTGATAAGCAGTTTGACTTCTGAGGTTCTATAAAGTTCTGAATCAAAAATTTATTAAAATTAATGTGCACTGATATATGTGAAACCCATACTTGGACCAGGAGGCAGTCGTCAGAAGAGAGCAAAACACTGCATGGTTCAAAACTGGGAAGGGTCTATGCCAGGGATGTGTCCTATCTCCATACCTTTTCAACCTATATGCAGAGCAGATTATTCGAGAGGCTGGGCTCTATGAGCAGAAGTGTAGCATCAGGATTGGAGAAGACTCATCAACAACCTGCGTTATGCCAATGACACAACCCTGCTTGCTGAAATGGAAGAGTACTTGAAGCACTTACTGCAGAAGGTCAAAGACTGGCTTTAAATATGGACTGAAGCTCAAGATTAAAAAAAAAAAACAACTTAAAAAAAAAACCCAACAAAAAAACAACAAAGATTCTCACTATTGGGCTGACTGGCAGCATCATGATAGATGGTGAAGAGATTGAGGTTATGAACAGCTTTAGTTTGCTTGGCTCCACAACCAACACTCTTAGTACCAGCAGCCAGGAAATCAAAAGATGAATTGCACTGGAAAAGTCTGTTGTCAGAGACCTCTCCAGAGTACTAAAAAGCAATGATGTAATTCTGGAGACTAAGGTGCACCCGATCCAGGCCATGATCTTTGCAATTCCTTACTATGAATCAGAAAGCTGGACAATGACTAAGGATAATAAAAGGAGAATTGATGGTTTTAAACTGTGGTGCTGGAGAACAGTATTGAATACTATGGACTGGTTGTTGTTGTTGTTGTTGTTGTTATGGGCCGTCGAGTCGCTTAGAACAAAAAGGTTCATCCTAGAGAGGGTGAAATCAGGCTGTTCCTTGGAGGCAAGGATTCTGAAGCTTCATCTGACATACTTTGGGCATGTTGTAAGGAAGGACCAGTCCTTGGAGAAAGACATCATGCTTGGGAGGTTGGAGGGCCAGCACAAGAGAGGAAGATCCTCTATGAGATGGTTTGATTCAGTAACTAGAGTTATGGGGGTAAGTTTGTCAAGAGACAATAAAGTTGGCATGGAATAGAGCAGGGTTCAGAGCTGTTGCACTCAGGGCCATTATGAGTTACAACTGACTCGACAGTATATAACAACAACAACAACAACAACAACTCCAAAACAATGTGCACTGAACTAATGAGACTTCCATTGAATACTTCTAACGTTCTAAACATATTTTAATAAAACTTAAAACAAGAAAGAATTTCTAAGTTTCCGTTAACCAGAAAAGTCCATTTTGGCTCTTTCCAATTTTACATAAATGGAGCTCTGTTGGCCTAGTGGTAAGAAGCTGCACTGGAAACCCAAAGGCACACAGTTAGAATCCACCAGCTCTACCACATGAGAAATATAGGCAATCTCCTCCAGTGCATAATTGCGTCTGAAAACCTGACAGAGGGTCAGCTACAGATCAGTTTCAACTGGATGGTATACAACAGCTACAACAATAATATACATATCCCTAGAAAGCTCTGGTGGCCTATTAGTAATGAGTCGCACCAAAGGCATGCATTTCAAACTCACCAGCAGTTCTGTAGGAGAAAGATGGACACTCTCCTCCTGTATGTCTTATAGCCTCTGAAAACCCACCGGAAGGTCAGCTATGAGTCAGATCCAACTCAATGGCTCATAACGATGACAACATATATACATCCTATTTACGAAAAGTTCTCTGATATAATTATTTCCTATTCTAGTGTAAATCTTTTGTTTTATAGACTTACCTTTGAAAAACTTAAGTCATCCTAGGTTTCCATAAAAATGACTGAAAATAAACTTAAAATGCTCTCATGGGACTCTACTATCAGATGCTATTACAAGTGCTATTTGAACAAACCAAAGCAGATAGTGCCTGGAAATAGTCTGTTTCCTGCAGTCTGTCCTATAAATTGCTAAACCACTCAAGTAGGACTATGATATACTTTATTTCTTAGGCACATTCTTTTGCTATTTTAAGTAACTTACATGATAAAGGAGGTTATAAGCTACAGTTTGATGAAAAGCACATTTATCTGCTAGGTTATTATATCTTAAGCTTTGTAGTTTATCAAAATGAAGGGAAACCTCCCAGGATCTTCTAAACTGAACTGTTATCAAGTGGCGTGTCAAAAGTACATGGTCATTTTTCACATATGTGTCCACAACAATCCGGGCTTTTTAACTGTCCAGAAAACATGAAACTACAATTCCTCCCTAAGAGTTCACAGTTACAGAGCACAATCTATGAGGGAGGGTAAATCAAACCATGGCATTTAAAGATGGTCAAGGCTTGTTCATCTGAACTGATTTACTGACTACAGAAGCTTTTATTTTTTTTAAACCAAAACCAAAAAAACCCAACTGCAAAGCTCAAGAACCAAGTTAGCACTGGGTATAAATCCCCAACAATGTATCAATTCAATAAGTCTGAGTTTAAGGACAAGTCAGAGGTAGGATACATCATTCTCCCACTTAGAATGGTAGAGATGATTTATATAAAGTGTCCTAGCTCTGGTGTCATACTGCAAAAAAGCTGCGCTACAATCCCAAAGGCACAAAGATAAAAGCTGCCAGCTGTTCCATGGGAGAAGGATGAACAATTTCCTTCTGCTCAATTAACTGTCTCCGAAAACTGCTGGAGAGTCAGCTATGGGTCAGTTCTGACTTGAAGGCATAAAACAAGAAGTCACATGATGGTCTGTTACTAATCAAAGACCAGTGGTTCAAATTTACCAGCTGCCCCACAGGAAAAACACATGATTATCTGCTTCCACAAAGATTATGTCCAATTTCCTAATGGAAACCCAATAGGAAAATTCTACTCTGTTCTACAGGATTAGTATCAGTCAAAATGTGACTTGACAGCAAGAGGTTTTTCATTTATTCACCAAAAAGTTTCCTTTTGGTTTTATCTAAAAATACAAACTTAAGCACGAAGTATGGTCTGTATTGAATACTGCAATCCACTGAATTGGCCCCACAGAGTTTACAAGGCCGTAATCTTTACACCTTCCTTACAGCAGCAGGTAACAAAAGCCATTCTTTCAGTTAGCAGTCCAGTGTTTTAAGTACTGTGCCACCTGGGCTCTTTACTATATTTAAACCTCTAACAAAACATCAATTCAACAGCATAGTATTTAGAAGATAACTGGGTAAAGGGGTCATCTTCCCCTTATGAATGCTTCCACGTATCTCAGATATGTGAGATTTCACTACTATGAACAAGTTTCTGAGGGACTCAATTTTGTAACCAATATGTCATTTTAAAATATATATATGTGCCTCTAGAGCAGTAAACTGAAAGCTGTGGGGAAAGGGAGAAAAGAGCCCCCACCCAAACATCAGCCAATCCTGTATCACCCTGTTTTCGCGTGCCTTCCTGTGAATCAGCCAATCCTGTATCACCCTGTTTTCGCGGGCCTTCCTGTGAATCAGCCAATCCTGTATCACCCTGTTTTCGCGGGCCTTCCTTTGAACCAGCCAATCCTGTATCACCCTGTTTTCGCGCCCTTCCTGTGAACCAGCCAATCCTGTATCACCCTGTTCTCGCGGGCTTTCCCCTTTAAATAGGCAGGACAGCCCAGAATCGGGGCCGCGGCCATCTTCCCTGTTGTATGGGCATGGTTTGGAACGCGGCCCGGATTCGAATCTGAAATAAATTCCCTCTTGCCCTTGCATCGGTGTCGGCTCCTTGGTGACTTGGGGGGAACTGGATTTGGGGTATAACATTTCAAATCCTATTCACTCATTCATTGCCATTAAGTCAGAAAAAACAACTCATACCTGTCCTGTCAGTAGGTTTTCAGAGGCAATAGTGCAAAAGGTCATTACGAAGACATAGGAGGAAAAAAAGACCAAAATGAGTGTCAGAAGAGACTCTGAAAATTGCACTAGAGTGCCGAGAAGCCAAAGCAGAAGGAAGAAGTCACGATACTAAAGAGCTGAATAGAAGACTTCAAAGGACAGAATGGGAAGACAAACTAAAATATTACAATGAAATGTGCAAGGAGCTGGAGTCAGAAAACCAAAAGGCCTGAACTCTCTCAGCATTTCTTAAGCTCAAAACACTTAAGAACAAATACAAACCTTTAGTTGCTATACTTATGGATGCTTTGGGAAGAATATTAAATGATCCAGGAAATATTAAAAGAAGATGGAAAGAATATACAGAGTCACTATACCGAAAGGAATTGGCAGACACAGAAAAATTTCACGAAACAACATATGAGCAAGAGCCTATGGTGAAGAAGAAAGAAGTTCAAGTTGCTTTGAAGGAACTGGCAAAATATAAGGCCCCAGGAATAGATGGCATACCAATTGACATATTTAAACTAACAGATGCTGCCCTAGATGTACACGCCAAGCTGTGTCGAGAAATCTGGACAACAACCACTTGGCCAACTGACTGGAAGAGATCTATACTTTTTCCCATTCCAAAGAAAGGTGACCCAACAGTGTGTGGAAATTATCGAACAATATCATTGATACCACATGAAAGCAAGATTCTGCTAAAGATTATCCAAAAACGACTGGAACTGCACATCAGCAGAGAGCTGCCAGAAGTCCAGGCTGGATTTAGAAAGGGTTGTGGTACAAGAGGTATTATAACTAATGTTAGATGGATCTTGACTGAAAGCAGGAAATACCAGAGGAATGTCTACCTGTGTTTTATTGATTATGCAAAGGCGTTTGTGTGGTTCTCAACAAATTGTGGCTGACTCTAAGAAGAATGGGAATCCCAGAACACTTGACTGTGCTAATGCAAAACCTATACTTGGACCAGAAGGCAGTCATCAGAACACAGCAAGGAAATACTGCAAGGTTCAAAACTGGGAAGGGTGTACGCCAAGCATGTGTCCTATCTCCATACTTTTTCAACCTATATGCAGAACAGATTACCCGGAGGCTGAGCTGTATAAACTGAAGTGTGGCATCATGATTGGTGATTGGTACAAGATTCCTCAACAATCTGTGTTATGCAGATGACACAATCCTGCTTGCTGAAACTGAAGAGGATCTAAAGTGGTTGCTGCTGAAAGTCAAGGACTGCAGCCTTCAATATGGATTGAGGCTTAATATCAAAAAGACAAAGATTCTCACCTCTGGCCCAATTGGTAGCATTAGGATGGATGGTGAAGAGATTGAGATTGTTAACACCTTTAGTTTGCTTGGCTCCACAATCAACACTCTTGGCACCAGCAGCCAGGAAATTAAAAGACATAGTGCAATGGGCAAGTCTGCTATTAGGGGCCTCTTCAGAGTACTGAAGAGCAATGTTGCCACCCTGGAGACTAAGGTACACCTGATACAGGCCATGGTATTTGCAATCACTTGCTATGCATCAGAGAGCTGGACAATCACTAGGGAGGATAGAAGGAGAATTGATGCCTTTGAGCTGTGCTGCTGGAGTAGAGTACTGACTACATAATGGACTGCTAAGAAAATGAACAGATTCATCCTGGAGAGGTTAAACTGGGATGCTCCTTGGAGGCAAGGATTCTAAAGCTTCGTCTGACATACTTCGCAAGGAGGGACCTGTCCTTGGAGAGGGACGTCATGCTTGGGAGGGTGAAGGGACAGCACAGGAGAGGAAGACCCTCTAGGAGGTGCACTTATTCAGTAAATGAAGTAATGGAGGTGGGTGTGTCAGAGACAGTAAGACTGGCTCCGGGCAGAGCAGGGTTTAGGGCTGTTGTACATGGGGTCGCTATGAGTTGCAGGCGACTCAACAGCACATAACAACAACAACAACATACCCACACAGGAGACTTACCATCTTTCTTCCAAGGAACAAATGGGGTATTTGAACTATGTGCTTTGGGGTTAGCAGAGCAACTCCTTACTCATTAGGCTACCAGAGCTCCCTCAAATCCTACTAAAGTATGACAATTCATCAGAAATTCAATCTAAGTCATTTTGTTGTTATTCCAGTTGCAATTAAAGACAATTTCTTAAATTTTATCTTCAATGATATCTGATAAATGGGGGGGAGTATAAAAATCACAATGAAATTTTTTACCATTTATTTAGCAAATAAAAAGATATTAACTCCACTGCTATGTACTGGCATGTCTAAACTGACTCAGCTCATCCTCCAGAGAATTTTTAGAGGCAGTTAATCACACAGGAGGAGAGTGTCCATCCTTCTCCCATGGACATATAGGAACTAGATGCCTTTGGGTTGGCAGTGCAATTTCTTACCACTAGGCCATAGCTGTTAACAAACTGCTATGGTGCTCGCCCTCACAATACATAAAAAAAAGCTCAAAGACAAATTTGAGAATTTCATTATCATAGAAATACAAGGTTCTACCTTTCTTGCACAATATGACAAGGAATTAAAAGTTGAAAGGTGAAAAATAATGTTCAAACAATAAATGAGTTACATATATGGGGTTTCTGATAAATTTAATTAGCAGCTTGATAAAGAAAATAGTTTTACAGCGCTGACATGGTCTGGCTATCTATCTTTTTGATCTTAAGTGTTTGCTGGAAAAGCTCAAGAACTGTAGTCTTCAATACGGATTCAAGCTTAACATCAAGAATACAAAGATTCTCACCAGTGGGCCAATTGCCAGCACCACCATGGATGGAGAAGAGCTTGAGATTATTAACAATTTCAGCTTATTTAGCTCCACAATCAACACTCTTGGCACCCGCAGTCATAAAATCAAATTGTATTGGGGTCTGCTGTCAGGGACCTCTCCAAAGTGTTAAAAAGCAATGATGTCAGTCTAGAGCTTAAGGTGCGTGATCTTGGTCATGGTCTTTGCAATTAATTGTTAAAAGAGCTGAACGATAATTAAGAAAAGAAGAAAAACTGATGCTGTTGATTTGTGGTGCTGAAGAAGAATACTGAACATACAATGGACCACCAGGAGAACAAATAGGTCTGTCCCGGAGAGGGTAAAACCAAGTTTCTCCTTGGGAGGTTAGGGTTTTGAAGCTCCATCTCACATACTCTGGGCACAAAGCCAGTCCCTTGGAGAAGGAAATCATGCTTGGAAGGGTGGAGGGACAGCACCGGAGATGTAGAAGACCCAGGATGAGATGGACTGACACAGTAATTAGGATAATAGGTATAGATGTGTTGGAGTCAGTAAGACTGGCTCAGGATAAGGCAGGGTTCTGAGCTATGGTATACAGGGTTGCTATGAGTTGCAGGAGATTCAATGGCACATAACAGCAAAAATAACATCTATATTTTAGATCCAATTAAAATTCAAATATGAGTCTGATACAGATTCCTGACATACGGTGGCACTCTTTAATGATGAGCCTTTAATTTGCACGCTGGTTCTTCAGATGTCTGAAGTCAGATTCAAAGTCAGCCTTTATACTTTTTCAGTGGTTATGGAGGTAAGACTAATTAAAAAATCTGCGTTATGCAGATGACACAACCCTACCTGCTAAAACAGAGAAGGACCTGAAGCGCTTGATGCAGACAGAAGGTCAAGGACTGCAGCCTTCAATACACATTGAAGCTCAACAACAAGAAAACAAAGATTCTCACCACTGGGCCAATTGACAGCATCAGTATGGATGGTGTAGAGATTGATATTGTTGACAGCTTCAGTTTGCTTGTACCTATAGTCAACACTCTTGGTACCAGCAGCCAGGAAATCAAGAAATGAATTGTATTGGGAAAGTCAGCTGTCAGGGACCTCACCAGAGTACTGAAGAGCAACAACGTCAGGCTGGAGACTAAGGTGGACCTGACCAAGGCTACAGTCCTTGCAATTGTGTGATATGCATCAGAGAGTTGGACCTTGACTAGGGATGACAGAAAGAGAATTGATGCCTTTAAGCTATGGTGCTGAAGAAGAGTGCTAAATATACCGTGGACTGCTAGGAGAACAAACAGGTTTGTCCTGGAGAAAGGTGAAGCCAGGCTGCTCCTTAGAGTTAAGGATTCTGAAGCTTTGTCTGACATACTATAGGCATGCTGCAAGGAGGGACCATTCCTTGGAGAGGGACATCATGTTTGGGAGAGTGGAAGGACAATGCAGGAGAGGAAGACCCTCGATGAGATGGATCATTTCAGCGATTGGGGTAGTAGGTGTATCGGACACAATGAGGTTGGCCTTTAATATGGACTGAAGCTCAACATCAAGGAAAAAAAGATTCTCACCATTCAGCCAACCGGCAGCATCATAATAGATGATGAAGAGATTGAGTTTGTTAACAGCTTTAGTTTGCTTGGCTCCACAATCAACACTCTTGGTACCAATAGTCAGGAAATCAAAAGACAACTGCATTGGGAAAGTCTGCTGTCAGACCTCTCCAAAGCACTGAAGAGCAATGATGTTAGTTTAGAGACTATGGTGCACCTGATCCAGGCCATAGTCTTTGTAATTACTAGCTATGCATCAGAAAGCTGGACAATGACTAGGGATAACATAAAGAGAATTGATGTCTTTGAGCTGTGGTGCTGGAGAAGAGTACTGAGTATATCATGGACTGCTAGGAGAACAAACAAGTTTGTCCTAGAGAGGGTGAGACCAGGCTGTTCCTTGGAGGCAAGGACTCTGAAGCTTCATCTGACATATTTTAGACATTTTGTAAGGAGGGACCAGTCCTTGGAGAGGGACATCATGCTTGGGAGGGTGGAGGGACAGCACAAGAGAGGAAGACCCTGGATGATATGGATTGATTCAGTAACTGGGGTATAGGTTAGGTGTCTCAGAGACAGTAAGAGTAGCACAATTTAGGGCTAATGTACATAGGGTCACTATGAGTCATAGGCGACTTGAAGGCACATAAAAACAACAAAAATTATCTGAAAATCTTCAGTAACCTGACAATTCTGGAAAAATTACATGAACACAAAAATCTGGAAAATGTCATTTCTCATGGTATGTCTTTCCAGAAATATCTGATTTCACCAGAGAAGAAAACAATTTTTATAGTTAAGTTCTGAGGTAAGCCTATGTACAATAGAACTACAATGAAGAATATCATACCTTTAAGCAAAGAATCAACCTGAATTTACTATTTAAATCCTGAAAGAAAAAGTAGATGGTTACATCAAAGTTGAAATCTGAATAAATACTTAATGAAAATAAAGAATAATGAAAGAGAATGCAAACTGTCAACAGTCCACAATGTGCTCTCAACTGTTCACAGACATGGAGGTGGAACTAACTCAAAGCTAATCTTCTAGTGAATCTTCAGAGGCCATAACTTGCACAGGCAGAGTCTGCTCATTTTCATCCAACAAGTCACTGGTGGACTAAAACCACCACAGGGTACAGCTTTGGCTTAGCAAGGAAATTCTATACAAACTAGGCCAGCAGACATGCCAAGTCTAAAAACTGAGACTACTCATTTAAAAATGTTTAAAGAAATTTGACGTGGCCATGGTATTCAAGTATGTAACCGTAATCCTAATACTACTTTTTACTGATTTTTAAAGTAGAAACCAATATTATCTTTCACCAGTTATAGTTTAAGCAGCAAGGCTGGATGGCAGAGTGTAGGAAAATGGGTTACAAGCAGTGTACATTTGTGCTCATTGTTAGGAGCTGTCAAGTCTAATTCATAGTGGACCTCTGCAAGACAAATTAGAATATTCTATCCTACAATATTAGCAGCTAGTAAATGGTTGACTGGAATAGAGTAAAAGTAAAAAGAAATTTAAGAGTGAAATAGGAAGCTTGTCGATTATGCTTCCAGTGGAAGGGGATGAAGATGCCACTCTCAGAGACAGGAAAAGTGATCCTGGGAAAGGAAATTAAGAATTCAGTTTTGTGTCTACAGAATAACTAATAGAGATAAATAGATATAAAAATTATTATCATCATCAATACTAAACTTTATCATAAATATAGAATCAAATTATTAGACTCAGGAGTAAGAAGAGCAGAGTAACAAAAACAGGACCTTAAATCTCTGAGAAGTATTATGGTATAATCGAAATGTACCTAACAAGTTATTTTATACTGATTTATTTACGAAGTTTGAATTCATTGTTTTTCACAAAATATTCTTCCCTTTCTCTTTCAAGCTCCCATGCATTCACTTGTGCAACTCTATGATTAACATCCCCCCATCCCAATCCCTCCTCACCCCTCTGCTTCCACCCTCCCTCACCTTGGATTCTCATGCTCATTCTAAAATAAGGGTTTTATACAATATTTGTCCTTCTTGGGAACTGACTTAATTCACTCAGCATAATGCCCTCCAGTCCTTCCCAAGTTAGGTAGTAATTTACAAAATCATTGCTCCTGCATGCTGTGTAGTATTCCATTGTATGAATGTACCATAACTTCTCATTTGTGGCTGACATCTGGCTGTTTCCATGTTTATTAGAGTGCTGGTGATACTGTGACCTAAAGGTCAGTGGGCCAAATTATAGACATGGTCATGCAATCCCTTAAAATATCTGGCTATTTAGCATGCAACTGTCTGCTCTAGCCCCAACTTACTGATTCAGAGAAGTTAATCAAAATTAGAAACAAAAGTTAAAGCCACTGTGCTTTGTTTATCTTGTTGCTGTTTGGTATGATACACCAGCAAGTCCATGACAGAAAAATTTTGCTAGTCTACTTCTATCAAGATTACACAATGGAATACTACGCACTAAGGAGCAACAATTTTGAAAAACACTACATAACTTGGGAGAGACCGGGATCATTATGCTGAGCGAATTAACTCTCATACAGGCAAATACTATATAAGACCACTGTCATAAAAAGTAAAGGATAACTAGTAAAATATATATGAGGACCCAACGGCAGAAGGGGTTACAGCAGAGGGGTGAGAATAGGTGAGGGTGAAACCACAGCTATTTTTGTGCAACAAGTGTTGCACAATTTAGTGGGTGGAGGGAGAAGGTAAAGGAAATGTGAAAGATCCTGCAGGGGCCTGAAAAGACAGGCTAATAACAACGGGCAAAGTCCAATGGTTACCAATTATATAAAACATAACGCATGAGAATAATTGTATGAACCACAATGGGAATGAAGAATAGTGTAAAACACAATGTATACAAACTTTGGAAGCAAATCAATATAAAAATTTTTTAAAAACCCAAAACTATTATGGCCCCAGAAACACTTTGAGACAGTTCTATTGTCTCCTATTGTTATGTGCCGTCGAGTTGTCTGGGACTCATAGCACCCCTATGTACAGCAGACCTAAACCCTGCTTTGTCCTGTGCCAGCCTGTCGCTGACACACCCACCTCCATTACTCCTGTCACTAAATCAATCCACCTCATAGAGGGCCTTCCTCTCCTGCGCTGTCCCTCCCTCCACCCACCCAAGCATGACATCCTTCTCCAAGGACTGGTCCCTCCTTGCAACATGTCCAAAGTATGTGAGATGAAGCTTCAGAATCCTTGCCTCCAAAGAGCAGGCTAGCTTCATCCTCTCCAGGACAAACTTGTTTGTTCCTCTAGCAGTCCATGGTATATTCAATACTCTTTCCAGCACCACACCTTAAAGGTATCAATTATTCTATAATCCCTAGTCATTGTTCAGCTCACTGATGCATAGCCAGTAATGGCAAAGACCATGGCCTGTATCCAGCACACCTTAGTTTCCAGAATAACACCACTGCATAAATTACCCAAAAACGACTATAACAGCACATCAGCAGAGAATTGCCGCAGTCCAGGCTGGCTTTAGAAGGGGTCATGGTACTAGGGATATTGTTGCTGATGTTAGATGGATCTAGGCTGAAAGCAAGGAATACCAGAAGAATGTCTATCTGTGTTTCACTGATTATGCAAAGGCATTTGACTGTGTGGATCATAACAAACTGTGGCTGACTCTGAGAAGAATGGGAATCCCAGAACATTTAATTGTGCTAATGTGAAACCTATACTTGGACCAAGAGGCAGTAGTCAGAACAGAGCAGGGTAACACTGCATGGTTCAAAATTGGGAAGGGTGTATGCCAGGGATGCATCCTGTCTCCATACCTTTTCAACAAGTATGCAGAGCAGATTATACGAGAGGCTGGGCTCTATGAGGAGAATTGTGGCATCAGGATTGGTGGAAGGTCTATTAACAATCTCCGTTATGCAGATGACACAACCCTGCTTGCTGAAACTGAGGAGGACCTCATGCACTTGCTGCGAAGGGTCAAGGACTGCAGCCTTCAGTATGGACTAAGGCTCAATGTCAAGAAAACAAAGATTCTCGCCACTGGACCAATTGGCAGCATCAGGATGGTTGACGAAGAGATTGAGAGTGTTCATAGATTCAGTCAACACTCTTGGCACCAGCAGTCAGGAAATCAAAAAGCGTATCGCGATGGGAAAGTCTGCTGTTAGGGACCTCTCTAAGGTACTCAGGAGCAACAGTGTCTCTCTGGAGACTAAGGTGCACCTGATATGGCCATGGTATTTGCAATCGCTTGTTATGCATCAGAGAGTTGGACAATGACGAGGGAGGACAGAAGGAGAGTGGATGCTTTTGAGCTGTGGTGCTGGAGAAGGGTACTGAATGTACCCTGGACTGCCAGGAAAACAAACAGATTCATCTTGGAGAGGATTAAACCAAGCTACTCCTTGGAGGCAAGGATTCTGGGGCTTCGTCTGACATACTTTGGACATGTTGCCAGGAGGGACGGGTCCTTGGAGAGGGACATCATGCTTGGGAGGGTTGAGGGACAACGCAGGAGGGGAAGACTCTCTATGAGATGGATTGATTCGGTGACTGGGGTAATCGGGATGGGTGTGTCAGAGGCGGTGCGGTTGGCGCAGAATAGAGCAGGGTTTAGGGCTGTTGTGCATAGGGTCGCTATGAGTCGGAAACGACTCGATGGCACATAACAACAACTGTCTCCCACACACGCACGCACCCAGGACATAGGAAAAGTGACCAAGTGCACCATTTCTCTTTAGCTCTTGGCTCCCTATGCCTCCTACTGCCCTCTTATAATATCAACTATTCTTCTTTTCAAGTTTTGCTACGTAGGTTTCTTGGCAGCAGCGTCAGTATTTACGAAAAGGAAGCCCGGAAACGTCTGATCAAAAGTATGTGAAAATTAAAAATAACAGCTGACAGCCCGCCCTCCCTGAAGACTACCTGCCCAAAGACTCTGACAGACAGAAAGTTGTTCGGCTGACGCCACGAGGAGTTAAAACCGACTTGCATCGAACCCACCCACTTGCCCAGCTCTCGGAGCACTACTGCATTACCCCTGGCCCTGCATCCCAGACGCTAAGATCACATCTAGTAAATTACCTCCGTGATCAGCAGTTTCTTTATCTTCCTCTTCCAGTTTAGATGCTGTAGCCTTGGCTGCCATTTTTATCTTTTTCTTCTTCTGTAGGGAGTTTTTCAGCTTTTTCCCTGCACTCACACATGAGTTCTGCACGGTCGCGGCCATTTTTCCACCAGCGGAAGTGTCACTGCTACTTCCGACAGCAAACAGCGCACGTTCACTCTTAGTTCCGGAAAGCTAAGGTTCCGGGGCGTGGTCGCCTGTCCAATCTGGGACAGGAAGTAAACAACTTTTGAAGAGAGATCTGAATATGTAAAGTGAAGTTGCTTACAGGGTAGGACAAAAGTTACTGTATGTACGAACTCACCTGATTTCTCTGCTACCTCATTTCCCCCCAAAACCCTCTGTCCAATCCAATATGACCCTCTCAACAACTCTTATCTGTCTGCCTCTTCTTCAGTTTTTTAATGCTGGTGCAGTATATTCTACATCGCGTTTACTAGTCTCCTTATCGCGCCTAATTTGTCGGGGGTCGATATTAGAAGCTACTGGAATCCAATGCAATACACAATACACAAGATCTTCTCAAAAGCATTAGATTTCCTTTGAAACAATCTTTTCAATGGTTTTCACTGGCAAACTGAATCTGTTTATGCCCTTAGATATTAAGATTTATTAAACAGACACACAGCCCTCTCCCTGTCACTGAGAGATCCCTTCTCCCGCGAGAGATTCTCACTTTGTTCAAACTCCAATACCAAGTTTTCGCAGCCCCACATTCCCTCCAAACAGGTTGTTAATAGACACGAGTTCCCTTAAAATATTGGATCTTAGGATCGAGTGAAACCAGATTTCATTCATTATTGTTCTGCCAAGGCCCTTGCGGTGTTTGTGCAGCTTCTTACCTTTAGACCATCATAGCTCCTTCACTGTTTTTTAGTTGGTTCTCATAACCAACCATACATCAGGCTTCTCAGGCTGTTAATCTTTGCAGGAAGAGAGGGCCTAACTTTCTTCAGATGACAGATTGGTGGATTTGAAGCTTTTACTTTTTGGTTAGCGGCCCATGCTTTATTCACTAATTTATCCTTTCTAACAGGAAAAAAAATGTACTTTATAGCACACAAACAAATGAAGAAATGTTCAAAATCTATAGCTCTAAGAGAGATGCAAATCAAAACAACTATGAAATATCTCATCTCACTCCAGTAAGAATAGACAAATTTAACAGAACAGCAAACAACAAATGTTGGTGAGGTTGCAGAGAAACTGGAAACCTTATTCATTGTTGGTAGGAGTGTAAAATGGTGCAACCACTGTGGAAATCAGTATGGCGCTTTCTCAAAAAGTTGCAAATAGAAATACCATTTGACTCAACAATACCACTACTGGGAATATACCCCAAAAAAACCATAACTGCCACCCAAGCAGATATATGCACATCCATGTTAATTATGGTTTTGTTCAAAATAGCAAAGAGCTGGAAACAACCTAGCTGCCCATCAACAAACGAATGGATAGAGAAGCTGTGGTATATGAAAAACAAGGGACTCATGAAATATTATTCAAAATGGGTGACCCTGGAGGACAATATGCTGAATGAAATTTCTCAGTCACAAAAGGACAAATACCACATAGTGCCTCTGTTGTAAAATGGGACTGACATCGGGGTTGGGGGAAGACTGAGAAAGATAGCATAAATTGTGTATACTGCATTGAAACAGATGAGGGAGAGAACTGTTTGAAAGGCATATATGATTAGGTATTATCGTCATGACAGAAATCCGGAATGAAGGCTGCATAGTGGAGTGGACTTAGGGGAAGGGATTGTATAACAATGAAAGAATTTTTCTTTTACTTTTCAAAGAGAAGAGTGAACTGGGAAGGTGGGAGGGGTGGGCAGGGAGAAAAGTGCAACAACGAATGAGTGGAAATCCAAAGTCTCTGTAAATTTTCATTAAAATTAATAATAATTTTTAAAAGGGGGAAAGAAATGAAAAATTTGTATTGAAGGAAAATTTACATTGCAAATATGATAACAAAAGTTTAGAATCCTGCACAAACCTTTTGAAAAGTGCACTTATCATCAACCAAAGAGGTACACCCTACATGTATCTAGCAGGTTCCCAACACTGTCTACTAGTCCTGAGCCCATTTCCCTCTGCCTTTCATATTTAGTCTTTGTGGTTGCTTATTTTTATTCCAAAGTTGGAAAAATATTAAAGAAAATTGTAAATAAAGTCAAGTGAGACTGCTTAGTTCTCCAGACGAGCCACTGGTGGAGTCCAAGGAACAACGTGGTTTCACCTTCTCTGAGACAGACTACTCTTTTCCAGTGCTACAGTTCAAAGGATCTATTCTTCTATGATCATCATTTATATGCTCTCAGATGCATAGCTAGCTATTGAGGAAAACCATGGCCTGGATCAGACACACATTACTCTCTAGAATGATATAGTTTCTCCTTACCTCTTTGGAGAGGTCCTTGACATATTTTCAAATACTATTTGTCTTTTAATTTCCTGATTGCTAATGCTGTGTAGATTGTGAGTCCAAGCAAGACGAAATTGTTAACTTCAATATTTTTTATCTACCATGATGCTGCCTATTGACCAAGTACTGAGGATTTTTGGTGGGTTTTTTTGTTTGTTTGTTTTTTTGTTTTGTTTGTTTTTTATGTTGAGCGCCAATCCATATTGAAGGCTGCATTCTTTGCACTTCTGCAGCAAGTGTTTCAGGTCCTCTTTGGTTTTAGCAAACAAGGATATATCATCTGTATAACACAGATTGTTGATGAATCTTCCAGACAGACACAGTTAAAGTCACCTATATGCTTGTATAAGCAATTTTGTAAATATTTCTGTACAAGTTGCTAATTAGCTCAAAATTCATCCTTTTTGCTTGCTCCATTTTGTCAAAATTGAGTGGGTCCTTAATGCCCCCCCCCACTTAGTCAATTTGTAGAGGGCACTAAAGATACCTGAGAACATTGGGAGTGACAAGAGATCCTGTGGGATGGACAAGCAAGAAGGGTCAAGATAGAAGAGTTATGAGTTATGATAACTGAAATTATAAAATACTTAGTGTCAAAATCTGCCTAATTTCAGGAAAATAATAGTAATCACAATGATCTCAAAGCTAATTTCTATGAGGTAGTGTGGTCAGACATTGCTCCACTTTCCAAAGTTATACCACTTCTAACATCATCCAACCTTTCCATGACACACTCTACTCTTCTGGGTTCCATAATCTAATGGGATGGCAGAATTCACACAACATGATTAAAGTTAAGTGGTTTATAATGAAAGTAATCAGATGTACCTGAAGATCAAGCTCAATAGGCCAAAACTCAGGATCAGAAAACAATAAATATTAAAGACTTCACTAACACTTTACTCCCTTTATTGCAAGATAGATGCTACAGCTCCTTTCTGTCATGCATGTTGTTATTGTTAGGTGCCATTGAGTAAAATAAGACTGATAAGAACCCTACAAACAACAGATCTGAATCCTGTCCTATCCTGTGCCATCTTCACGCTTCCTAACACACTAGAACCCATTGTGACAGTCACCACATCAACGCACCCGGTTGAGGGTCTTCCTCTCTTTCATAGCCTCCTACCCTTCCAAGCATCATGTCCCTCTTCAAGGAACAGCCCCTCCTAGCAACACGCCCAAAGCACGTGAAGTGAAGCCTCATAATTCTTGCCTCCATCAAGTACTCAATCTGTCTACAACAATGAATGAATGGAAATCCAAAGCCTCTGTAAATTTTCACTGAAATTAATAACAAATCTAAATTTTTTTAAAAAAGAATTAAGTTAGAGTAAGGATGGCAATGGATATATAACTGCTCAAGCTAATAACACTATATCGTGACATGGGGGAGGAATAGTGGAAACGTATCCACATTTACAACGTTCCTCTTACCAAAACCATTTATGGAAAATAGGCACTGCATTGGAACATATATCTCTGGATTGGAAATGATGATATTGTTAATACTTCTAGCCATAAGCTTAAAAGATTATAATGTTTAAAATTATTTGTTATACATTTGCTTAAATTTTTCCCTCTTTTAACAACTGGGATATAGAGGGAAGAGAAAAGACCAGAGAATGGCCAAAATTACTGGGGCAGCTATTGCTGCCAGTTTAGGGCCCGTGTCAGGAAAAGGACGTCTTACACATATGCAGTGCCACCCAAAGGTAATAAAGGAGGTCAGAATTGCTTCCACTGTGGAAAGCTGGGCCACTTCAGTAGACAGTGTCACAGATGAGAGCCACAGATAGGCAAGGGAGTAGAGAGGAAGCTCCCACTCACTTACATTAAGTGTGGCTCTGAAGGACACTTGGCCAAGGTGGCCCACATCAGGTCCTCGTGGCAGGCAGGACTGACAGGCCCCAGCACCCAGCTGGAAATAAAGGAGGACGCTTCAACGATTTAGATCCTCCCAGAAGAGCTGTGGATGAGGATTAACATTACTGGTAAGTATATTCATTTTCTCCTGGACACAGAGCCTACTAATTGGTCCTAAAAGCCTTCTGAGGTACCAACTCTTCTCACTATCTCTTAGTTGTTGGAATGGACAGAAAACCTCATAAGCAGTTCCTTACTTCACCTCTACCTTGTATGTGAACTCCCAAGTTGTAAAACAGCCCAGTGGTAGATGGAATTTGCTCCAGGACTTAAGAAGCAGAAATGACATAGCTGAGCCTCTACATCTTGTGGTTCCTAACCTGTACACTATAATAGACAAAGTGCTAGTCTATAGGCCTTTTATTGTAAGAACCACCTTCCCTCTGTAACTTGATTTGTGCCACTACTAGAACCTCTACTCAGAATACTATTGCTTGTTAATTTTTTACTCATGTACTTTTAACTTGTTAGTTAAATTTGTGTCTTCTAGGTTGCAACACCTCCATGATACACCTTCAACACCTTCAAGGATATGAACATGTACAGCTAAGCACAATTGATAACAGTGCATCTAAATTCCAAAATCAATCTCCATAATAGTCTATGTGGTTCCTACTGCCAAAGGGGCCCTTTAGAGTAGTGAGAGAAGATCTCAACTCTGAAATCCACAGTGTCCCTTTTCAGCAGGAAGTAGCTAAGAGAATACGCCATCCCCTTTTCCTTATCAATCAGGGTGAAGTCTCTCTCAGGGAGGAGTGATAGGGAATGGCAAAGGACACATTGACAAAGGAGATTAATCAGAACTGGCTTTGACAAGCACTGTGGCAATTGGACAATTAAAACAGACATTCGGGGTGGAGGGGGAAGAAGAACGAACTGGGGAGGAGGGTAGAGAAAACAGTGCAACAATGAATGAATGAGAACCCCAAATCTCTGTAAATGTTCATTAAGACTAATAAAATTTAATAATAATTTTAAAAAAATAAATGGCGTGATTCAGAAAAAAAAAAGGTACCCAGTCTGCACCCTCTTCAAGACATATTTGTTTGTTCCTTTGGCTGTCCACAGGATATTCAGTGCTATTCTCTAACATGACGGCTAAAAAGCATTGATTCTTCTTCTGTCATCCTTATTCATTGTCCTGCTCTCAGATGCATAGAAAGTTATCTCAAAAACCACTGTCTGAATCATACAAACTTTAGACCTCAAACTGACATCACTATAATAATAATAATCACTATAAATAATTTGGAGAGGTCCCTAACTGCAGATTTTCCCAGTGCAATGTGTCTCCTCATTTTCTGACTGCTGGTACCAAGAGTATTAATTATGGATCCAAATAAGATGAAGTTGTTGACAGTTTCAATCTCTTCTTCATCTATTTTGATACTGCCTATTGGCCCAGAGATAAGAATCTTTGCTTTCTTGACACTGTAGTCCACACCGAAGACTACATTCTTTGATCTTCTGCAACAAGGGCTTCAAGTCCTACTCACTTTCAGCAAGCAAGGCTGTGTCATCTGCATAACACAGGTTATTGATGAGTCTCTCTCTGATTCTGATGACATACTCCTCTTTATAGAGCCCAGCTTCTCAAATAATTTGCTCAGCATACAGGTTGAATAGGTATGGAGAGAGAATACAACACTGGCATATGCCTTTCTTTATTTTAAATCATAGAGTGTTCACCTGCTCAGTTTACACAAGAGCCTCCTGACCCAGGTATAGGTTTCACATGAGCACAATTAAGTGATATGATACTCCCCTTCTTCTCAATCTCAGTCACAAGTTGTTATGACACACACACTCAAATGCCTTTGCTTAGTCAATTATGCACAAATAGATATGGTATTTGTATTTTTATTTTTATCTGACATAAGCAATGATATCCCTGGTGTCACGGCTTCTAAATTGTGCTTGAACTTCTGGCAGTTCCCTATCTATGTACTGTTCTAGCTGTTTTTGAGAGATCTTCAGCAGTATTTTACTTGCAAGTGATAGCAGTGGTATTGTTTGATAGTTTCTACATTCAGTTGATCACCTGTCTTGGGAATGGGAACAAATATGGACCTCTTCCAATCCAATGGCCAGACATCTGTCCTCCACTTTGAATCAGATAATTATATGGTATACTATGCTGACAATGAAAATCAGAAGAAAAATGGTGTTATAGAAAAAAAGTCAATTAAAAAACCTTAAGTCAATTTCAAGTTCTATCTTGAAATTCAAAATTGTAAGTGATAATATCCATATGTATACAAGGAAGTCCCATTAACATTACTATTATTAAAATACACACTCCTAGGTCTAGAGCCAAAAAGGAAGAAATTGATATTTTTTTTTTTTTACCAAATCTTGAAGTCTAAAATTGACTGAACATGCAAGCAAGATATGTTAAAGATAATTGGTGGCTGGTATGCAAAAGTTGGAAATAGTGTAGAAGGAATGTTGTTGTTCATGTTGTTTTGTGCTGTTGACTAACTTACAACTCATAGTGGTCCTATGTATAAAAGGAAGCCTGTCCTCTCCTAAGCCAGTCTCACTGACTCCGACACACTTGTTCTTATTGCCCTGCTTACTGTTTCAATTTGTTTCATCTAGGGTCTTCCTCTCCTGCACTATCCCTCCACCCTTCTGAGCATGATGTCCTTCTCCAAGGATCAGAGCTTCAAAATCCTAGCCTCCAAAGAGAAACTTAGTTTCACATGTGTGAAGCCAAATATCAAATTTAATATTAATAATAAACCAAATGCTATATCAGGATTTAAGGGATGCATAATACAAACTGGAGTTCACCCTGAGGCATTAAGGCATTTCTTAAGAGTCCACATCATTCTTAGTATGTATTTACTAAATCCCTCCCTCCTGTGATTAGCATAAGGTAAACAATAGAGAAGAACTCAGCCTTATCTGCAAAAGACTTCCCCATGATCCTTTGTTTACCTTCCTGATGATTCTCAATAAATACACAGAGAGCTAGGCTTGGGCACATCAGTCATCAGGACTGCTGGTCCCCTGTCTTTACTCTCTCTTATCTCATTCTTGGTTGTCTGTCTCATTATTACTTTACCCTCAGTGTGCAACATTCATTCACGTTCTCCAAGACAGACTCTTCTCTAGCACCACAACTCAAAGGCATCAATTCTTCTCTTATCCTTAGTCATTGTACAGCTTTTTAATGCTTAGCAAGTAATTGTGAACACCATGGCCTATATGAGGTACACCTTAAACTCTAGACTAACATAGTTGCTCCTCATTACTCTGGATAGGTTCCTAACAGCATATTTACCGAGTGCAATTTGTCTTTTGATTTTCTGACTGCTAGTGTCTAGACTGCTCCTGAGTACCTTAGAGAGGTCCCTAACAGCAGACTTTCCCATCGCGATACGCTTTTTGATTTCCTGACTGCTGGTGCCAAGAGTGTTGACTGTGGAGACGAGCAAACTGAAGCTGTGAACACTCTCAATCTCTTCGTCATCCATCCTGATGCTGCCAATTGGTCCAGTGGCGAGAATCTTTGTCTTCTTGACATTGAGCCTTAGTCCATACTGAAGGCTGCAGTCCTTGACCCTTCGCAGCAAGTGCATGAGGTCCTCCTCAGTTTCAGCAAGCAGGGTTGTGTCATCTGCATAACGGAGATTGTTAATAGACCTTCCACCAATCCTGATGCCACACTTCTCCTCATAGAGACCAACCTCTCGGATATTCTGTTCTGCGTACGGGTTGAAAAGGAATGGAGACAGGATGCATCCCTGGCATACGCCTTTCCCAATTTTGAACCATGCAGTGTTTCCTTGCTTTGTTCTGATGACTGCCTCTTGGTTCAAGTATAGGTTTCACATTAGAACGATCAAGTGTTCTGGGATTCCCATTCTTCTCAGAATCAGCCATAGTTTGTTATGATCCGCACAGTCAAACGCCTTTGCATAATCAATGAAACAGAGATAGACATTCTTCTGGTATTCCCTGCTTTCAGCTAAGATCCATCTAACATCAGCTACAATATCCCTAGTACCACGACCCCTTCTAAACCCAGCTTGGACTTCTGGCACTTTTCTGCTGATGTGCTGTTCCAGTCGTTTTTGGATAATCTTCAGTAGAATCTTGCTTGCATGTGAAATCAATGATATTGTTCTATAGTTTCCACACTCTGTTGGGTCACCCTTCTTTGGGACGGGAACAAATATAGATCTCTTCCAGTCAGCTGGCCAAGTGGTTGTTCTCCAGATTTCTTGGCACAACTTGGTGAGCACGTCCAGGGCAGCATCTGTTAGCTGAAATACGTCAATTGGTATACCATCTATTCTGGGGGCCTTATTTTTTGCTATTTCCTTCAAAGCAGCTTGAACTTCTTCCTTCATCACCACAGGCTCTTGCTCATATGTGATTTTATTAAATTCTTCTGTGTCTGCCAATTTCTTTTGATACAGTGACTCAGTATATTCTTTCCATCTTCTTTTAATACTTCCTGGATCAGTTAATATTCTGCCTAAAGCATCCTTGATTATGGCAACTCGTTAGGGAGATTTTCTTTATTCCCTCTCATTGTTGGTTGCTATTGAATTGAGCACAACTCATAGCGACCCTATCTATGAACATAAGGCCTAAAGCCCCTCTATAACTATCAACATTTATCAAAGTTCACAGAGTTTCCAGAGAGGCATATTGTTTAGAAAAGAAAAGATAGAATCTTGTGGATTTTCTTTTTGGTTCTCTATTTTTTCTTTTTAATGGAACTAGGTAAGCAGTTGCTGTCACCTTGATTCAGACTCATGGTGACTTTGTGTGTCTGAGTAGAACTCTGCTCTGTAGGGTTTTTTCAGTGACTGAGTGCCAGGTCTTTCTTTAGAAGTACTCCTGAGTAGATTCAAATCCCCAACTTTCAGTTAGCAACTGAATGCTTTAACCATTATATCACCCAGAGACTCTCAAATTTTATTTCTTTTGATCGTGAAGTTGAATGCTTAATAAAGCCTTGACTATGTAAGAGGCACAAGTAGATTGACTCAAATATGCTCAAGTTCACACAGGTAGAGAATCTGCCCAGCCCTAGATGGATTTAATCCTCAGACCAGTGATCCTTTTCTTCTATGTTGTCTCTCCACCATTTGTAAAGTTGGCCTTTGTAGACTGTCTTCCACTTTTAACTAGAATATTTTCTTCCTCATTTCTTGAATTCTTTTATTCTAGAGGAGTTATAAGCAATCAGATGGATTAAGTGTTGGGCTGCCTACTGAAAGGTCACTGGTTCAAACCTATCAGCCACTCCACAGAAGATGAGCAGCCTGCTCTCATTACGATTTACAGTCTGAAGTTAAAGAAAGCAAACAACAGGTGAATTATCATACGCTTTGTTGTTCTTATGTGCCAGTGAGTCATCTGTGACTCATAACAGCACTACATATATAGTAGCTCTGAGTCTTGCCCTATCTTGCGTCAGTCTCACTGTCCCTGGCACACCAACCTCCATTACCACAGTTACTGTGTCAATTCATCTCATCTGGAGTGCTCCTCTCCTGCGCTGTCGCTCCACCCTCCCAAGCCTGATGTCTTTCTTCAAGGACTGGTCCCTTCTAGCAATGCCCAAAATATATGAGATGGAGCTTCAAAACTCTTGTCTCCAAGGAGAAGCTTGGTTTCATCCTTTCCAGTTCAGACCTGTTTGTTCTCTTGGTTGTTGATGGCATGTTCAATATTCACCTCCAATACCACAACTCAGAGGCATCAATCCTTCTTCTGTCATCCTTAGTCATTTTCCAACTATGTATAGCAAGTAATTGAAAAGGCTATGGCCTGGATCAGGCACACCTAAGTCTCTAGAGTGACATCATTGCCCTTTAGCATTCTGGAGAGGTCCCTGACAGCAGATTTTCCTAATGCAATTAATCTTTTGATTTCATGACTGCTGATGTTAAGACTGTTGATTGTGGAGCCAAGCAAGCTGTAACTGTTAACAACCTCAATCTCTGCACCATCTATCATGGTGCTGTCAATTTGCCCAGTGGTGAGAATCCTTGTCTTCTTCATGTTGACCTTCAATTTATATTGAAGACTACAATTCTTGCCCTTCTGCAGCAAGTGTTTCAGGTCTTCCTCAGTTTCAGCAAGCAAGGCTGTGTCATCTACATAACGCAGGTTGTTGATGAGTCTTCCTCCAATCCCAATGCCACATTCTTCTCCGTAAATGCCAGCCTCCTAAATGATCTTTTGTGCTATAGATTGAGAAGGTATAGAAGATGCATCCTTGACACACTCCTTTCCTGATTTTCAACCATGCAGTGTTTCCTTACTCTGTTCTGAGGACTGCTTCATGTTTCAAGTGTAGGCTTCACATGAGCACATTCAAGTGTTCTGAGATTCCCATTGTTCTCAAGGTTAGCCACAATTTGTTGTAATGCACACAGTCCAGAGCACCTCTGGTGCTCTGCTTTCAGCCAAGATCCATCTGACATCAGCAGTCATGTTTCTAATCTCATGGCCTCTTCTAAAACTAGCATGTATTTCTGGTAGTTCTCTGTTGATGTTCCAGTCAGTTTTGGATAATCTTCAGCAGGATTTTGCTTACATGTGGTATTAATAATGTTGCTGTTATTGTCGTGTATTGTAGAATTGGAACCAATCCATAGCTGATCCCCCAGTAGGTTTTCAGAGGCAGTTACTCACATGGGAGGAGATTGCCCATCTTTCTCCTGCAGAGCAGCTGGTGGCCTTGAACCACGTGCATTTAAGTAAACACATTGCCTGTTGGCTTTCATAGTTTTATGATAAGCTGTTTTTCATTATGTTTCCTTTTTTAAAAAAATTATTTTGTGTGTGTGTGTGTACCATCAAATCAGACCTGACTAGTACAGGAGGAGATTGTTCCTCCTTCTCCAGCAGAGCATCTGGTGCATTCAAACCGTGCACCTCTGTGATTGCAGTGCAGCTTCTTGCCCCTAGGACACCAGAGCTCCCCTCATTTTGTTTTCTTAACAAAATGAAATGACTGTCCTAAATTAAGGTGATGTGATGACCTAATGGTAAGAAGCTGTGCTGTAGTCCCAAAGGCACATAGTTCAAACCCACCAATTAAGTTTCCAGAGGATGAACAGTCTCCTCCAGTGTGATATAATGCCTCTGAAAACCTACTGAAAGGTCAGCTAGGGATTAGGTCTGACTTGAGGGCACCCCACCAGCACCATCACCACCACCACCACAACTACTTACAAAATTAGAAAGCATAAAATTTAATCTCAAGAAGGCAACCAGGCAGCTTTGATCTTTGATCTCATCACTGGTGTAAACTATTTGCACCAAAGTCTTTGTCAATGCACAAGTCTTTGCAGTGCACTGTCAAGTTGGAACTGATTCATATCTGACCCTCCTGCAGTTTTTTACAGGTGGTATTAGCAAATGGGAGAGATTGATCATCTTTTTTTCTGCAAAGCAGCTGGTGGATTTGAACCATATGCCTTTGGTTTGGCAGTGTAGCTAGCTTTTTACTACTTGGCCACTTGAGTACCTAGTAAAGAGAAATGCAAGGTTAGTGTTGAAATCTGCAGTTAAATTTAGCAATGGCTTTCATCTCCAGATATATTTCAGATGGCATAGCACTGCTAGCCCAAAGGCAGTGTCTCTCTGGTATTTCAAATCCACCATCAGCTTCACAGAAGAAAGGTAAGGACATCTCCTTCTATGCAATCTATAGCCTGTGAAGACTTGCTAGAGTCAGCTACGAGGTGGTTCCTACTTAATGACAAAGAATTGAGTCATTTCACCTCCAATGAAGACTGTATCCTCGTGATGAATGTGATCTACTCAGTATCTTGAGACCGGACTTTGATGTCCACCTCCAGACTTGTAAATGGCTCTAGGTTGAAATTAGTAGCACTGGTTTTTATCTATGGATCATCTTTTGAGAAAGTCATATAACATTGCTTCTTTAAGACCCATGAATATACTGAAAATCTCATTGCTATGATTGAAAGAGATTTCCTTCAAAACAACCATGAGATATCATCTCACCCCAGTCAGAATTGTAAAGTTTAACAGAACAGCAAGCAACAAATGCTGGCAACGTTGTGGAGAGACTGGAACCCTTATTCACTGTTGGTGGAAGTGTAAAATACCACAACCACTGTGGAAGGTGGTGTGGGGCTTTCTCAAAGAGTTGCAAATAGAGATACCATTTGACCCAGCAATCCCACTACTAGGAGTATACCCCAAAGAGACCATAACTGCCACCCAAGCAGATATATGCACACCCATGTTTATTGTGGCTTTGTTCACAATAGCAAGGAGTTGAAACAACCTAAGTGCCCATCAACAAACGAGTGGATAGAGAAGCTGTGTTATAGTCGCACAATGGAATATTATGCTGCATTGAAAAACAAGGAACTCGTGTAATATTATTCAAAATGGGTGACCCTGGAGGACATTATGCTGAGTGAAGTATCTCAGTCAAAAAAGGACAAATACTGCATGGTGCCACTGTTGTAAAACAGGACTGACCTTGGGGCTAGGGGGTGACTGAGAGAGATGGGATAAATAATGTATACTGCATTGAAACAAATGAGGGAGAAAACTGTTTAAGAGGGAAAATTATTAGGGATTTTGTCATGACAGTAGTCCAGAGTGAAAGCTGTATAGTGGAGTGGACCTGGGGAGAGAGATTGTAAAACAATAAAAGAATTTTTCTTTTCCTTTTCCAAGAAGGTAGTGTACTGGGGAGAGGGTTGGGAGGGGAGAAAAGTGAAACAATGAATGAATGGAAATCCAAAGTCTCTGTAAATTTTTACTGAAATTAAGAATAAATTTTTAAAAAAACTAAAAGAGATTCCTCTACATGTCAATATTGTTTACTGAGCTTACTGATGAAGATGGGTAACTACTGCAAACTGAAAGAGTTACAAATACTTGAATCTAAATTTGAACCCATGTGGTTCCCTCACCTAAAATGTTCTTTAGTATGAGCATCATTAATGAGTCCTTGGGTCTATGTTTAGAAACCTTATACTGCTGCTACTCTTTGATCATCCACTAATGATCTATGTTTCACTTGCAGAAAAAACCAATAAGCATGAGATTGTATATTTTTTATTTTGTAGTGGGATTCAGTAATAGCCCAATTATCTAATTAGTAGAAGGAAGTTGCAGGGAAGCTATGACCCTTTGTTCCTCTTTTTACTAATGAAAAAGGCCTTGCATGTGTGAGGGTGGGCATAATTAGATTGTCCCTGAAACTCACTAAATAGGGAAATAAATATATTTTGACTGCTGTTGACTTTTCTGCAAGATAACAGAAGATTATTCTATTAAGTTCAGCAGATACACAGACACTAAACTTGGGATTCTGGTCCTTAGTTTTCCTGTCAAATGGACATTAATGGGATGATGAGAATTGCTTTGATTTGTTTGTAATAATGCTTCTCCAAGGAAGAACAGGTAGAAAATCGAAAGTGGGTTTGTGTGTCCTGTTTTTTTGTATCAAGAGGAAATGCAAACAATGGCCTGCAGATCATGAACCATTTCAAGGTCAATGCTCATAACAAGTACAGAGTTAGAGATTGCCCTCTACAAATTATAAGCAAAGAAGCTCCGGAATTGTAAAGACCCATCCCAGATCAATGCTTGGAGAAGAACTGGTAGAACAAGGTCAGAGCAAGTGGAAGAAATGTTATGAAAAAGATGGCTGACTAGGTTGTTAATACCACTTATTTTCTAATACCTTTTGAGTTTTAAATTTCTATCTATCCCACTGCCTGAATCTTTGACCAAACTTCTGTTAGAAGTCTAAGAAAGTTCTAGTACCTCCCACTTCGAGTTTTCTGTTACTGGAGAAATCCCTTTACCCCAGTAAATGCCTATAAAATGATTCCCAGCTTGTCACCCTACATGCACCTCGGCTCACAGAGTGAATTTTTTAAAAATACAAGACACATTCTGGTGATCTTCTATAATTCTCTCTCTGTATACACATGTGACCTACAGGGCTTTCAATGTCCAGGTGATCCTCAATACCAGGGAGTTTACCCAACAGGTAGATATTTGTCAATATATGACCTTTGCTGTTGTTACTGTTGTTGTAATACCAGAGTATACTGGTAGGTATGCTGATTAAAAACCCTGTAGAACAGGACAGAATCCACAACAAACATTTATCTAGCCAAAGATTGTAGCTATGCCAAAGCAATGAGCTCTGACTTGCTACTTTCAAAGTCTATACTCATTTCCCCATATCTTAATACTTTAAGCAAACATAAAGCCCCACCATTGAAATGGTTACATGTCTGTATGTGTAGGTCAGTTGCCAGTGAGCTGATTCTCACTTGCTCTGATGAAAATATAGTAATGCTGCATGGTGTTTTCAAGGACCTTTTAGAAGTGGGTGGTTGAGTGCTGTCAAGTCATCCAAGACTCATAGAAATCTCGCCGTGTCTTGAGCCATCATCATATTCTTGGTCATGCTCAAGGACATTGTGGTAGTCATCATGTCAGTGGATCATGTTGAGTTAGTGAAGCTTGAGTGTCTTCTCTCATTAACAGTGGTTCTTGCTTATATGCTACTTCTTGAAATAGTTCTCTATCAATCAATTCTTTTTGATACAGTGACTCTGTATATTCCTTCCATCTTCTTTTGATGCTTCCTGCATCATTCAAGATTTTGCCTGTAGAATCCTTAATTGTTGCAACTCAAGGCTTGAATTTGTTCTTCAGTTCTTTCAGCTTGGAAGTAGGCAGCTAAACTGGTCTAAGTCACTTCTGAATAGATTAGTAGAACTAATAACCTTACAGTTAGCACTAGTGAACTTATGCACCACTCAGAAATTTTTGTCTACTTAAGTCTTAACCTATGAGGACATAGGAAGGTCAATTGTGAAGGAAAGAGAAAGAGGAGGCTTCTACACAGACAAAGAGAATAGCCAAGATTCATACTTTCTTTCTGTCCCCTCAGCTAGTTTGAAATCCTAGAATATCAAATGTGTTAATTGTAATAAAACCACAAATTAGTTTAACAATTAGTCTGAATCTAATTTTTATTGCATCATAAGACATTCTCAATTTTTATATTTTTCCCCGCTTCTAGTACTTATAGGGTTTTCAAAAGCCTGTTCTGTTTCAGAAGTAGATGACCAATCCTTCTTCCTAGTCTTTCTTAACTTGAATGCTTAACTTTGGAACAATATATGACAGCAAGCATTTTAGTGAAAGGAACAAGTGAAAGACACTTCCCCTTACAGAGATAACCGTACACGCAGTGCCCTCCACCTGCATGAGTGTCTTGCCCCTTCCATTTCCCTGATTATTAGCGTCATTTACCTTCACTCCTCCCCATTCCAGCAACCGCCTAACCCATAGAAACCCTTTGACATGATGGCTTAGGCCACAAGTCACTTCTGTGATATCTTGTACCTCAAAATGTTGCTGGTCTCTAATACTGGTCTCTATCGCACATTTAGAATAAGTCCAACTCCCAAGTATCAGTTTCAGGGAGAGTTTTTTTGTCTCAGGCAGCACTGGAAAAAGTTTCTTGCTCTTGAGCTCCTGCTTCGGGACCAACAAAAAGACAAATAGGTCTGTCTTGGAGAAAGTGAAACCAAGTTTCTCTTTAGAGGCTAGGATTTTGAAATTCTGTATTACACTCTTTGAGCATGTAGCCAGAAGAGATTGGTCCTTGGAGAAGGACATCATGCTTGGAAGGGTGGAGGGAGAGTGCAGGAGGGGATGAGATGGATTGATACAATAACTGGGACAATGGGCATTGGTGTGTCTGAGTCAGTGAGATTGGCTCAGGGCAGGCATCAGAGCTGTTGTACATAGGATTGCTATGAGTCACAGGTGACTCGATGGCACATAACAGCAACAACAACAATACTTATTGTTATGACGTCAAAGCCAACATATGTACATGGAGTTGGAGCCAACATAGCTGACCTTTTGTGTTTCTAAGGCTGTAAATCACACAAGAAGAGATGGAGAACCACAAGAAGGGTGGGACATGCAAGGAGGCAGCAACACAACTCCACAAGAGTTCCCTTATCCTGCTAATATAATATGATCAAGAACCTTCCACTAAACAACATCTAAGTAAAAGAAAGGGGATAAAATACCATCTTTTTGTTAATGTTTTCCCTTCATAACTTCAGAGTACTGAAGAGCAATGAGCAGTCTGAAGACTAAGGTGCCCCTGATACAGGACGTGGTCTTTGCAATTGGGTGCTATGTATCAGAATGCTGGACAATGACTAGGGATGATAGGGGGGCAATTGATGCCTTTGAGCTATGGTGCTAGAGATGTATTTTTAATACACCATGGACTGCTGGAAGAACAAATAGGTTCTTCCTGGAGAGGGGGAAACTAGGATACTCCTTGGAGGCAAGGATTCTGATGCGCTATATGACATACTTTGGGGATGTTGCAAGGAGGCACCAGTTTATGGGGAAGGACATCATGCTTGGCAGGATGGAGGGATGACACAAGAAAGGAAGACCCTCAATGAGATGGATTGACTCAGTGAGTGGTGTAATGGGGGTAGGTGTGACAGAGACAATATGATTGGCTCAGGATAGAACAGGGGTCAGAGCTATTGTGCTTAGTGTCGCTATGAGTAGAAGGTGACTTGACAGCATATAACAAAAATGACAGCAACACTGACATCGTAACTACTGCTAAAATAGTTTCTAAAAGAAATATGTTGTTGTTTGTTGTTATGTGCCATCGAGTCACTTGTGACTCATAGCCACCCTATGTACAATAGCCCTAAACCCTGCTCTATCCCTTATCCATCTATTGTCTCCAACATGCCTATCCCCACTACCCTAGTCAATGAATCAATCCATCTCATTGAGGGTCTTCCTCTCCTCTGTTGTCCCTCTACCCACCCAAGCATGACCTCCCATTCCAAAGACTGAGTATGCCTTGCAACATACCAAAGTATGTCACATGAAGCTTCAGAATCCTTGCCTCCAAGGAGCAGCTTAGCTTCACCCTCTCCAGGACTAACTTGTTTGTTCTCCCGGCAGTCCATGGTATATTCAAGACTCTTCTCCAGCACCACACCTCAAAGGCATCAATTCTCCTTCTATCATCTCTAGTCATTGTCCAGCTCTCTGATGCATAGCAAGTAATTACAAAGACCATGGACTGTATCAGGCACACCTTAGACTCCACACTGACATTGTTGCTCCTCAGTACCTTGGAAAGGTACTCTGACAGCTGACGTTCCCCAATACAATTTGTCTCTTAATTTCCTGGTTGCTGGTCCCAAGAGTGTTGATTGTAGATCCAAGAAAACTGAAGTTGTCAACAATCTCAATCTCTGCCAATTGGTCCAGTGGTGAGAATCTTTGTCTTCTTGACAGTGAGCCTCAATCCATATTGAAGGCTTCAGTCCTTAACCCTCAGCAGCAAGCGCTTTAGGTCCTCTTCAGTTTCAGCAAGCAGGGTTGTGTCATCTGCATAACGCAGATTGTTGATAGATCTACCAACCAACCCTGATGCCACATTTCTCCTCATAGAGCCCAGCCTCCCAGATGATCTCTTCTGCATACAGGTTGAAAAGGTATGGAGACAGGACACATCCCTGGCGTACATCCTTCCCAATTTTGAACCATGCAGTATTTCCTTGCTCTGTTCTGACGACTGCCTCTTGGTTCAAGTATAAGTTTCGCATTAGCACGATCAAGTGTTCTGGGATTCCCATTCTTCTCAGGGTCAGCCACAGTTTGTTATGGTCCACATAGTCAAATGCCTTTGCATAATCAATGAAGCACAGATAGACATTCCTCTGGTACTCCCTGCTTTCAGCCAATATCCATTTAACATTAGCTACAATATCCCTAGTACCATGTCCCCTTCTAAACCCAGCCTGGACTTCTGGAAGTTCTCTGCTGATGTGCTGTTCCAGTCGTTTTTGGATAATCTTCAGCAGAATCTTGCTTGCATGTGAAATCAGTGATATTGTTCTGTTGTTTCCCACATTCTGTTGGGTCACCTTTCTTTGGGATAGGAACAAATATAGATCTCTTCCAGTCAGTTGGCCAAGTGGTTGTTCTCCAGATTTCTTGACACAACTTGGTAAGCACATTCAGGGCAGCATCTGTTAGCTGAAATATGTCAATTGGTATATATATATATATATATATATATATACACACATATATATATTTTTTTATATTGATACATATATCTATACATATATGTATACATATATACATATATGTATACATATATACCTTATATACATATATGCATATATATACACACATATATATAGTTGATTTCCTTCAAGTTGTGCATGACTCATAACGACCCTATGAACAAAATGCTTGAAGCCCCCCTACAACTATCAATATTTATCAAAGTTCATAGGGTTTCTGGAGGCATGTTATTTAGGAAGTGAATGTGTATATGTGTGTGTGTATATATATATATATATACAGAATATATATACACACATATATACAGAATATATATGCACACATATACAAAATACATATACACATAAACAGAATATATATACATATATACAGAATATGTATATATATACATATACAGAATATATACACATACATATATTCTGGGCAACGGAGAAGTACTTTTTCTCCTCTCTTGACTGAAATAGAGCTCAGAAGGAGAAAAGAACCCTCCAACAACAGAAAAAGCACTCAGATATTGATGTGGAGATTCCATGATAAACAGTTTCATCTTACTAACCTTCTTATTTATACTGTGTTATTTTTGCTTCATGACAATCTTGCTATTTTTATAATCTTTTTGCATTAGCATGGTCAAATACAGAAACCAAAATCAAACAAAACCTACTGCTGTGCAGTTGATTCTGACTCACGACAACCCTGTATCTGGTTTCTGAGGCTGTAGATCTTAACTGGAACAAACTGCTTCATCTTCTCCTCTCCCCCACTTCGCACCTCCACCCTCCGGTAGTTGGTGCATTTGAACCACTGATCTTCTGTTTAGCATTCCAACACATAAAGCACTATATCATCAAGTTTCTTATTAACTATTAAATAGATGCTGAAGTCAAAGCTGCTATCATCAGTTTGATTCTGTTCTACCCTCTATTGGGCTTCTGAGGCTGTAAACCTTTAGGAGACCATATTGACAGTGAATAAGGAAGACAGAAGAATTGAGGTCCTTGATTCTTGTTGTGCTGTTGGAGAAGAGTGCTTATTATCCCATAGACTGCAAAAAAGAACAAACTTAACTGTCTTGGAGTGAAACCAGGGTGCTCCTTAGAGGCAAGGATGTGAAACTTGATCTCACAGACTTTGAGCATGTTCTTAGAAGGGACCCATCCTTGGAAAAAGGACAGGCAATCTTTCCTCCACCTTTCCATTTTGCTTGGAAAGGTGGAGTTTGTGAAAGAGAGGAAGACCTTTAATGAGATAGATTGACACAGTGACTGTACCAATTGTTGTTTCCGTCTGCTGTTGAGTCAGTTATGGATTCATAGCTGATCTTCCAGTGGGTTTCCAGAGGCTGTAAATGGCATGGGAGGAAATTGCGCAGCTTATTTCTGGGGAGAATCAGTCGATTTGAACCACTTGCCTTTGGGTTGGCAGTATTATTCTTTACTACAAGGTCACCAAAGCTGTAGATTTAAATACATCAGAGATGTTGAGAATGGCACAAGATAGGTCATAGTTCAGAGCTGTTGCTGATCAGGTCACTATGAATCAAGGTGACCCAATAGCACCTAACAACAATAACTGCCCATCTTTCTTCCCAGGGAATAAATGTTACATTTGAGCCACCAGTCTTTTGGTTATCAGCCCGACCCATTATCCACCACACAAAAGAGTAGTTGTTTCCAAATAAAGGACTTCCCATCTTTTTGTTTCTTTAAGACAATTCCAGAGGACATTGAAAATGTAGCCATATCTGTCATCCAAAATAAGTAACCTTTATCTCCCTGTGGTTATGTCAGGTGCCCCGCTTTGGGGAAAGTTTTTACTCTCTCTGGAGGAGAATAACATCTTCAGCCTCACGTTCACTTTCTTTATTTGCATGGGTTGGCCTTTTTACTGCAAATAGGACTCTAAATCTTACTTTGGAAATGGATATTGCAGTATGTGCGAGTGACTGTGCAAGAGAAGCTATCAATAATGTTAGTTATGAAAACCTGATCATAAGTGTTTTTAGTCCATTAGCCATTTCACTTTATTTATGTCCCCTTTCAGGCAGGATTTGAAGCCAATATTCAAAAGATGAAGTTCGGATGAAGAGCAACACAAGAGGGCATAAAGCATTGTCACATTTTTTTCATGCTGGCAAATATTTCTCCCTTGTATTATTTCTTTCAACAACATCTAACAATAATTAGCCTCTGAGGAATAAGGGCTGCCGAATGAGGAACCAGAACAAGGGTAAGTTTCATTTAGTGTCTATTTACCCATCTGTCATCTACTTACATATCTACCTTCTGTCTACCTACCTACCTATCCTTTCCCTTACAATGTATTTATCACAACATTGTCACCTTTTAAAAACGAGTCATTAAAAATGTAACTACAGGACAGTTTGATGTGATTTTCTTTTACTTTAGCTGCTAAAAGGAATCCAGTTCATGATTTATTAATAAGGTCATATCATATTTACTCATATTTGGTGCCTGATTTTCCAAATAATGTCAGCAAAATGCAAGTACTTGAACCGGCAAGGAGAGGATGTTTCCTGTGCCACTCCTGGTGTAGACTGCTGCCAGCAGTTGAGAATGGTGGTGCATGGGCACCAATTTACTGTCTTTCTGGAGCCATCACTTTATTCTACAGCAGTGAGCAGTTGGACGGCTCTAACAGTCTCAGACTGCTTCCCCTGTATCTCCGCACAGTGGGTAGCAAGTCTATTGCAATCACTCCCAGAAGCTCTACTCATGTTTCACAATACCCAAGGAGAATGGGGAGAGAAAACCAGATATGCAAAGCAAAGGATGTGTCGAGTAATCAATTTTTATTTTTTGCCATATTAAAATTCATAATAATGCAAAGAAGAATGCATTTTCTCCTGTAGGTTAATAGGCTTTTTTTTGGCGGGGGGAGGAGGTATCTTTTAAGAAAGGACAGCGCAGGAGGGGAAGGCCCTCTATGAGGTGGATTGATCCAGTGACTGGGGTTATCGGGATGGGAGTGTCAGAGACAGTGCAATTGGCACAGGATAGAGCAGAGTTTAGGGCTGTTGTACATAGGGTCGCTATGAGTCACAAGCGACTGGACGGTACATAACAACAACAACAACAACAGCAAAATCAAATGTTTAGTCTAATATCCCAAAATAGTGAGCGATACTGTAACTCAGTACTGGATCAAATGCCTCACTTGAGTCTCCTGCTCTTAAGTGAGCCTCTGATGTTTACATTCATTTCCATTAATGACAATGCTGATGCGATGTTTCCTATCTTCGTGCATATCCAAACGATAGTGAATGCTAGCTCTTTGAGTCACCTAGTCTTTCTCTGTGGAATAATTTCTAATTGAATGTTAAGATCAAAGTTTAAGTTTATAAGAAAGAAAAACAAGTGCAGATAAATAGTTATTATCTGACATCCTTATGAAAATTCATGACCTGCAGTTTTATCAGAGACCTTATAAGGATTCTAATTGTGAAGTATGCAGAGCTATTAAGTGGCTAGCACGCTTCAGTCTCTTGATAAGAAGTGAGTTAAATAATTGTCCTGTTTAACTTGTGCTTGTTAACCTTTAAGGTCAACTAGTTTGAACATACGTTTAATGAAATCCTGGAGCCAGAATTTATGATACTGCTGCTGAATGTTAAATTGGACAATTTACATAAGCAGGACATTAACCTTCTGAGCACTAAATAGCATTTTAGCACTTAGCCGCTGGGGACAATAAGGGACATGTTCTATATATTTGTGATTAGCTTGCCTGGAAACTCTCATGATGACCAATTGGCCCACCAAGTTTAGCAGCATAATTAACTGAATGGACTCAGCCTAAGTAAATTATCAGTGCTGTGTACAGTATATCATTATAGTCCTAAGGAAAAAAAAAGATATGAATAATTTAATAATACATTACTAATTTATCAATGCTAAGTGACTTCGAGGAGGCTCTTTGTAGTTCATTGTTTTAGATTTGATATTTGATTTACTGCTTGTGTGATTAAAATGGAACCTATTTCATTTCTAAACCGAAATATACAGGAGCAGTCAATTTGATTTCTTTTTGAGGTGAAAAATGTGGTGTTTTCTGCTTTGGTGATATTATCAGATATCTACTATCATGTACTGCTTAGCGGGGAAACTAGGAATTTGTCACATTCAGATGTATGTAGTCTCTTCTGCTTGGTAGCCTTACTGAAGGGAGGGTGCTAACCCCAGAGTTGTTCATAAGCCCAGCTTGTAACACAGCAGCAATTATCATTATGGCTTGGAAGGGTCAAGTACCAGAGAAAGCAATTTGCACTTCACCTAGGAATATTCCTGCTGATTGTGGATAATCCATTGGGTTGACTACTGTGGACTTGCCTCCTATAAACTCAGTCTAACATTAGAGTGTACTGAGATTTGTTGATCATGTCCCTTTGTGAGGCAATAGCAAGTCACTCTAGAGTCAGCTGTGACTCCTACTCCTAGACTTCTAAGATAACCCTGGCCCCAGATCTCAGCCCTTGTCTGTGACAGTCCAAAACACTTCTTTGTTTCTGAGGGAAAGAGACCTAGAAGCTTTATATTCTTGCTGATTTCATTCCTATTTCCAGTTTCTTTTTCCCTGAAAGACCCTCTAGATGTTAAACTTAGCTCCTTTGTTGGCTTCTTCTTGAATTTACTTATCTCCACCATTCTATAGGTTTGAAAGCCTAAATATGGTGGAGGAATAACAGGACTGAGCTGCTGAGCTGAGGCAGATCCCAGTTTTCTTCCTTTCCTAGTTCCTCTTCCTCTACCTCAAAGGAACCACTCAAAGGAACAGTTAAATCTGTTTAAGGAGTTGTGCGACTCATAGAGACTCTATGTACAATAGCTCTGAACCCTGCCCTATCCTGAGGCACACCCTACCCCCATTACCCCAGTTACTGTGTCAGTCCATCTTATCCAGTGTCTTCCTCTCCTGACACGAGTCACAGATGACTCAATGACTCATAACAACAAGAAGGAGTTGTGATGCCAATCCAAAGACACACAGTTTCAATCCACCCACTGCTCCACAGCGGAAAGATGAACAATCATTTCCTGTGTCATTTACTTCCTCTTAAAACCTGCTGGAGGATCAGCTATGAGTCAAGTTTAGACGTAATAACAACAGACTTAACAGCAACAGACTTGCTTAACAACACACTTGCTTGACAGCAACAACAACATCATCTTATTAAGGTACCTTACGAATTTATCAAAGTATTTCCTGAGATGTCTAAAGTTTATCATTCAAAATATTTTTCCGGGGAGCTCTGGTGGCCTAGTGGCAAGAAGCTACAACTACAATCCCAGAGGTGCGTGGCTCGAATCCACCAGATGCTCTGCCG
>NW_006399840.1:11177821-11181729 GCF_000299155.1 Elephantulus edwardii | reverse complement strand
TTGGATTTGGTTTAATTTTCCTCAGCTTCAGCTTGAATTTGCATATGAGTAGTTGGTGGTCTGTTCCACAATCAGCTCCTGTCCTAGTTTTCACAGCTGATATTGAGCTTCTCCCGCGGTTCTTTCCACAGATGTAATCGATCTGATTCCTATCCTGCATATCTACAAGTCACATGAACCTTTCCCCTAATGGAACTGAGTCTCTGGGTGACCTTCCAATGAACCACAGAAACCAAGGGACATAAAGGAGCTAGGAAACAGAAAAAAAGAGCAACTGTTGTTGACAGAAATCATAAACTTCTACAGCAAATCAAGCATTCGGGACATTGATTCAACACTGCTTTTATAACTGGTCTACAACTAATATGAGCAGAACTAAAACCCATATGGCAAGAAATAGGGATCTTGTCTACTCAATTGATCAGGTCTTCCTTTGTCTTCCATATTTGTTGACAAAGACTGGTGAACATGTCCAGATTGGCATTCATTTCCTGAAGCATCTTCATTGGTCTACATCAATTCCTGGATCCTTATTTTTAGCCAATGCTTTCAGTGCTGGTTGGACTTCTTTCTTCATTACCGTTGTCTTTTGATCGCATGCTACTTCCTGAAATTTTCTGGGTCGACTAGCTCTTTTTGGTACAGTGACTCTGTATATTTCCCCTATATTCTTTTGGTTCTTTCTGCATCATCATAAGATTTGCCCATAAAACTCTTCCATGTTATAACTTAGACCTTGAGTTTGTTCTTAAGTTCTTTCAACTGGAGAAATGTTGACTGTGTTCTTCCCTTTGGGTTTTCTAATTCCAGCTCCTTGTGTATTTCCTTATAATACTTAATTTCTACAGATGCCCTTTGAAATTTCTGTTTATCTCTCTTACTTCAGCAATCCTTGCCCTCGTTTTGGCTTATTTTTGCTTCAGTGCAAGGTTTAGAATCTTCTCTGATGTCCATTTTGGTCTTTAATTTCCCCCTTTGTTTTTAACAAACTTTTATTTTCTTCATGGATGATATACTTGGCATCATTCTATAACTCATCTGGTCTTCGATTATTAATGTTCAGCATGTCACATCTATTCTTAAGATGGACTTTAAAATTCAGTTGAAATACACTCAAGGTCATATTTTGGTTCTTATGAACATGTTTTCATTTTCTTGAACTTCCATATGATTCATTGATTGTCTATTCCATAATTAGCCCCTGGCCTGGTTTTGACTGCTGATATTGAACTTCTCCAACATTTCTTTGCACAGATTTAGTCAATCTGATTCCTGTTGTAGCCCATTAAGTCCATGTGTATACTTTCCCTTTTTTGTTGTTGTTTTCAAAGTATTTGCAATGAATCATTTCTATTTTCAAGGCCATATTTTTCACTACCAGTCCTTCTTCTTTGTTTCCAACTTTGACATTCTAGTCATCAATTACTATAAATACATCTTGATTGTATTTTCAGTTAAATTCAGACTTCAAAATCTGTTCTTGACCCAGGTTTTTATGAGTCAGATTGAAGTTTATGGCAATTGTTGAGTACTTTTCTATTAACAGAATGTCTTTCATTTTAGCATTCTGCTTGAAACTGTGTATATAACATATTGTTGTTGTTATGTGCCATTGGCCATAACCTATATTGACCCTATGTGAAAGGAGCAGATGCTGTGTCTGAATTCTACCACCTTAATAGGGGGGAAGTATCTCTACCAATAATATCAAGGAAATAGCTACATGGTCAGACATGCCATCCCCCATGCTCCTGAAACTATTTCTATGAATCATTGGGTCCAATGTTCGTTGCAAATTGACTTACAGACTTTACTTACCCTGGTGAGGTTTACTAAAGAAATAAGTTGGGAGGGTGGTGACAAAGGATATCACATAGTGAAAGTCCAGGTTTAGTGAACAGCAGCCCCAAGTGAGACTAATAGCAAGACACAATTCCGCAATGAGTTGAGATAGCTTCTCAGTCACCAAGTTAAAGTCACTCAATTCAACAGCACAAATAAACCTTTGGTTTCTTCAATCATTGGCAAGTTTTGTTTCATAGCAGTTCAGCAGCACAAATAAACCTCTAGTTTTCTCACTCGCAAGCTTTGTCTTATAGCAGTCACAAGTCAGCTCTTCATTCAGTCATTCAGAAGCAAAACCTTTAATTTTGCCTCCATTTCCAGCGTTCTGTCAGCCTACACCTTGCCACAATCTCTTCACAGGCTTTCCCCACTCCCTTCACAGTCTTCCTCCACGGTGTAGAAAACACTCTTATATTAATTCCAAAGCTATTGATAATTTGCAAGACCATGTGTCTGCAGTTGAGGTAATAGCGAGGGCTAACGAAATGGGTAGAAAATCCATTTTTCAAAGGTCTAGCTCAACATCCTATGTGCAATGGCTCTGAATCTTGCCCTGCCCTAAGCCAGCCTCACTATCTCTGACAGACTTGATTCCATTGGCACAATCACTGTATAAATCCTTTTCATCCAGGGTCTTCCTCTTTTGCACCCTCCCAAACATGGTGCTCTTCTTCAAGGATTAGCCCCTCCCAGCAACAAAGTATGTGAGACAGAGTTTAATAATCTTTGCCTCTAGGGAGCAAATTGTTTTCACTCTTTCCAGGACAGACCTATTTGCTTTCTTGGCAGTCCATGGTATGGTCAATACTCTTCTTCAGCATCACTACTCAAAGGCCTCAATTCTCCTTCTGCCATCCTCAGTCATTATCCAGTTCTCTGATGCATAGCAAGCAATTGAGAAGATTATGGCCTAATTCAGGCATACTTTAGTCTCTAGACTGACATCTTTGCTTTTTATCACTCTAGAGAGATCCTTAATTGACAGATTTTCCCAATGCAACTTGCCTTTTGATTTCCTAACTGCTGGTGCCAAAAGTAGATTGAAGCAGAATGAAATCCTTAACAACTCCAAACTTTCATCTATCTATCTATCATCTATCTATTTATCATGATACCACTTATCATGATTAGCCCATTAGTGAGGATCTTTGTTTTCTTGATGTTGAGATTATATGAATACATATATATATGTATACACATATATGTGTCTTGATAATAGAATTGAATAATTTTCATCAATTTTTTTATAATTTAGGTAGAATCATTACTAATAGCTTTGCTGAAACTTAAAAAGTTATGTTTCTTTCTTAGTAAGTCTTTAAGTGGTCTTGCACCTAACATATCTCCCAGCAGCCTCCAACAAGTCAATATCTACCATGGAAATAAAAACTCACTAGAGTGATAGGTATATCAATACGAAAAATTAAAGATAACAGAAATCTGGAGGACAATTACCTGGCTAACTGATTGGAAGAGATCTGTATTTATTTCCATTAAAAGAACAAAAAGAGGTGACCTGACAGAGTGTGAAAATGATCTAACAATTTCACGAATGTCACATGCAAGCAAATTCCTACTGAAGATTAAACAAAAATGACTGGAACAGTACAATGACAGATAAGTACCAGAAATACAAGCTGGATTTAGAAGAGGCTATGACACTAGAGACATTATCGTCAATGTCATATGGTTCTTGGTTGAAAGCAAAGAGTACCAGAGGAATGTCTGCCTGTGTTTCCTTGACTATGTAAAGTCATTGAACTGTGTGGATCACAACAAATTGTGGCAAACTTTGAGAAGAATGGGAATCCAAAAACAGTTGATTGTGCTCATGTGAAACCTTTACTTGGACCAGAAAACAGTCCTCAGAAAAGAGCAAGCAAACACTGCATGCTTCCAAATGGGGAAAGGAATGCATTAGGGAGGCATCCTGTCTCCATATCTTTTCAATCTGTATACAGAACCGATCATTCAGGAGGCTGGGCTTTTATGAGGAGGAATGTGGCATCAAGATTGGAGGAATACCCAATAACCTGAATTCTGCAAATGACACAACCTTGCTT
>NW_006399840.1:11154144-11177101 GCF_000299155.1 Elephantulus edwardii | reverse complement strand
ACCAAAGAAAGAATTTTTCTTTTACTTTTCAAAGAGTGAACTGGGCGGGAGGGGTGGGCAGGGAGAAAAGTGCAAGGATCAATGAATGGAAATCCCAAATCTCTGTAAATGTTCATTAAAATTAATAAATTTTTTAAAAAAAGATGTCATAAAAAATGGATTGAAATGAAAAATAAATAAATTAATTTAATTTAAAAAATGGATTGAAGGTCAACATCAAGAAAAGAAAGATTCTCACCACTGGGCTGATTGGCACCACCATGATAGACGGAGAAGAGATTGAGATTGTTAACAATTTTTCTTGTTTGGTTCTACAATCAACATTCTTGGCACCGACAGTCAGAAAATCAAAAGACAAACTGCATTGGGGAAGTCTACTGCCAGGGACATCTCTAAAGTGCAAAAGAGTGATGAGGTCAGTGCAGACACTAAGGTGCACCTCATCTAGGAATGATCTTCTCAACTACTATGCATCAGAGAGTTGGGTAATGACTAAGGGTGACAGAAGAATTGATGCCATTGACTTGTGGTGCTAGAGAAGAGTAATGAACCTGCCATGGACCATCAAGATGACAAATAGGTCTGTATTGGAGAGAGTGAAACCACATTTCCCCTTGAAGGCTAGGATTTTGAAGATCCATCTCATATGTGTGGGCACATGACCAGAAGGGAACAGTCTTTGAAGAAGGGTATAATGCTTAGAAGGATGGATGGACAATGCAAGAGAGGAAGACCCTGGATGAGATGGATCGACACAGTAACTGGGGTAATGGGAGTAGGTGTGTCAAAGCCAGTGAGACTGACTCAGGATAAGGCAGGGTGAGTCACAGGCAACTCGATGTCACATAATAACAATAAAGTCAAATAGATAGGGTTTAAGTCTATAGGGATTTGTGATGTTAACGGAAAGACTGCTCAAATTCACTAATGGCTCCTACAGAGAAAGAGGGCTAATCTACTCTTTCTGGATTTATATCCTTCAAAACTCCCTCCGAGGATAAGTTATGAATCTGTTCCAACCCAATAGCAATGTGAGAATGAATAAGTATTTCTGATTAGATAAAGCAACATTCCTTCTCTTTTGTTTGATATTAAAAAGTTAATGGCATCATGACTGACTTATTTACTCTTATTTTAACTCTTAAAATCACTTGATAATTTTGTTTTTAGAGATATATCAATACATGAGATAGCATTTTCATTTTACCCCCACTTTTCTTTTGTGACATCCCTTCTTTAATTATTTCCCCCCTTTTTTAATATAAAACTTTTAAAATTGTTATTTTAAGGAAAGTTTACAGAAATTGGGATTTTATTCATTCATTGTTGCATGTTTTCTTTCCTTCCCTTTTCTTCCCCCTCTTTCAGTCTATTTTGCAATACAATATTTGTTCCAGATTGTTGTCATACAATTAATATCTAATCGTACATTCCTTTCAGACAGTTCTTCCTCTCATCTGCTCCAATGCAGTTTTAATTATCTAGCCACAGTTTTCTTATTCTCTCCATAACTCTCATGTCAGTTCTATTTTAAAACAGTGGTGTTATACAGTATTTGTCCTTTTTGTGACGGAAATATCTCACTCAGCATAATGACTTCCAGGCTCACTGATGTCGTATAGTGTTTTACAAGTTCATTGTTTTTTTCAATGCTGTGTAATATTCCACTGTGTGAATGTACCACAGTTTTTCTCTCCATACATTTGATGATGGGAATTTGGATTTTCATCTTTTCGCTATTGTGAATAATGCTGCAATAAACATGAGTGTACATATATTCTGTTTGAGTTATAGCTCTGGTTTCTTCAGTGCATATTAACAATAGTGAGATAGCTAGGTCAAATGATATATCTATTTCTAAGTTTCTGAGAAAGCACGAGACCACCTTCCTTAGCAGTTCTATCATTTTACATTCCCACTGGCAGTGAATAAGTGTCCCAATCTTTCCACACTCTTACTAACATTTGCTGTAAACTGCCTTGTTGAACTTTGCTATTGTTGCTGAGGTGAGATGATGTCTCGTTTTTGTTTTGATTTGCATCTCTCATAGCTAGGGGTTTTGAACATTTCTCCATATGTTTGCTGACCATCTGCATTTCTTCTTTGATGAAGTATGTATTCTTATTATGTACCCATTTTGCTATTGAATAGTTTACCTTTTTTTTGTTGTTGAGGTGCTTGAGTATTCTATAAATTTTAGATGTCATTGCGAAATATTTTTTCAGTGTGTAGGTTTATTTTCCCCCCATTGCACAAGTTTTTGATATGTATGAGGATTTTATTTTTAGAAGGCCCTGAATGGAAGGCCTTCTAATTTATTTATTCCTGGTTGTACGTTTTTCATAATACTTGGAAGTCTGTTCATGTTGTAGATTATATCTTCTAGGGCTGTTCTAATTGTTCTGTGACGAATTTTATAGACTTTGGTTTATTCCTAGGTCTCTTATTCACCTTGAGTTGGTATGTTATGCAGTGTAAGTCTTGCTTAGTTTTTCCAAAGATGGTTTTCCAATTTTGCCAGCACTATTTTTAAAGAGGCTTTCATTTTACCAATTAACTGATTTCCTCTCCTTGTAAAAAAAAAAATCAGTTGACAATAGATACATAAGTTGATTTCTGGGTTCTCAGTTCTATTCCATTGATCTATGTGTCTGTCACTTTACCAGTACCATGCTAACTTGACCGCCATGGTTATGTAGTAGAAATTGTGATCAGAGAATGTGATGCCTTCTTGTTTCTCTTTTTCAATAGAGTTTTGCTTATTTAGAGTCTCTTTGCATTTCAGATAAAATTGAAAATGGCCTTTTCCATCTCCTTGAATAAGAATATAATTGGTATCTCTTTTGGGATTGCATTGAACTTGTAGATTGCCTTTGGTGGAATTGCCATTTTCACAATATTGAGTCTTCCTATCTATGAGCATGATATATTTCTTTCTCTATGCTTCTTTTTGTTTTTTTGCAGTGATGTTTTGTAATTTTCTTTGTGTAAGCCTTTTGTGTCTCTTGTTAGATTTATTTTCAAGTATTTTATCTTGTTATGAGCTATTGTAATTGGTGTTATTTTATAGTTCCTTTTCTGTATGCTCTTTGTTACTGTAGAGAAATCCTATGGATATTTTTCTTTCAAATGTTGATATTGTATCCTGCTACTTTGCTGAATTTGTAGACTATGTCCAATGTTTTTCTTGCTTCATCTTTAGGATTTTCTAAGTATACTTTTGTATCATCTGCATATAGAGATAATTTTACCTGTTGTTGTTAAGTGTTGTTGAGTCATAGATGACTCATAGTGACCTTATGAACGAAATGCATGAACACTTGTATAACTTTCCTTGTTTCTCCATGTTTACTGAGTTTCTGGAGGATTTGCCAATTTGTGTGTCTCTAATTTCATTTCCTTACCATATTGCTCTCACTAAGTCTTTCAACAATATTGACTAAGAGTGATGATAGTGGGCATCTTTGGCTAGTTTCTGTTCTCAAAGGGGAATGCCTTTAATCTCTATGCATTGAGCATGATATTGGCTCTTAGTTTTACATATATACTTTTCACTATTTTGAGGATATTCCCCTCTATTACTAATTTGTTGAGTGTTTTAATCACAAAAGGGTGTTGGATTTTGTCAAAAGCCTCAATTGATAACATCTTTTGTTTCTTGTTCTTTACTTGGAATTGGAGTGTTGTTGAAGAGTATTGCTTATACTGTTGTATGCCATCAAGTCAGACCTATCCATAGCTGACCCTCCAGCAGGTTTTCAGAGGCACTTCATTGCACAAGAGGAGACTGTCCATCCTTCTCCCATAAGCAGCTAGTGGATTTGAATCACAAACTTTTGGGATTGCAACACAGTTTCTTACCACTAGGCCACCAGATTGCCAACATTCCAAGCAAATCTGTTACGGAGGATGTGCAATCAGAGTGTTCCTTCAAGGTAAAGATAGTGAGATTTGTCTCACATAGCTCGGGAGTGTTATCAGAGGTGTCAATCTCTGAAAGGGGACATCATGCTTGGAAAGACAGGGAATCAATGAAGGAGAGGAATAACCTCAGTGAGATAATAATAATGGTAGGTGTAAGCACAGAAGAGATTGCAAGAATGATGCTAGATCAGGCAAGGTTTTGATTTTGCATAGGATCCCTTTGGCTCAGAGTCAACTCAACAGCACCTAAAAGAAGCCTTCCTAAGGCAGGTTTCCTTGTGTCCTATTTATTTCTCTTCTACCTTCCCTTCCTTCTTTTTTGGTTTGGAAGATATTGTTGAGTTGCTCAGTGGTAATTTTACACTATTCCCAAACAACATGTGCTTAGAAATAGATACAGAATTTTTTTTTCAGCTATCAAAATACTCAAAGAAAATGAAAATGTTCAAAAAATGAAAGTGTTGGTGTTGCCTTCTATAAAGGTTTGAAACATCCTTTCAACTTTACTGCAACCATCACCCCCTTTGCAAAGAGCAGCTTCCTGTTAACTAGAAGGAAAAGAAATGTCTCTGACATCTTTTTCACCTAGGCATCTTCAAGATAATTTCTTTCACTGCTTTGGTAAGTCAATCACATTAACAGGTACCAGTTATTCTGTGCCTGCCTTGGGCTAAAAAAGCAGGTGACAAAACCCCTTTCAGATTGTCAGGGAGTAATGTAAAATATCCCTAGCCCTCACTGCTTATTCATCTTCATCTACTTGACGAATGCTTTTCCCATGTTGCTACATGTTAGTAAATTAAAGAAAACTTCCAGACAGTTCTGTCAACAGTTTACTGAAATGTACCTCATTAGTGAAGTTGAGCTGTCACATGAGTGTAATTTAACCCTATTGAATTATCACTCAAAAATGCCTAAGTGCCTGGTTTTTATACACTGCATAGAAGGTTTGCCACTAACTCTGTCAAATTTGCAGTTGATGAGCGAGGAAACAAGAAGAAAACCATGCAGGGTCCCCTTTGTCCTCCCCTCCCTCCCTAATATAGTGAGACTGTCAGCTCTTTATGTCAATTCCTGAGCAGAATATTACATTTCACTGTAGATCAAAGCCATCCCCTCCATCATTTTCTTTTCAAATCGAAATGTAGAAAAGAGTAAACACTGACTTATACCTGCTGAATTTCCCTGACCACTAACAAAAGGAATCTTTGATACAAGGCCAATCTGAATGATACTTTCAGTTCTTGGAACTTCCCCTGCGGCGTTTCTGTAATGTTAATGGGACTCCACATTAAAAGATGACAGTTGATAGCAATTGTAAATTGTATTTTGTTTTTAAAATGTCTAAGTAGTACATGAAATTCATTCTTTAGTTATACCTTCCTCTTCATTTTTGGGCTGTCCCAAAGTGAGTTTTTCCAAGGGATTGATAAAAATAGCCTACATAGACTAGTCTATTGATCTCTTCAATGCCTTTCCATGGGTATTCAGATAACTATAATGATAAAAGTGGGAGTGTTCAATAGTAACTGCTGAGCCAATTAGCCTACCCTCCAGGAAGTTAGCAGAGTCCTTGGTGGCTAAAGATAAATGGTCAAAAGTTGTACAGACACTTTGGCTTGAGTTGACTCACCTTCATGCGGCCCTCCTCTGTGTCAGGCTAGAACCGTGCTTCAAGGGTTTTTAATAGCAGATTTTTGGGGGGGAGTAGATTGGCAGCATTTTCTTCTAAAGTCCCTCTAGGTGAACCTGAACCTCTAGCCTTTTATTTTATTTTTTTAATAGCTGAGGACATTAATAGTTTGCACCACCCATAGAACCCCAAAAATGTGCAGATAGATCTAAAATAGTTACTATCCAGTGCACCACAGATTGGTGAGGTATCTTTCTTCATAATAAAAGCTGTAGTTGAGTCGGCAACACCTAACAACAACAAGAAGCATTATGGGAGTTCTGGTGACAAAGTTGTTAATGTGCTTGACCACTAATAAAAAATTTGAGAGTTCGAATTTACTTACCATCTGCTCTGCTGTAGAAAGGTGTGGCACTCTGCTTCTGTAAAGGTTCACAGAAACTCTATCAGGCAGTTAGATTTCTCCTGTAAGAATTGTTCCCTGTATAATGGAGTTTGTGGTTTGACTCTACTACAATCTCTGTTTTATGGAGATGAAAAGAGGGAAGCTTTGGTGGCTTAGGGGTAAGGAGCTACACTGCCAACCTGAAAGCACAGAGTTTGAATCCATCAGCTGTTCTGTAGAAGAAAGATTGTCAGTCTCCTCCTGTGCAATTTTCTGCCTCTGAAAACCTGCTTGAGGGTCAGCTGTGAGTTGATGGTACATAACAACAACAAAACAGCTATCTACATTTTAAAAAAATTTTTTAGTATTTTTTTAAATTTCCATTCATTCATTGTTGCACTTTTCTCCCCTCCCAACCCTCCCCCCTGGTACACTACCCTCTTGGAAAAGTAAAAGAAAAATTCCTTCATTGTTTTACAATCCCTCTCCCAGACCCACTCCACCATGCAGCATTCCTTCTGGACTCCTGTCATGACAAAAATACCTAATCACATATCCCTTTTAAACAGTTTTCTCCCTATCTCTATTTTATATGTAAAGAAACAGATGTTTATAAAGGGTTAGGCTATCTAGCTCAAAAATAGCAATCAGAATTTGAACCCTGAGCCTCAGCATTTTATGCTTGGTACTGTGGGCACAAGCCATGATGTCACACCAAGTTAAACCTTGATCATGAGTTTTAGATATTTTAACTTGTCACTGTAGCTATTCAGATGGATGCTGGCCACCAGGCAATGCTAGTCTGTATTGTGTTTACTTTCAGTTTTCCTAGCTATGGGGCGATGAAGCTATAGAATCTTGTGGTTGTTTTTCTTTTGCCTCGTAGTGTTTTGGCCATGGATTCTGGGTGGGCAGTGTGTGCACAGTGGCGCAGGTCACGGAACAGTGAGATCGAATTCTGTAGCTTTTGGAGAAAAAGCCCTGGTTGTGCACCGATTAAAACACTTGGCTGCTAACCAAAAGGTTAACATTTTGCACAGAGTAGGAGGCAGGCTGCTTCCATAATGATTTGCCTGGCCAGGGCCCCTGCGACAGCATGTTCAGCCTTATCTGTTTTCTGTGCTTTTATGAACTTGAGGGTTGTAAATTATATGGCTGCTTCTCTAGCCCTCTTGCCTTCCTCCAGCCTCCCTCTGCTGACTCTCCATGTCCCTGTCAGGCTTCACAAAAGACACACTAAATTCTAAATGGTGGAAAACTGATCCTGCGTAGCTGGGAGGTGTAAAGACCAAGAGCTTTACAGTCCCAGTCAGAGGGCAGCCAGCCAACTTTGAGTAACAAAAAGGGAAAGGCCTTGTGGGGAGACGTTCACAAAGAATGCATATTTACATACCACCTTTATCAAAGTTGTTTTTGTTGTGTGCATAGAACCAGAGCTGACCCTCCAGCAGGTTTTCAGAGGCAGTAAATCACACAGGAGGATATAACTCATCTTTCTCCCACAGAGCAGCTGGTGGATTTGAACAACCTACCTTTAGATTGGCTGCACAACTCCTTACCACTAAGGCAGCAGAGTTTCAGGAATAAAAATCAGACCAGTATAGGGGCATTTCTTTTGTATTCCACTAATGGACTGAAACCTGTAAGCAATTTCTGAGATTGTTCTAGACTCAGAATGCCTATTATTTTGAAGAACTGTTTTAGGCAAGAGGTGTACAGGCAGGATCTAATGTTTATAAGAGGTTTGGGAAACATCTTTTGGGAAGGAACAAAGTTGGTCAAGTGTACTGAGTCCTATCGATTTGCTGTATAATTTGAGGAGATTACATGAGAAGATCTCAAAATTCCATTTCCATGCTAATTGAGAATCAGCCCCCAATATCTTACTATTATTTGGTGGTAAATATCTGCTCACCTACTGTTTTCCTTTGAATTGTGTCTCCTCAAAATGATTGTATATGTTAACCTCCATGCTTGTAAAGACCTCGGGTGGTACACGGGTTAAACATTGGGCTACTAACTGAGGGGCCAGCAATTTGAACTCACCAGCTGCTTCATCTGAGAAAGATATCCCAATCTGTTCACATAATGGTTTTCGGCCTTGGAAACACTATGGGGCAGTTCTACTAAGTAATATTTTTTTTCTATAATTATATTTTATTAATTTTCATAAACATTTACAGAGATTTTGGGCTTCCACTCATTCATTGTTGCACTATTCTCTCTACCCTCCTCCCAGTTTGTTCTTGTCAAATGCCACAGTGCTTGTCAAAGCCAGTTCTGATTAATCTTTGTCAGTGTATCCTTTGCCATTCCCTATCACTCCTCCCTGAGAGAGACTTTACCCTGAGTCATAAGGAAAAGGGGACGGCGTATTCTCTTAGCTACTTCCTGCTGAAAAGGGACGCTGTGGGTTTCAGGGTGAAGATCTTCTCTCACTACTCTAAAGGGCCCCTTTGGCAGTAGGAAACACATAGACTATTATGGAGATTGATTTTGGAATTCAGATGCACTCTTATTGATTGTTCTTGGCTGTACATGTACATATCCTTGAAGATGTATCATGGGGGTGTTGCAACCTAGAAGACACAAATTTGACTAACAAGTTATAAGTACATGAGTCCAAAAATTATGGAAAAGTAAAAGAAAAGATTCTTTCATTGTTTTACAAACCCTCCCCCAGGTCCCCTCCACCATGCAGCCCTCGCTCTAGTCTCCTGTGATGACAGAAATACCCAGTTACATCTCTCTTTTAAACGGTTCTCTCCCTCCTCTGTTTCAGTGCAGTATACATTATTGAACCCATCTTACTCAGTCTCTCCCCAACCCCAAGGACAGTCCCATTCTACAACAGTGGCATCATGTAATATTTGTCCTTTTGTGACTGGGATATTTCACTCAGCATAATGTTCTCCAGAGTCAACCATCTTGAATAATATTGCATGAGTTCCTTGTTTTTCAATGCAGCATAGTATTCCATTGTGCGAATATACCACAGCTTCTCTAGCCATTCGTTTGTTGATGGGCACTTAGGTTGTTTCCAACTCCTTGCTATTGTGAACAAAGCTGCAATAAACATGGGTGTGCATATATCTGCTTGGATGTCAGCTATGGTCTCTTCAGGGTATATTCCCAGTAGTGGAATTGCTGGGTCAAATGGTATCTCTATTTGCAACTTTTTGAGAAAGCGCCATACTGCTTTCCACAGGGGTTGCACCATTTTACACTCCCACCAACAGTGAATCAGGGTTCCAGTTTCTCCACAACCTCGCCAGCATTTGTTGCTTGCTGTTCTGTTAAATTTTGCTATTTTGACTGGGGTGAAATGATATCTCATAGTTGTTTTAATTTGCATCCCTCTTAGGGCTAGGGATTTTGAGCATTTCTTCATGTGTTTGTTAGCCATCTGAATGTCGTCTTTGGTGAAGTGCCTGTTCATATCCTGTGCCCATTTTTCTATTGGATTATTTACCTTTATCTTGTTGTGGTGCTCAAGTATTTCATAAATTCTGGATATAAGTCCCTTATCTGATATGTTATTACCAAATACTTTTTCCCAGTCAGTGGCTTCCACTAAGTAATATTTTACAAGCTGGGATAATACAAGTTGAAATCAACTTGGTGGTGAGTTGGAGGTTTGCTTTATCTGAGGTTATAATCCCATGTGAAAATTAATTATCTTTGTTACTAACAATGCAGTGCACACTGAATGTTGAGTCAATCTCTTTTTGAGACATAAGAGAGTCAACAAGCGAGTAAGCAAGAGAGATGGGAAAGAAAAATGTTAAAACCACACAGACTTGAACACAGAGCTCACAAGAGACAAGGAATTTCCTCCCAAGGCAACAAAGAAAGGAAGCATTCCTACTGCGAAGACCCTGAATTTTTGGACTTTACCTGTGTAAACTGTAGAAAAAATAATTTGTTTGTTAAAGCCCCATATTTGTGGTATTTCTGTTGTAGCAGCACTAGATAAGACATCTACTCACAATCAATATTGTGATGTTCTCAAAGTATGGTCCACAGGCAAGCTGCATTAGTAGTGGCTGAGAACTAGTTAAAATGGAAAACCTTAGTTCCACGTCACTCCTACCGTATCAAGCAACTTCGGGTATGGGGCTTTATAACTTGATTATTAATAAACTCGGCTGCTGCTAACAAATAAGTTGGAAGTTCAAGCTCAACCAGAGCCAAAAGTGAAAAAAAAAAGAAAATGATAATGTGGGTTAAACTAGATTATTGGTTCCCAAAATGTGGCATTCATGATTTTTTTTAAAACCGTAATATAGTTGCAAAATAAAGGAAAGCAAAGATTGGAAACTAATTAAACTAAAATAATTATTATAAAAAGACTCAACATTACCGGTCAGCACAGGTGCAATGTATTTGTTTGTTTGTTTTGCTCTATTTTGACAAATTATACCAAATAACTGACTTTTCCCCCACCCCTATTTAATTTACTATTTATTATGGAAGAGAGTTCTAGTAGTTTAGGCGGCAAAGAGTTGCACTGGCAACTTGAAGGCACTTGGTTCAAATCTACCAGACGCTCCACAGGAGAAAGACCTTCTTCAGCGCCATTTACCCTCTCTGAACACCCACTGAAGGGTTAGCTGTGAGTCAGTTCTCACTAACAGTACATAATGACAACATTTATTATGGTATTCTAGAAACACTGTTCTATTTTTAAATGGATTATTATTGACACGATAGTTTCCATAGCCTGAAGGGCTGAAATATAACTGTCAAAAGAAAATTGCGAACTAATTTTATTTTCGAAGAATACCTAAAACAGCTGTTTTCTCATGCTATTTGTGTCTCTCTCCCCGCCTCCTCCCGCTTCCGGGAGAAATGAAAGGTTTAAATAAGACAGCCCTAAAAATGTCAATTACATAGTACTTCTTTGAAAAATCAATCAATACTAAGTTGGTAGTTGGAAGGGGAATAAACTTTAAAAATTAAATAGAAATGTTGATTGCTTTTTCCAGTTCTGCATGTCTACCACTGCAACCAATATCAATGAAGCATCTTTTATTTAGAATTCAGGAATAGATAGCTGTGGATTGTACTAGAGTCAACAGCACCTAAGAACAACATCACTCATTTAACAATATTTAGGGAGGTCTAGTGGCTTAATGGTAAGGAATTGCACTGCCAACCCTAAGGAATGTGGTTCAAATCAACCAGCTTTTACATAGGAGAAAGATGGCTAATCACAAACCTTTACTTTTGGGCTGAGTATTTAGAAATGGGGGGGGGAATATGGTATTATAATAAAAAGAAATTGGTTTTGGTCAACTAAAGGAAGAAATTTTTCTATTAATAAGAATTTTTCAAAGGAGGCTTGTAGTACAATATGAAATACTTACAAAGGTAGACCATAAAAGAAAAAAGCTATATAATTCCTTCATAATTTCCTTTGTTAGTTCAATTTCTTAAGTCCCTAGAAAAGAATCTAAAAATTGACTCACAATTACAGTACTGGAGTAAGTTTCCTGTTCAATATTTTCATGAATCACAGAACTTTGACTTAAGAATCTCTCCTTTGCCCCCACATAACACATATGTAACCCTCCTCTGAAAATTATATAGAACTTCTAAAACCCATGTAACCTTCATCCTAAAAATCAGTGAGTGGTCAAAGTAGTTAAAAGTCCAGTATTTTATTCTGTCTTATTTCATCCTATTGATTATTTTAGATGACAAAAATGAAATCAGAGACTTTGAATCATTGTGCCATATTTGTGGATGTATTGTCATTTAGTGATAAGTTGTCATTGTTAAAGTTAACAAGCAACAGTTATTTCAAACATACTTATTGTGAGGTATGGCAGAACTAGACAACATTTCTACTGTTATACATGGGTTGGTGTGAGCTGAAACCAACACAATGGCACCTAATAGAGATATTAGCAGAATTTCTACATTTATGTGTGTGTGTATCTAAATGGTATGCAAACATCATTTTGAAAGTCACTGGCACTACTGACAATAATATTCAAGCCTTGTAATTAATTATGTACAACTCCAAGGAAGCCTTGGAGGGGTAAAAAATATTATAAGGGTAAGAAATAGTATCCCTGCCCCTAAGATGTTTCTATTTTATGTACTAACTAATTATGATATAGATAATAAGGAAAACCACCATTTCCTTCCCATTTATGATGTGTTCTTTACATGGCTGGGTTTCTTAGCCTCCACACCATTGATACCTGGGACTCAACAATCTTTTCTATGGATTACTATGTACATTGTATGATTTTTCAGCAGTGTGCCTGACTCCCTAGATGCCATAACCATCTTCATCCTAGAGGTGATAATAAAAAATGTTACTTGACTTTGTCAAATGTCCCTGGGGTAGACTGCATTGTTGTTGTCTATCAAAGAGTCAGAACTGACCCATATTATTCCCACTTGAGAACAACTGAGATAGAAAATTTTTTATTTGATGTCTTGGTTTGCTACAGTTGGTGTACCAGATATATCACATGCCAGTGACCAACAAATCGATTTTCTCACAATTTAGCAGGCTTTTGTTGTTCCTGTTGTTTGTTAGGGGACATCAAGTCACATATAACTCATAACAACCATATGAACAACAGATCTGAACTCTGTCCTGTGCCGTCCTTATTATCTCTGACACACTTGAGTCCATTGCTGCAATTATGGCAGCAATCTATCTTTTTGAAGGTCTTTCTCCCTTTCACTGACCCTTCACCTTTCCAACCATGATCCCCCTTTCTAAAGAATAACCCCTCCTGGCAACATAGCCAAAGCACATGAGGTGAAGTTTTGCCATCCTGGCCTCCAAAGAGCACTCTGGTGTACTTTCCCCCAAGTTTGTCTGTTTGTCCTTTTGACTGTCGATATAAGATAGTCAGTACTCTTTTCAACAACACAGCTCAAAGGCATCAGTTCTTCTTCTGTCATCCTTACTCATTGTCCGGCTCTCAAACACATAGCAAGTGATTGAAAAGACAGTAGTAACTTGAATACCTCATTCTTCAAAATGACATCATTGCTCCTCAGTAATTTGGAGAAGTTTCTGAGAGTGAACTTTACCAAAGAAATCCGTCTCCTGATCTCTTGACTATTGATACCAAGGATATCTTTCCCACTGGTACCCTCACCTCTTTTTAGCTTGCAGCAGACATTTCTATGTTGTTGTTGCTGTTATGTGCTGTGAGTCACCTGAGACTCATAGTGACCCTGTGTACAACAGCCCTAAACCTGGCTCTATTCTGTGGCAATCTTATTGTCTCTGATACACCTACCCACATTACCCCAGTCACTGAATCAATCCATCTCATCGAGGGTCTTCCTCTCTTGCACTGTCCCTCCACCCTCTCAAGTATGATGTCCCTCTCCATGGACTTATCCTGCCTTGCAACATGTCCAAGATACATCAGATGAAGCTTCAGCATCCTTGTATCCAAGGAGCAGCCTGATCTCACCCTATCTCTCTAGGACGAACTTGTTTGTTCTCTTAGCAGTCCATACTATATGCAATATTCTTCTCCAGCACCACAGCTCAAAGGCATTAATTGTCCTTCTACTATCCCTAGTCATTGTCTAGCTTTCTGAGGCATAGCAAGTAATTGCAAAGATGATGGCCTTTATCAGGCACACCTTAGTCTCCAGACTGACATCCTTTCTCTTCAGTACTTTGGAGAGATCTCTGAGAGCAGACTTTCTCAATGCAATTTGTCTTTTAATTTCCTGGCTGCAGGTACAATCTCAATGTCTTCTAGAAATTAAAACAGAAACAGAACCAAAAAACCCCCAATCAAACAAAAACCTATTGCGTAACTTTAAGGAAAGTTTTTAGTTTCTGAAGGCTCTGAGAGAAAGTCCTTGTCTTTCATCAGTTTCTGTCTCTTGGCTCCTTGGTGATATTCATGTGGCCCTGTCTTTTTTATCTGTATATCCTTCACACTGTTCCTAAATTACGGAAGAATTTATTTCAAAAGCACCATGAAATACTTTATTTCGATAGCATGTTTTTAAAGGGAAATTTTGGCAATTAATTTTTGAGGCAGTGTTGTAATTGTAATAAATGAACTTCATCACTGTTGTGTCTTTCTTTATTCATGAGATTGATATTTTGTTTAATTTCATCTCACCTTCATGAAATGGGGGAAAAAAGAAATTCAGACTTGTCTTTAACAAAAAATTATTGAATACTACTATAGATTTAATTGGGTTCCCCCCCCCCCAAATGTGTGTGTAATAATGTGAAATTTATGTGATGATCACTCATTATCTGAAAAAACCAAACAGTTGCAAGAGGATTAAGGGTGGAATGTTAACAGCATTTATCAGAAGTAAGGGAGTTTCCCCTAGTGTATGGCCTGGAACACCAACACCTTTTATCAGCAGTGAGATAAAAGGTGAGTACAGCAAACAGAAAAGGGAATCCTTGGTATCAACAAGAAATAATTCCTGAGGAGTAGCATGTGCTATTTTGGACACAGGTCCCTGTGCTAGGAAGCTTCTTGATGTTGAAGTCCAGGACACAAAGAGACCTCCAACGAAAGCCTTGTCTGAAGATGTTGAAGGAAACGAGGACCTTCCTCCAGAATAAACAATAAGTGTGGGCCTTCTCCTGGAGTTGGCATTCTGAATTTGGATTTCTAGCCCCATAAATGGCAAGAGAATACATTTCTGCTTGTTAAAGCCATTTACTTGTGGTACACTTGTTATAGCAGCTCTAGATAACTAAGACAAACACTTATTAGGTTTTAGACAGCTTTCTAGGTGTAGATAGGAGAGCTGTGGCCAATCTACTGTTCTTAAAATTTACTCTCAATCTCTATTTTCAGTTGGAATCATATGGAAGAAGTAGTATTTTGTGGCCTAACTCACATTTTCTGGTATAACGAGTGACTTGATGAGCTATACTTTATGTAGCTATCTAATTTTTAATTTACTTTTTTTCTTGTGTAAAATCCCTACTCATTGTCATATAGTAGAAAACTAACAAGTGCTTTTTATCTAGCTTTATATTTTTATATTTTGCTGTATATTTAGCTTAAAGTTTCATTTTCGATGATCAAATACACATACATACACACAACTTACTCAAGGAAAGGGAAAAATAACTTGAAAAAAACTCACTGCTGGTCATTAGTGTAAATCTAGTTGTATATTATGGGGAATTAGTAGCTTTTTAGAAAGAGCTTTTAATTGCTTAATCTAAGTAATGTGGGTAATGGCATACGTGTTTTATTTTAGGGTCTACCTAGCCCACTTGAAAATGTAATGGACCTAATTTTCATTTAGTATAGGCCTGTGCAGTTCCTAAAACATCTAAATGGCTATTAATTTAATCAGGTAATTTAACTATAGCTCTAGAAAAGGCCACCAGCTAGTTGCCACGCAATGATTATGAGGATGACATTTCTATTCCCTGATGCCAGAGGCAGACTTTGATACATCATTTTCTTTTTGAAGGTTAAACTCAGATAACCTGCCTTTGGCATTTAATTAGCTACATATTAAACACTTTTAATAATAAAATGATTAAAAATTTTATTGCTTCTCAAATGAGGCCCTTTTAGATAGATTTAATGACTTGGTTAAAGCTCTGTAGTTTGTGAACCAAACCTTACTTAGTCCAGTATGTAGTAATGATATGCTTTACAGCTTGCAAAATCTGTATTTTATTCAAATGATGGCCATAATCATTTTGGATAAAACTTATAATGCTTTCTTCTGAATTTTTAAGTCTAACTCTTACATGTCTTTGGAAAGTAACCAGAAAACCCTTGATTAAATATTCCCAGAAATGATGAAGTTCAAGATTAATAGACTATGTAGGCTCTTTAATGTACTAATTGTTTACCCTTTAAAAATAATTTTTCACTATAGAATACCTGCAGAAAAATCTGAGTCTTGCAGAGGCTATGGAGAAGTGTGAGTGGACTACAAATTTCCATCCATATTTTCAGTTAATATTAGCTCTGTAGTGAAAATGGCAATCAAGAGACCATTCATTGTTCCTCCTTAGCATGAACTAAATGGAGGATCAGAAGGAGAGCTAAAATAGCTGTAAAATAGACCTGAGGAGACAGAATGCTGTCACAAAAGACCATGGAGGATTTGTGGTCTGAACATAAGTGATCATTTTGCTTTTATTTTTTAACAGCTCTAATTGAATTTTAAATGTAGTTTATTATTTATAGATGCACAGATTATAAGCAGTCAGTTCATTGAGAAATGTATAATCACTATCCTCATAAAGCTAGGTGATTGTTGTTCCTAGCTGTTACTGAGTTTCCTCCAACTCATGGTGACCTCATGCGTAGTGAGATAGAACCATTGTAAGCCACAGGATTTCAAGTGACTCATATTCAGAATCAGATTGCCAGACTTTCTTTCTAATATCTCTTAGCCTTGCAGCTCCACTAAGACCTACTCAAAATCCTTAAGCTGTTTTAATAGGAATCAGAAGTAGAATCTAGGTCTACCACATGGAAAAGGAGAACTCTACCACTGAAACTTCAAAACCATAAAGCCATTCTATATACTAATCCAAAAAGTTTCCCATGCACTTTTCTGTTAGTCTTTTCTGCTTTGAGTCAGCTGTGTTTAATTTTGTCACCATAATTAAATTTTACCTGTTCTAAGACAGAAGTCTGGTGACCTAGTTCACAAATAGTTGTGCTACTACCCCAAATGGAGCACCTATCGAGTGACTCCAATCCACCATTGGCTCTAAGAGAGAAAGACCCCCCTGTGAAATTTACAGCCTTGGAAACCCAATGAAGAGTCAGCTGTGAGCTGGTTCTTACTCACTGGTAATGAGTTATTCTAGACTATTGTTAAATATAGAATATGTATACTTCTTCTAATTTTAAGATTATTTTCAAAATTTATTCAAGTTTTTGTACATATCAGTATTTTGTTCCCTTCTATTGATTTACTATATGTCACAGTATGAATATATTGCATTTAGATCTCCATATATCTGTTAGAGGACTTTTGGTTTGTTTCCAGATGTTGATTAATATTAATAAAGCTATGAGCATTCTTATATGAAAAGTTTTGTGAACATGTTTCCATTACTAAAGAGCAAATACCTAGGGATGGCATTACTGAGTCATTACATAAGAGATATGTTTGACTTAATGAGAAATTGCCTGTATCTTTAATCTTGTTTTATCTGTCATGAAGCCTGTATCCACTTCTTCTGAGTTTGGCAACTTGAAAGAATTCAACAAACAATATTTATTGCCAAAATGAGGAAAGAATGTTTAGAATTTTTACAATAATTTTCTTCTCTCTGTAGATGTTGAGATTTTCTTTTTGATGGTTTGGGAAAGATCCTCCCTCATTTTGTATCACACATGACTGCTTTTACTGGGGATTGATAGGTCTTATTCTTTGAAATTTTTGTTTCCTAGAAAAAAATCAAGAAAAAAATCCATAAATATATAAATCCTTAATTAAATTAAGATGAAAAATATGTATGACCACTTGTTACTTTATCAACTATATACATGATATACCAGTTTGTACATTAACAAAACATGTATGAGAGAAACTTTGTATCATGTTGTTGTTGTGTATCTTCAAGTGAGAACTGACCCATAGCTGACCCTCCAGTGGGTTTTCAGAGGCAGTTACCTACCTGGGGAGAGATTGCCAATTCTTCTCCTGCAGAGCGCACCTGGCAGCTGGTGGATTCAAACCACGTGTCTTGTGATTGCAGTGTATCTTCTTACCACAAGGCGACCAGAGCTCCCATAGTCCATATAGTCAGTACATAGTCCACAGCAAATTTCACTGCTAACTCAAAGGGTATAGTATCTCCAGTGGTTCATATTTACTAGTGGTTCTAAGGGATAAAGACTGGCATTCTGCTTCCATTGTGGAAATCCAAGGTAGGCTTTGGAAATCCAAGGTAGGCTCCCTATGAGTCAAAATTGACTCAATGTTAGTGAATGAGTGCTATATAATTATTACCTTTGTTATTTGCCATTGTGATGTCTGTGACTCATAGCGACCCTGAATACAAAAGCTCTGAACACTGCTCTATCCTGAGCCAACCTCACCGTCTCTGACACACCTCTCTCCATAACTCCAATCATTGAGTCAGTCCACTTCATTGATGATCTTCCTCTCCTGTGCTGTCCCTCCACCTTCTCAAGTTCCTCTCCAAGGACTGGTTCTTCCTTGTAACATGCCCAAAGTATGTAATCCTTGCCTCCAAGAACCAGCCTAGTTTCACCCTCTCCAGGATGAACCTGTTTGTTCTCTTAATAGTCCACGGTGTATTCAGTATATTCAATACTCTTCTCCAGCACCACAGCTCAAAGGCATCAATTCTCCTTCTATCATCCCTAGACATTGCCCAGCTTCCTGATGCATAGCAAACAATTGCGAAGGTTATGGCGTGGATCACACACACCTCACTCTCCAGACTGATGTTGTTGTTCTTCAATGCTCTGAAGAGGTCCCTGACAGCCAACTGTCCCAATGCAATTCATCTCTTAATTTCCTGGCTGTTGGTACCAAGAGTGTTGATTGTGGAGCTAAACAAACTAAAGCTCTTAACAATCTCAATTTCTTCACCATTTATCATAATGCTGCCCGTGAGCCCAGTGATGAGAACCTTTGTTTTCTTGCTGTTGAGCTTTAATCCATATTAAAGGCTGAAGTCCTTGACCTTCTGCAGCAAGCTCTTCAGGTCCTTCTCTGTTTCAGCAGGTTGTTGATGAATCTTCCTCCAATCCTGATATCACATTCCTCCTCACACAGCCCAGCCTCCTGTATGATCTGTTCTGCATATAGATTTAAAAGTTATGGGGATATAATTCAGGTTAAATAGAACATAATCTTTTAGTTAGACTAACTTCTCAGGTTCCGTGTGAGCACAATCAAGTGCTCTGGGATTCCCATTCTTCTCAATGTCAGCCACAATTTGTCATGAGGTGTACAGTCAGATGCCTTTGCAGTCAATAAAGCACAAATAGATGCTCTTCTGCTATTTCTTACTTTCAGCCAACATCCATCTCACATCAGCAGTGATAACATTAGTGCCACACCTTTTCTAAATCCTGCTAGAATTTCTGGCAATTCCCTATCTATGCACTTTCCAGATGTTTTTCAATGATCTTCACCAGTATTTTGCTTGGATGTGATATTAATGATATAGTTTTATAATTTTCACATTCAGTTGGATCATCCTTCTTGGGGATGAAAACAAACATAGACCTATTCCAATTTGTTGACCAGACAGCCATCCTTCAAATTTCCTGGCATTGACTGGTGAGTGCATCTAAGGCTGCATCTGTTAATTGAAACAAGTCAATTGGTATCCCATCAATTCCTGAGGCCTTATTTTTTGCCAGTGCCTTAAACGTAGCTTCCACTTCCTCTTTCATTACGATTGGTTTCTGTTTAGATGGTACTTCCTAAAATTTTTCAGTGTCAATCAATTCTTTCTGGTACAGTGACTCTGTGTATTCCCTCCATCTTTTTTTGATGCTTTCTGGGTCATTCAATATATTGCCATAGCATCTTTCAATACTGTGACATGAGGTTTAAATGTGTTTTTCAGTTCTTTCAGCTTGAGAAATGCAGAGCAAGTTCTTTCCTTTTTATTATCCAATTCTAGGTCTCTGAACATTCCATTTTAATATTTTGCTTTGTCCTCCAAATTTACCCTTTGAAATTGTCTTTCACTTTGACATGTTTTGCTTTAGATTTGTTTTTTAAGTTTTTTCCTTTTGATTGTGCTCATACAGAACCTAAACCTGCATCAGAAGGCTGTCGTGAGAATGGAGCAGGGGAGTACTGTATGGTTTGGAATTGGTAAAGGAGTGAGTGAGGATTGTATTCTATATCCATACCTGTTCAATCTATATACTGAGAAAATCGTCTGAGAAGCTAGGCTCAATGAAGAGGAATGTGGTATCAGGATTGGAGGGAGACTCATCAATAACCTGTATTATGTAGATGTCACAAACTTACTTGCTAAAAGTGAGGAGGATTTAAAGCACTTGTTGCAGAAGATCAAGGAATGCAGCCTTCAGTATGGATTGCACCTCAATATCAAGAAAACAAGATTTTTACCACTGAACCAATAGGCAGTGTTATGATGGATGGAAAGGAGACTGAAACCATCAACAGCTTCATTTTTATTGGATTCACAATTAACATCCTCGGTATAGGCAGTCAGGAAATAAGAGGATGTATTGCACTGGGAAAATCTTCAGTTAAGGACCTTTGCAATTTATTGAGGAGTAGTGATGTCAGTTTGAGGACTAAGGTGCATCTGATTCAGGCCATAGTCTTTCTGAATACTAGCTATGTATCTGAGACCTGGACAATGAATAAGGATGGCAAGAAAAGATTTGATGCCTTTGAGCTGTGGTGTTTGAGAAGGGCACTGAACATCCCATGGACAGTCAAGAGAATGAATAGATATGTCTTAGAATGGTTTGCATCCTGACTGCTCTTTGGACATATTGCTAGGAGGTGCTATTCCTTGGAGAAGGGCATGATGTTGGAAAGGGTGGAAGATCGGTGATGAAGAGGAAGGCCCTCAACCAGTTGGGTTAACAAGGTGACTGCTGCAATGAGTTCTTGTGTGTCAGGAAGTGTGAGGATGGCACAGGACAAGACTGGGTTCGATATTTTGTTCATAGTATTTCTATGAGTCATACTCAATGGCACCTAACAAACAAAATAAAACCAAAAAAAAATTCTCAGGGGTACTAGCAGCCTCATGGTTCCTTCAGCCTCATGGTTCCAGTCAGTATTAAATATCTTTTTCAGTCCTGCTAGTTATGACATCCTCCTTCTATCCAGCCCTCATTGTCCAGTAAGTCTGGACAAAGCCTCTTATCTCCAGTTGTATGGGGCAACAACTCCAGTTCAAATCTATTTCACAGTAACTTCTGGTTCTAAAGCACTTCTGCTACTGCTACTTCTGCTACTCTAGTCTAGGTCCTGGTTTGCCTTGTGTAAGAATCTCTGGCCCAAAAGAATACATGCTGCAAGCTCCACTTTTTATCTTGGTGATGGTGAGATTCTCATTGTTCCTGAACTTGCTCAATTTAAGCCTGTCAGAATGTGGCCAAACTGACCAGTCTGCATCTTAGTAGCCTACTAACTTTGTTTACACGTTCTCATTTATAAGTTATTATTTGCCTCATTTATAATATTAGCATAGTTTCTGTTGGCCTACTAGTAAGAACCTGCACTAAAATCCCAAAGGTACACAGTTAAAATCTACCCATTGCTCCATGGGAGAAAACTAGGAAATCTCCTCCTGTGCGATTTACTGCCTCTGAAAACCTGCTGTAGGATCAGCTATGAGTAAGCTCTGTCTCTCTAGCACACAACAAACAACAGCCCAACCAATTACATGGCAAAAGTCAAAGTCAATGACTATGAAAGTAAATTTGAATATCAACCTACAACAAATATTATCTACAAAAATAACAATAAATTTTTAAATTTTCCTTTCTACAATAGTTTATGTAGTAAACTCCATTGGACATTGTTTACCTTTGTAATTCTATGTTCTTATGAATGATATGAACATTGTTGTTTACAAATACTGTTATGTTTATTTTTTTCCTCAAAATACATTTCTATAAGTTGTTATTGTTGTGTGCCATTGAGTTGGAATCAATCTGTAGCTGATCTTCAAGTGGGTTTTCAGAGACATTCAATTCCCTGGAGGAGATTACCCATATTTCTCCCTCAGAGCAGCTGATGGGTTTGAACCATGCACCTTTGGATTTGCAGCACAGCTTTTTACTACTAGGCAACCAGAGCTCCAAAAAGGTTTAAAATAATGAAGAATTTTAATAATTATATTTGTTAGGCAAATTACTTTTAAATGAGAACGCAGATTTGAAAATGGGTATTCTACTATTTATTTTTGTCATTTGTTTTTGCTTTTGGAAAGAATTTTGTTAATTATGACACAAAAATACTGAAATCATTTATGACCTGCAGAAATATTCCTGACCTTGTGAAAAGACAGCAGGAACTAGAAGTAGATTACTGTTACATAGATCCTTCATTTACCTTGAGAATAAATCTGTAGTGGAGCTTTCTCAGTAACTGATATCTAATAAGTTTAAATCTAATAAAATAGAGCCACTTTGTTTTAATTTACTCATACTATTTTGAAGACCCTACTTGAGAATACAGATGTCATGGGCCCTGCCAGCCTGTAGTTATTGAATACTAGAAATATGACCAGTTTGAACTGAGGCTCACTACTAAATAAACAGGGATCTTTTGTGGCCTAATGCTAAGGATATGCACTACTATCTCAAAGGCATATGGTTCAAATACACCAAATCCTCTGCAGGAGATAGATGGGCAATTAAACTGCCTCTGAAAACTCACTGAGGTGAGCTATGGGTTGGATCTAACTTGTTGGTACACAACAACAACTAAATAAATAAAAGATATAAATAGCTTCTGGAAATATTGAATTAAATAAATTGCAATACTGAAAAAAGTTCAACCTGTAGCCTTTTTTTAATTAAAATTTTAATCAAAGTTTATAGAAACTTTGGATTTCCATTCATTCATTCATTGTTGCACATTTTCCTCCCTGGCCACCCCTTCCCTCAGTTGGTTTTTCTTTGAAAAGTAAAAAAAAACCAACCCCAAATCTTTCATTATTATATAATCCTCCACCAGGTCCACTCGCCCATGGGGCTTTCATTTTGGACTCTAATCATATATTCCTTTCAAACATTTCTCTCCCTCATCTGTTTCCCCTTTTTACATCAATTATCCCCTCTTTTCTTTGACTCTCCCCCCCCAACTCTGATGTCAGTGCTGTTTTAAAACAGTGGCATTATATATTTTTATCTTTTCAATGTTACTATTTAAGAATTTAAAATTGCATATGTTGTTCTCAATCCATATTGGAGGCTGTGGTCCTTGACCCTCTGTAGCAAGTACTTCAGGTCCTCTTCAGTTTGAGCAAGCAGGGTTGTGTCATCTGCATAACACAGATTGGTGATAGATTTTCCACC
>NW_006399840.1:11134329-11151149 GCF_000299155.1 Elephantulus edwardii | reverse complement strand
TCGCTATGAGTCACAAGCGACACAATGGCACATAACAGCAACAATAAGAACAACAATTTTTAGGCTACAAATTGAGTCATTGGAAGCAAGTCTGGACATTCTAAGCTTCATAGGTGTGTTGTTGCTATATGCCGTTAAGTCTCTTGAGACTCATAATGACCCTGTGTACAATAGCCCTGAAACCTTCTCTATCGTACGCCAACTTTACTGTCTCTGACACACCCTCATCACCCCAGTCACTGAATCAATCCACCTCATCATGGGTTTTCCTCTCTTTCTCTATCCCTCTGCCCTTCCAAGCATGATGTATCTCTCTAAGGTCTGGTCTCTCCTTGCAATATGCTCAAAGTATGTTAGATGAAGCCTCAGAATCCTTGTTTTCAGGGAGCAGCCTGGCTTCACCCTCTCTAGAATGAACAGGTGTACAAGTGTCATATAATCTTAGGGTTCTACCAATTTCAAATCATCAAGCCTTATCCTTTTTTTTTTTATAATTTTGAGTTTTGTTCCACATTTTCCTTCTAGGTTGTCTTATCCAGCCACCAGTTAGCAGTGGTAGACTGGTACCATTTATGGGAAGAGAAGTCTGGTTTTTTTTAAATTTATTATTAATTTCAATGAAAATTTACAGAGATTTTGGATTTCCATTCATTCATTGTTGCACTCTTTCCCCCTCCCAACTCTCCCCCTAGTACAGTATCCTCTTGGAAAAGTGAAAGACAAATTCTTTCATTGTTCTACAATCCCTCCCCCCTGGTCCACTCCACTATACAGCGGGAAGAGAAATCTCACACTCATTTGGCTGCAGCATGAATGGCAATAAATGGCAGAAGATTAATTCTCCCTAACAACATTTTAGACTGTTGTAGTATACTGTTGAGTTGGAACTGACCCACAGCTGACCCTCCGGTGGGTTTTCAGAGGCAGTAAATCACACGGAGGAGACTGCCCATCCTTCTGCCCTTGTCTATTTTATAGAACCTAAATAAATCTCAGAATTCTTATCCAATCCAATGATTGGTCATATTAGACATCCCATCATTCAGATAAAAGGAGGGGGTCTTTCTAGCATAAGGATTGAGTTAGAGAATAAATCATCCATATTGTAATTACATTGTAAAACTGAAATAAAAATGCATCATTTCTCATTTTACTTCATTTAATAAATCTATTTTAAGTTAAATTCTCCCTGAGCTTTTTTATCTAAGAGGCTGAGGAAGATCTATATTTCAGTATTTCTTTTGCTCACTTTTATTTCAGTCCTTCTTTATGAGACTGTAACTCTTCTTTTTAAATATAGTTTCTCCTTCTGTTCTTTTTCTCCACTTTTGACCATCTGAGCTGTTGAAAAGGGTAGTTATTACAGTCTTCTAGAGGATGGATTGAGAGTCAGCAAATAGAGAGTAACACTGTAAGATTCCAAGATCTCTTTTCTCATTCTGAATGGTGAAAATCATCATGTTACATGTGCACAATTTTCATATATGCTCGTGCAATTTCAGCACAGATAAAGATGAATTCAAGTGAAGAGCTAACTTGCACTGAGGCAGTTAAGATTTAAAATAGACAACATAATTTTATAGACAAAATATTAAAAAACCAAATAAAGCACATTTACAAACAAAAGCTATCTCCTCAAAATTAGCTCTGTCAATTTTTATCGTGTTATGTTTTTACAATACCCAGTAACTTTGTTAAAAGACTAGTTCATCAGCAAGTGGTTTATTCTTTGTAAACTAAGTCAAGTGATACATTTGAGTAATTGAACTGGTGAAGGTAAGTGCCTGAGGTCTGGTCCTAAGTGAGATATAGTGCAAGAACTATTAATTCTTAAAAGTGTTTATTACTATGACAACTGATTTCCTGAACCGTAATCTCTGTCAAGGCTCATTCAAAGCTTCAGAGTTGATTCTGATTCATGGTAATCTCCCATCAGGTTTTGAGGCTGTAAATTGCAGTGGAGAAAACTTCTTATCTATCTCCTGCAGAACCACTGGTGGATATGAACTGTTAGAGACTATTAGCCTTTAAGTTAACAGAGAAGTCCCCTATGGACAAGGTCCCAAAGGCTGTCCATAACAGCTTTAGCTCTTGGCATATCTCCATCAATCATAGTCTATATATATAGCCATTTAATTATCAGAGAGTTAGTGATCACTTTGATTATTAAGAGTTACAATGACATTTAAGAATTGGAGTCAATGAAATTGATTTTAATTTTGAATTTGTTACCTACATAGGTAGGTGACCTACATACTATTATGCGTCTGGTTTCGCATCTTTAAATTGAGTTAATAATAATAACGTCTTGGTTACCTAGTACTATTATAGAAGAAATACCAGAAGTCTTAATGTAGGGGGAAGGTTAAGTCTCACCAATCCTCTGAGGAGATTTACAATTGAATGGATTTGTAGACCTACCTTGGACTTTTGATCGAAGAGCTTCACATTTGAAAAAAAAAAACAAACCAAAAACCATCCACAAAAAACCAAGCAAGCAGGAAGAGAGAGAGAGAAAGAGAGACTGAGAGAAAGAGAGAGAGAGAGAGGCTGAGTTTTAAAAATGATAACAAGCTTTGACTTCTGAGACAGGGTCAAGTTGGGTTCCATCAGAGCTCTCTTCCAGGACTTGAAGCTAATGGACGCTGGTAAGTATACTCACTCACTCATAGGAGTCACCTGGATCCACTAGAGTGGAAGTCAGAGTTATACAACAATGAAGAGACAGGCTGAGCTTGTAGATGTTCCTTCAGCACTGTCCACATAGCACACACAGATTTGTGGATCAGCGGAAAACTGTTGCTGGCTTGAAGAGCAGAAAGTCGTGAGGACTCGTGGTTTATTAACTCAGTCCCATGTAGGGCTAAGGCGAAGTGAAAGGATCAACCAGTCTAGAGTTTGGGGAGAAGTGAGGACTCCTGAGTTTGCAGCTGATGCTCCTTTGGACCTAGCCACAGAAAGTTGGGGATAACTTGTCCAGAACTCAATTAGACAAAGAGAAGATGATCTAGCGTTGACCTCTGTGAGATAATGCTGACCACTGCAACCTAATGGCTTACCCTAGACTTTGCTTACAGATCCAGATAGATACTCAAAGTTTCCCGATTGACAAGAACATTCTTCAGCAAAAAAGACATGCTTGTTCCCTCAGAATCCTGGTTTGATAAGGATGAGCAAATCAGAAATTGACTACTTAAAATGGGGATATTAAGGCATTAGATATAAAGAAGCAGGCTTACACGATTTTGTGGTGTATTTATTAGTAAGCTGATTTTCTGGATTGGCCCTGAGACTAAAGTCCCCTCACTCCAGCTAAACAGAATCTGGACTTTGTTTAGTGCTACCATTCATTCACATATTTTTATTTTCTCCCAATCACCATGCTTTCCTAAGGACTTACTTATTCTTTCACTCATTTTGTCAACTTTAATAATGTACTAATAGAAAATTTTGAGGTCTTTAGGAACAAGTATATCCAGAGAAATAACTGCTTATTTACACTTCTACTTTGACAGTGAAATTATTGTATTAAAGCGTTCAAGCAAACTGTACACTAGCATTTTATTTCTATAACATCCTTGTAGAATCACTCTCGTTTTCTTGCCTCTGGCTGTGTAATTGACTATCTTCTGTGGGACAATTTTGCTTTGTCCTGCAGGATTTTTATGAGGCAAATCACCCAGATAGCAATGAAGTTTTTGGCTAGTAAGTTAAGTGGAATAATCACATCACCCCTATCAAACCAGTTTCCTACAATCTTTTTAAAAAATTCTTCTTTGTGAAAACACATCAGTTTTATTCCAGTTATATAATTTTTGGAAGAAGGTTACACTCTTTTAGGATTGAGGTGTACCATGAAGCTCTCCAGAGGCTAGAACAAGGTTGTGTAATGCTGGCCTTAACCTAAAGTGGAGACTTGGAAATAAATAGCAAAGGGGAATCTTCTACCTCTATGATTTCACAAGACCACTTTCAGTCCCTTAAATAACAGAAAGGAAGCCTCCATATGCTAGTAGATCAATAGCTGCAAGTCCTCCTCCTGCTGCCAAAACCAAAATACGTCCTTAAAGAAAGGGACATCCTGGCAAAAAGCATCCCCAAGTACAAGGCTCTGGTCTAAGACTGTGCCAGTAGTTATTTTTCTCCCAGCAACCCCAAATGCTCCCAGACCAAAGCAAAAACATTCTCCGCACAAGGAATGAAATTACTTCTCAGCTGTGGCCACAGCAAGAGCATCGATCCTCATCTGTTCCCCACCACTGAGCTCTCCACTGTGCACTATAAACAAGCAGCACACCCTCCAACACCAGAGGGACCTGACTTTTAGAAAGTAAGATTGAATGGCCATTAGAGGAGGTGACGGGTATAACCTAACACTCTGCACGGAGGATCCATGGTAATGAAGTAACACAGAATCCTGGCATGTTGGTGCTGGAAGGCTCCTCAATATTACCTCGACCAACTCCTTCATTTTAAAGGGAAAGAAACTGAGCTCTAAAGACACTAATTGACTTATTAAAGCTATGTTGTGAATTATCAGCCTTTTATTTTTCCAGATTATGCTTACACAAAGCAATTTTCACAAGGTTCCTAAGTTCGTTAACTACAGCAGTTTGCAATATTTCCCTTTAGAACAACTTCATTCCACAGAACTTAATGGGATTTTATACTGAGGCACTCCAAATATTACCAGTGATTTTGAGAACTCAAAATAAAATTCCAAGACCTAAAAGTCTTGGAAATAAATTGGAGACATAAAAATATGAATAGCATTACAAAACAAACCAAAAACCCACCTTAAATGTTTAGTATAGACTCTAGACTGTATGTGAAGCAAAGTCCATTAAGAATGATAAGCTTTATGTTAAAGTGATGAATTGGCCATGAATTTGTATCACTATATGGAGGACCTTTGATTTATGAGCAACCATAAAGTTAAAGTGTTAAATAAGAAAATGCAACCTCTAATTTCCACATATTTCACCAATATTTTCTAGGCATTTCAGCAGTCATGCAAATAATTTGAGAATATGCTGTGACTCATGTAAATATAGCACTTCAATCTTGGGTTTTGTAAGCCTAGTTTCTTCAATTAGTTGAGCCTAGCTTCCTCATCGTTGAAATACAGGGATCGAATAAGATGACCTTTAGAGTTACTGTCAGATTTCACCATCTCTGTCTCTTTGATTAATGTCTCATTTAAAATAAAATGCAAAATATTTCAGATATTCTGATAGATTTACTTTTAAACTTATGAAAGATCCTTAGGGACCCAGCTTTTTATAATTTTTAAATAACAAAATAGCATTAAGAATTTCATAAGCAATTCTTCCTCTATGACTAGTTTTAGACATGGACACTGTCAGCCTTCCATTTTCAGGACAGGTTTGGATTCGTTATCATGAATTCTATTGGGTGGAATGTTATTTTAGGATCAGAACATCCCAAGTTACACAGGCACAGAAGCTTAACAATTTTGATATATATTTGACGCTTTTCATAAAACTGATTAAAGAAAAACCCAACAACTCATTGCCATCGAGTCAGAGTTGACTCATAGCTGACCTCCCATGGGTTCTTAGACACTGTAACTTGATAGGGAAGAGAATGCCCATCTTTCTCCCACAGAACAGCTGATGTGTTCGCACTGCCTGTCTTTGAGTTGGCAGCACAAGTCCTTACCAAGTAGGCCACTAGTGTTCCTTCTCAAACTGATGAGCTCCATAAAATAATTATCAGAGGCTGAGAGTACTGTCCAAGAGCTGCACCTGCTTGATGAACAGTTACTGTCTACATGAATGTTTTCGGGTCTGCTGCTACTCTGTTATGTCCGAGATACGGTTGAATTAACTACTGTAGAAAAATCTGAGTCCATAATAGTCCTTCAAATGATGTCTGTGTTTGGCAGAAAGTTCTTGGTTGGTGCAAATGGTTAACTGTCATGGCTGCTAATAAAAAAGGCAGGAGTTAAAATCCATCCAAAAACATCTTGAAAAAATAGGTCTGGTGATCTACTGAAAAGTCAATCATTGAAAACTTATGGAGCAGAGTTCTGCTCTGACACAGGTAGGGTCACCATGAACAAGACCCATTTTGATGACAACAGTTGTGCATGGTAGAAATGGTCTAGGTAGGCTCCAGGTATCACCATTTTTCAGACTAGATCAATACCACTTTAACTAAAGAACAGGAGAACAAACAAGTTTGTCCTCGAGAGGGTGAAGCCAGGCTGCTTTTTGGAGTCAAGGATTATGAAGCTCTGTCTGACATAATTTGGACATGTTGCAAGGTGAGACTAGTCCTTGGACAGGGACGTCATGCTTGGGAGTGAGGAGGAACAGTGCAGGAGAGGAAAACCCTCTATGAGGTGGATTGGTTCCATCACTGGAGTAATGGGGATAGGCGTGTCAGAGACAATAAGATTGGCAAGGGATAAAGCAGAGTTTAGGGCTGTTGTACATAGGGTCGCTATGAGTAGCAAGTGACTTGATGACACATAACAGCCACCAATGAACTAAGAACTGTGCTAAATATTTAACACCTTTTAAAAAAATAAATCAATACAATTATTAGGTATATGCTACTATTATCCCCATTATCTGGATATGGAAATTTAATATTAGATGCTCAGATAGTTTTCTCAAGACCTATTTAGAAAATATTATAGATGGAATTTGGAACCAGTTAGTCTGGCTACGTAGACAACGCATTCATCAAAGTACAGTAATTGTTTCCACTTGTGTGTGATTAAGTCATCTGCAACTTATCACAACCTTTTGCACAATAGCGCTCAACTCCATCTTCTGAACCAATCTCAGTGACTCTGACACATCTAACCCTATTACCCAGTTATTGTGTCAATCCATCTCATCCAGACTCTTCTTCTGCTGTGCTGTCCCTCCATTCTTCCAAGCATGATGGGCGACATGTCCAAAGTATGTGAGATAGAGCTTCAAAACCCTATCCTCCAAGGGGAAACTTGGGTTCACCCTCTCTAGGACAAACCTATCTGTTCTCTTGGCAACCCATGGTATGTTCAGTACTCTTTTCCACCACCACAACTAAAAGGAATCAATTCCTCTTCTGTTGTCCTTAGTCATTGTCCAGCTCTCTGATGAATAGCAAGCAGTTATGAAGATTATGGCTTGGATCAGGTTCATCTTAACCTCTAGACTGACATCGTTGCTCTTCAGTAAGTACACTGGAGAGGAGGTCTCTGATACAAGATATTCCCAGTGTAATTCGTCTTTTAATTTTCAGACGGCTGATGCCAAGAGTGTTGATTGTGGAACCGAACAAGAGGAAATTGTTAACATTATCAATCTCCTCTCGTCTATCACGGTGTTGCCAATTTCCCCTGTGGTGAGAATCTTTGTTTTCTTTTTGTTGAACTTTAACCCTTATTGAAGTTGACACTCCTTCACCTTCTGCACAATATTGACAAGCAAGGATGCGCCATCTGCATAATCTGTAGATTGTTGATGAGTCTTCCTCCAATCCTGATACCACATTCCTCCTCATAAAGTTCAGCCTCCTGAATTATCTGTTCACATATGGATTGAAAAGGTATGGAGACAGGATGTAACCCTGACGCACTATTTTTCTGATTTTAAACAATGTTTCCTTGCCTAGTTCTGACATATGCTTCCTGGGCTAAGCATAAATTTCACTTGAGCACATACTCTAAAATGTAGTTGCTATTATTATGTACCATCGAGTCACCTACAAATCATAGTGACCCTATGTACAACATCCCTAAACCATGCTTTATCCCTTGCCAATCTTACTGTCTCCGACACACCTCTCCCCATTACACCAATGTTGAAATCAATCCATCTCATCAAGGGTTGTCCTCTTCTGCGCTGTCCTTCCACCCTCCCAAGCATGATGTCCCACTCCAAGGACTGATCACATCTTGCAACATGTCCAAAGTATACCAAATGAAGTTTCAGAATCCTTGCCTCCAAAGAGCAGCCCGGCTTCACCCTCTCCAGGATGAACTTGTTTGTTTTCCTAGCAGTCCATGATATATTCAGTGCTCTTCTCCAGCACAACAGCTCAAAGGCATCAACTCTCCTTCTATCATTCCTAGTCATTGTCCAGCTCTCTGATGTATAGCAAGTAATTGCCTATATAAGGCACACGTTAGTCTACACATTGATGTTTTTGCACCTCTACTTTGGAGAGGTCTCTGATAGCAGACTTTCCCAGTGCAATTCGTCTTTTAATTTCCTAGCTGCTGGTACCAAGAGTGTTGATTGTAGAGCCAAACAAACTGAAGCTGTCAACAATCGCAATCTCTTCATCATCCATCATGATGTTGCCAGTCAGCTCAGTAGTGAGCATCTTTGTTTTCTTGATTTTGATCTTCAATCTGTATTGGAGGCTGCAGTTCTTGACTCTCTGCAGCAACCACTTCAGGTCCTCCTCAGTTTCAGCAAGCAGGGTTGTGTTATCTGCATAATAGAAATTGTTGATGAGTCTACCTCCAATCCTGATGCCACTCTTCTCCTCATAGAGCCTAGCCTGCTGGATAATCTATTCCACATACAGATTGAAAAGATATGGAAATAGGACACATCCCTGATGCACACTCTTCTCAGTTTTAAACCATGCAGTGTTTCCTTGCTCTGTTCTCACAACTGCCTCCTGATCCAAGTATAGGTTTCACATAAGCACGATCAAGTGTTCTGGGATTCTCATTCTTCTTAGAGTCAGCCATAGTTTGTTGTGATCCAGACAGTCAAATGCCTTTGCATAGTCAATGAAACACAGATAGACATTCCTCTATTATTGTCTACTGTCAGCCATAGATCCATCTGACATTGTCTATAATATCTCTAGTGTCACTACCTCTTCTAAATTCAGCCTGCACTCCAGGCAGTTCTCTGCTGATGTGCTGTTTCAGTCATTTTTGGATAATCTTCAGCAGAATCCTACTTGCATGTGATACCAACAATATGGTTCAATAATTTCCACACTCTATTGGATTGCTTTTCTTTGGAATGAGAACAAATACAGATCTCTTCTGGTCAGTTGGCCAGGTGGTTGTCCTTCAGATTTCTTGGCACAACTTGGTGAGCACATCCAGGGCAGCATCTGTTTGTTGAACTATGTCAATTGATATGCCATCAATTCCTGGGGCCTTGTTTTTTGTCAATTCTTTCAGAGCAGCTTGAACTTCCTCCTTCATCACCACAGGCTTTTGCTCATACCTTGTTTCATGAAATTCTTGCATGTCCACCAATTCCTTTTTTGTACAATGACTCTGTATACTCTTTCCATCTTGTTTTAATGCTTCCTGAATCACTTAATATTCTGCCCAAAGCAACCTTAAGTATTGCAACTCAACATTTGAATTTGTTCTTCAGTTCCTTCAGCTTAAGAAATGCTGAGCAAGTTCAGCCCTTTTAATTTTCTGATTCCAGCTCCTTGCACATTTCATTGCAATACTTTACTTTGTCTTCCTGCACTCCCCTTTGGAATCTTCTATTCAACTCCTTAATATCCAGATTTCTTTCCTTGGCTTTGGCTTCTCGGCTCTTCAGAGCAATATTTAGAGTTTATTCTGTTATCCATCTTGGTCTTTTCTTCCTCCTCTGTCTTTGTAATGACTTTTTGCATTCTTCCTGGATGATACTGTTAATATTCTCCCACAGCTTATCCAATCTTTGCTCATTAATGTCCAAGGCCTCAAACCTGTACCTGCGATGATTTTGAAATTTAGGTGGGATAGAATCAAGGTCAAATTTAGGTTTCTGAGGACTTCATTTAATTTTTCACAGCTTCAGCTTGAACTTGCATATGAGTAGTTGGTGGCCTGTTCCACAATCAGCACCTGGCCTAGTTTTCACAGCTGATAGTGAGATTCTTTAGAAATTCTTTCCATATATGTAATCGATCTGATTCCTATGCATACCATCAGGTGAAATCCATGTGTAAAGCCTGTGTTTATGTTTCTAATAAAATGCATTTGCAATGAATAAATCATTGACTGTGCAAAATTCTATAATTCTGTCTCTGGCTTCATTTCTATTACCAAGTCCATGTTTTTCCAACTGCTGAGTTTTTCTCTAGTCTTAACTTTTGCATTCCAGTAACCTATTATTATTCATACATCTTGATTGTATGTTTGATCAATCTCTAACTGCAAAAGTTGGTAGAAATCTTCTGTTTCCTACTCTTTGGCTCTGGTAGTTGGTGCATATATTTGAATGATGGTGGTATTTATTGGACTTCCTTGTATGTGTGTGGATATTATCCTGTCACTCACAACATTGTATTTTAAGACGTATCTAGAAATGACTTCTTTAACTTTGAAAGCAATCCCATTTTTCCTCAATTTTCCATCTCCAGCATAGTAAATCATATGGTCCCCTCACTCAAAATGTCCCATGCCAGTCCATCTCATTTCACCAATATCTAGTATGTCAATCTTTATGTGTTCTGTTTCCTTCTTAACAATATCCAATTTTCCTACCATTCACGGTTCGTTCTTATATCCCATGTTCTAACCACCAGTGTCTGCTTACAGCCGTTCCTCCTTTTATGTGTTTCATACTTGAGGGGTTAGCTTCAGTTGTCATATCTACTAGCCTAAGTGGGCTTTGATGTACATAGGGTTTTCAAAGGACTGACATTTTGGAAGTGGATGGCCAATCCTTCTTCCTAGTCTGTTTTCATTTGATTATTCAGATTTAGAACATTATCTGACAGACAAACATTTTACAGAGAAGAGTAGATTAAAGATACTTCCCAGTAGTAGAAAAAAAACATGTTGTTTCCATCTTGCCAGGTGTGTTTTGAGCCACCTCTTTTTCCCTGCTCCACCAGCATTGACATTTACTCCCACCTCCTCCATTCAACATCAATCTCCCCTATCCAGCCATTGATGTCATGGCTATATGTCAATCTTTCTGGCTCCTGTGATTCCTAACACCTCAAAATGCTGCTAGTTTCTTCCTCTGTGGGCAGTATCTCTCTTCACTTTAGGAGTTTTGAACTTCTGTTCCAGGATTGACTTCTTGTGCTTTAGGGCATTGTCTTCTCCATTTATGCTACAATAGTTTCCCAGGGGAGGTTGATGAATGCTATAGATTTGGTATATAACGTCGTCCTGGCCCAAGGGCCAAAAGCCTGAAGGCCCCAGGATTTGAAGGGCTTGACCCACAGGCTTCTGTGGTTACTTGTGCCTGCATGGTATGGGCTCCACTGAGACACCTTCTGCTGCATGCGCTGTACTCCCTTGCTCCACCTATTTACACATTTTTTTTTTAAAATTGTTTTATACTAGTTTGCATATAAAATTTGCATATATTGTATTTTGTTTATATACATTGTGTTTCACATACTCCTCTATTCACATTGTGTTTCATACAATCATTATGATATATTGCATTTTATAATATTAATCACCTTTGATCCACACCCATCATTACTTCATCTTTTCAGATCCCTGCTGGATCTTTCCTAATTCCTTCACTTCCTCTCTTTTAACACCAAACTCTACCACCTTGTGATTTTTTTCCTCTTCCTCTCACCCACAGCCCCTTTCCTCTTTGCACGTTTGTAGACATGCTTCTAGTAAATTTTCTATTTTTACAATAATGATCTTATGCAATATTTGTCCTTATGAGCCTGAGTTAGTTCACTCAACATAATGCTCTCCTGCCTTTCCTATGTTATATAGTATTTTTCAAAAACATTGCTCCTGAGTGTTGCATAGCATTCCACTGTAAATATGCCTCAATTTCTCAATCCATTTATTTGTTGATAGACATTTAGGCTGTTTCCCTTTTCTTGCTTTTGTGAATTATGTTGCTATGACATTGGTGTGTCTTATCTCCACTTATTTTCTAGTTTAGAAGGCAGGCTATTTTTAACCGATTTTGAATAAAATGTACTTCAGGTAACGGGATGATGAATATGCAGAATAATGTGACAGTAGTAAGAATTAAAAGTGGGAGAGACTGGTCATTTTTTATTTACTTTGGCTAACTGTATTTATTTTTAATCTCACTGATTTCTCAGCAAAGGCACCTTACGCTGATGTGCAATGCCACCAGAAGTAGAGACATGAACACAAGGCTTAGCTTGCATGGTTTCCTCAGAACTTTCACCTGAAGGCAGAAAAATGCATCATTCAACCTGGATCTGAGCAGGGAGTTCAGTAGCCCTTTCGTTATTAAAATTTCTGGTCTGCAGTGCTGAATGAAATGCTATTAAGAACTCTGTACTTTAGGATCTGTGGAATATCAGCATATAGAAAAGCCTAAATCTCAAGCAATGGTGCTTAATAATTTATATGACTGCATTTCCCCCTTCTCCATGTTGTTAGAAATAATGAAATAGAGAATCAGCAGTCTCAGGGAATGTAACTGGCCAATTTATGGTTCTAATTTTCTGTTTGGTCATCTGAAATATACAATTTTAGCAGTTTTATGCCTTTAACAGGTATTTCTTATAAGCATTTCTTCCTTGTATTACTGTTCTGTAAATGTTTTGGCTTGAAAGAGAAAATGTGCCCTTCAAGTAAGTTTATTTTTTTTTTTTTCAGGATTACCTCTCTGTGTGTATTCCTCTGTACTTTCTGTTATCATCTCCTTAGGGTTCAATTCATTACCCCTGTTCATTATTCACTTTGTTGGGCTTTGAACACTGGAATAATTGAAAGTTGCACAAGTATTATAAATTATATTGTCCATGTTCATAATCCGATTTTTAGAGTTTATAGCCTCACTGTAAAAATCCACTGTGTTGGAACATGACATACAAGGTCTTATATTGAAAACAAATTAATTTACAAATGCATTTCTTACCTACTGCAAATGCTATATTTATCAAATCTTAACATTTTTCAGTTATGGTTTTTACTGCCCTTGCATGACCAGTGGAAAGAATAGTTTACAGGTTCACTTATTCATTTTTTGTTTGCAACAAATGTTTATTGACTTCCTATTCTTATGACACTAGGAGGCCAGAAATCTGTCAGCCTACTTTTTTAGAAGAATGAGAGGAAAAGCAGGTTTACAGTGCATTAAATAATGACCTATATCTCCTCTGTCAACTCAGAAGCAAAACCAAAAATCTCAAATTCTTAGTAGCACAAGAGGTCTGCAAGAGACTTGAACCTCCTAGGGACTGGAAGCCCAACTCTGCATATGGATTTTATAATAAATATATTGATGTGAGTAACAGACTTATTCTTTAGAACTGAAAGAAAGGGAATAGAGAATAAAGGCAGAGAGAGCAGGTGGAAGGAAGAAGAGAAGGAAAGAAAGAAACTCCTAAGTACCTTGGCTGGAAAGTATGTTCAAGCCTTGATGCAAGTTGTGGCACTTAGATTCATCAGCACTGCATTTGAGGAAACAATTGATTGTCTTTACCGCAATGAAAATAGCTTTACTGCTGTTTTCTTACTTATAATAGCAATGCTCACCATTCTCCCTGTAAGACCTAAAACAATATAGCATAAAGCTGAGTAAAGCTCCTGCAAATAATTTGTTCAACACATGTCTAAAGAACACACGTTCTGTGTGACTCAGACTTCGGAAAGGAGTGGCATCCACTTCCTGAACAACATGCCTCAGGAAACTCTATGAACGTTGATAAATGTTGATAGTTGTAGAGGGGCTTCAGGCCTTTTGTTCATAGGGTCGCTATGAGTCATGTTTGACTCTAAGGCATTCAACAACAACAACAATAGTATAGATGTTATCCTTATCTTTATTTTCTCTAAATTGAGCAGACAGTACAAATCACAAACAAGAAATTCAACAGATGCATATAAATATTACGTATTTATGAAAGCCAGGAACAGGCAGTGAGTTGGAACTACTTCTCCGAAAGCTACATTTTTTTTTTACAAAATTGACTGAATTTGTGTATACGATTTTACAACTTGACTTTTCAACATAGCAATATTAGCATTGATTTTCCATGTAAAGAAGTAAAGACTGAGGTTTCTCTACTGCATAAATAGATAATAATTTTATTAAAAAAATCAACCCTCCATTGAAGGCTATTTATTTTTATTTTATTGCTTAACTATGTATTGCTGAGATTGACTTCCTTCTAATCTGTCTTTTGGCCATCTGTTTGCCATGATTTCTTACCTAACAGTTGGAACTGACTCATAGCTGACTTATATTTTATAGTATAGTATAGTATAGTATAGTATAGTATGGTATGGTATGGTATGGTATGGTGTGGTGTGGTGTGGTGTGGTGTGGTGTGGTGTGGTGTGGTGTGGCGTGGCGTGGCGTGGTATTATAGTGTAGTATAATATTAAATTATGTACCATAGAGTCAGAACCAACACATAACTGACCCTCTGGCAGGTTTTCAGAGGCTATAAATTGCACAGAGAAGATTGCTTATCCTTCTCCCACGTAGCGTCTGGTGGCCTTGAACCGCGTGCCTTTGGGATTACAATGCAGCTTCTTGCCATCTGAAGGAGTAACATGAACATTAATCTCAGAAACCTGATGGAGGGTCACCCTGAGTCAGAATGGACTTAATCAAAGTGAGTTGAGTTGGTATCCTTGTCAAGAGCCCTGATAGTAAAATGGTTTATTACTAAGCTCCTTGCTTAACGATTGGTGGTTCAAAATTATCTTGTGAGTTTACAGAAGAAAGATGTGGTCAAGAAAACCTTCTGAGACAGTTCTAATCTGTCCTGTAGAGTTTCTCTGAGTCAGAGCCCACTTAAGGGTAGCCAGTAACATCAACAACAACAACAACATACCATTATCAATACTGGAGATTATACTTCTTCCAAATATTCAACATTTTTAATGTATAAAAGCAATACACACTAAAAATTTGTTAGTAAAAAAATATCCTATACCATAGTAAAAGAAATTGAGAAATCATAGGATATCAAACTCTATTCTCAATAAATAAAGACTTTAAACTCTTTTTTAATTACTGCTGTAACTCTAAATTAACTGCTTACACCTTCCATTATTAAATGATCAATGTTGCAGTTCTTGTAATATGCCATTGAGTCACTTGCAACTCTTAGTGACCCTATGTACAATAGCCGTGAACCCTGTTCTATCTTGAGCCAATTTCATTTTCTCTGACACACCTATCCCCATTATCCTAAAGACAAAGTCAATCTAATTCATCCAGGGTCTTCCTCTCTTGTGCTGTCTCTCCACCTTTCCAATCATGACATCCTTCTCCAAGGACTAGTATCTCCTGACAACATGCCCAAAGTATGTGAGATGGAGCTTCAGAATCCTTGCCTCCAAGAAGCAGCCTGTTTTCACTCTGTCCAGGACAGAACTTACTGTCCTCTTAGCAGTTCATGGTATGCTGAATACTCTTCTCCAGGACTACAACATAAAGTCATTGGTTCATCTTCTATCATCCTTAGTCATTGTCCAGCTCTCTGAGGCATAGTAAGTAATTGCAAAGACCATGGCTTGGATCAGGCAAACCTCAGTTTCTAGACTGGCATCATTGTTCTTCAGTACACTGGAGAGGTCCCTGACAGCACATTTTCCCAATGTAATTCATCTTTTGATTTCCTGGATATAAGCATCCAAAGTATTGGTTGTGGAGCCAAGCAATCTGATGCTACTAACAATCTCAATCTCTTCTATATCATGATGCTGCCAATTGGCCCAGTGGTGAGAATCTTTGTTTTCCTGATGCTGAGCTTCAATCTATATTCAATCCACATCATCTTGGTATTTTCTTCTTGTTTTATCTTTGTAGTTATCTTAATTCTTCATGAATGATATTCTTAATATTCTCCCAAAGCTCCTTTGGTCTTTACTCACTAGTATGCAGAGCCTCAAATCTGTTCTGAGATGGTCTTCAAATTCAGGAGGGATGTTGTTGACTGCCTTTGAGTCAGGCATGACTTATAGTGGCCCTATGAACAGAAGGCCTGAAGCCTTTATATAACTATCGACATGTATCAAAGTTCATAGAGTTTCCAGAAACATGCTGTTTAGGAAGAGGATGCTACTCCTGCTGCCAGTCAGAAGGGATAGAATCAAGAAATAATCAATAGCAGCTAAAATATTCTGACAGGCCATTTTGAAAGTTGTTGTTATTGTTACTATGTGCCATTAAGTCACTTGCTGTTCATACTGACCCTATATACAACAGCCCTAAACCCTGTTCTATCCCTAGCCAATCTTATTGTCTCCGACACACCTATCCCCATTACTCCAGTGATGGAATCAATCAACCTCATAAAGGGTCTTCCTCTCCTGCATTGTCCCTCCACCCTCACAAGCATGACTTTCCACTTCAAGGACTGATTCCACCTTGCAACATGTTCAAAGTATGTCAGATGAAGCTTCAGAATACTTGCCTCCAAGGAGCAGCCTGATCTCACCTTCTCCAAGATGAACTTGTCTGTTCTTCTAGCAGTCCATAGTATATTCATTACACTTCTCCAGAACTACAGCTCAAAGACATCGACTCTCCTTTTATCATCCCTAGTCATTGTCCAGCTCGCTGATGTATAGCAAGTAATTGCAAAGATTATGGCCTGTATCACATGCGCCTTAGTCTTCAGACTGACGTCATTGCTCCTCAGTACCTTGGAGAGGTCTCTGACAGCAGACTTTCCCAATGCGATTTGTCTTTTAATATGCTGGATGCTGGTACTAAGTGTGTTGATTGTAGAGCCAAGTAAACGGAAGCTGTCAACAATCTCAATCTCTTCATCATCCATCATGATGCTGCCAATCGGCCCAGTGGTGAGCATTTTTGTATTCTTGATGTTGAGCTTCAATCCATATTAAAGTCTGCAGTCCTTGATGCTCCACAGCAAGCGCTTCAGGTCCTCCTCAGTTT
>NW_006399840.1:11119514-11133784 GCF_000299155.1 Elephantulus edwardii | reverse complement strand
GTTTCTTTGGAATGAGAGCAAATACAAAAGTCTTCCAGTCAGTAGGCCAGATGGTCATCCTCCAGATTTTTTGACACAACTTGGTGAGCACATCCAAGGCGGCATCTGTTTGTTGAAATATATTAATTGGTATGCTATCAATTTCTGGGGCCTTGTTTTTTGCCAATTCTTTCAGAGCAGCTTGAACTTCCTCCTTCATCACCACAGGCTCTTGCTCATACCTTGTTTCATGAAATTCTTCCATGTCCACCAATTCCTTTTTGTACAATGACTCTATACTCTTTCCATTTTCTTTTTAATGCTTCCTGAATCATTTAGTATTCTGCCCAAAGCATACTTAAGTATTGCAACTCAACATTTGAATTTGTTCTTCAGTTCCTTCAGCTTAAGAAATGCTGAGCAATTTTGGCCCTTTGATTTTCTGATTCCAGCTCCTTGCACATTTCTTTGTAATACTTTACTTTGTCTTCCCGTGCTGCCCTCTGGAATCTTCTGTTTAACTCCTTAGTACCTAATTTCTTCCCTTTGCTTTGGCTTTTCAATGCTCCAGTGCAATATTTAGGGTTTCTTCTGGCATCCATCTTTGCCTTTTCTTTCTCCTCTATCTTTTTCATTCTTGCTGAATGATATTCTTGATATCTTCCCACAGCTAATTTGGTCTTTTCTCATTAATGTCCAAGGTCTCAAACCTGTTACTGAGATGGTTTTGAAATTCAGGTGGGATAGTCTCAAGGTCATATTTTGGTTCCTGTGGACTATGAAAGAGGGATCCCGTCTTTTTGTAGTCGCTTTTTTTTTCAGTTTTCATTCCTTAGTTTTTCTAAAACTAATATTGAAAGAAATTGTACTGCTATCCCAAAGGCAAGTAGTTCAAACCCACCAGTTTTTCCATGGGAGAAGGATAGAAAATCTCCTCCTGTTTGATTTATGACCTCTGAATGTCCACAGGAGGGTCAGCTATGGGTTGGTTTTGACTCGATTGCACACTGTAACAACAAGAAAGTTGGAGTTGTTAGGTGCTATTGAGTCAAGTACAGCTCATAGAGATCCCATGAACAAAAGATCTGGACTCTGTTTTATCCTGTGCCATCCTCACATTTCCTGACACACAAGATCCCACTGTGGCAATCATTGTGTCAATCCGCCTGGTTCAGAGTCTTCCTCTCCTTCACCAACAATGCACCATTCCTAGTGTCATGTCTCTCTCCAAGGAGTAGCCCCTCCTAGCAACATGTCCAAAGGATGTGAGGCAAACCTCATCACTCTTGTCTCCAAAGAGCACTCTGGCTGCTCCCTCTCCACGATATATCTGTTTGTTCTTTTGGCAGTTCATGAGATGTTCAGTGCTCTTCTGCAACACCCTAGCTCAAAGGTGTCAAATTCTCCTTCTGTCATCCTTATTCATTGTCCAGTTCTCAAATACATAGCAAGTGATCAGAAAGACTAGGACCTGAATAAGACATACCTTAGTGTTCAAACTGACATCAGTACTCCTCAATAATTTTGAGAGGTCCCTAACTGCAGATCTTCCCAGTGCAGTGTGTCTCCTTATTTACTGACTGCTGGTACCAAGGATGTTGATTGTGGATCCAAGCAAGATGAAACTGTTGACAGTTTCAGACTCCTCTGCATCCATCATGATGTTGCCTATTGGTCCAGTGCTAAGAATCTTTGTTTTCTTGACATTGAGATGCAATCCATCCCAAAGGCTACATTCCTTGATCGTCAGCAACAAGTGCTTCAATTCCTCCTCACTTCCCTGCAAACAAGGTTGTGTCATCTGCATAATACAGATTATTGATGAGTCTCCAATCCTGATGCCACATTTCTCTTCATAGAGTCCAGCTTCTCAAATAATTTGCTCAGCATACAGATTAAATAGGCATGAAGAGAGAATAAAATCCTGATGCACTCCCTTCCTAATTCTAAATGATGCAGTGTTCCCTTGCTCTGTTCGCAAAACAGCCTCCTAGTCCAGGTATAGTTTCCTGCGTGAGCACAGTTAAGTACAATTGGACTCCCATTCTTCTCAATGTCAGCCACAACTTGTTACGATCCACACAGTCAAATGTCTTCGCATAGTCAATAAAGCATAAATAGACATTCTTCTGGTATTCTTTACTTTCAGCCAGGATCCATCTGATATCAGCAATTGATATCCCTGGTACCATGACTTCTAAATCCTGCTTGAACTTCTGGCAGTTCCATATCTATGTACAGTATTAGCCATTTTGTGAATGATCTTCAGTAGTATTTTGCATGCATGTGATACTAATGATAATGTCCATAGTTTCCACATTCAGTTGGATCACCTTTCTTGGGAATGGAAACAAATATGGACCTCTTCCAATTTATTGGCCAGACAGCTGTCCTTAAAATTTCCAGGCATAGACTGTTGAGTGCATCAAAGGCTGCATCTCTAAACTGAAACAAGTCAATTGCTATCCCATTGATTCCTGGGGCCTGATTTTTTGCCTATGCCTTCAATGCGGGTTCCACTTTCTCCTTCATTGTCATTGGCTCCTGTTCATATGGTACTTCTTGACATTTTTTGTTGTTAGTTCTTTCTGGTACAGTTACCCTGTGCATCCCCTCCATGTTCTTTTGATGTTGTCTGCATCATTCAGTATATTGCCAGTAGCATCTTTCAATATTGAGACACGAGGCTCTCATTTGTTTTTCAGCTCTTTCAGCTTGAGAATGTGGTGAGTTCTTCCCTTTTTATTCTGCAATTTCAGCTCTCTGCACATCCCATTATAATAATTTGCTTTGTCCTCTTGAGCTGCCCTTTGAAATCTCCTCTTCAGCTCTTTCATTTTGGCATGTTTTCCTTTTGTTTTCCAGTGCAATTTTTAGAGTCTCTTCTGACAATCATTTCCATTTTTTTCTTTCTCCTTTGTTTTGTAATGACATTTAGCTTTCTTTATGGATGATATCCTTGATACCATCCCACAACTCATTTGGTCTTTGATCATTTGTAGTTCTCCTAAAAACAGCATTTTACATTAGTATCAAACAATGTGTGGTTGAGAGCAGTCTACCTACACTACAGTTCCCTTCTCATATGGGCTTCCTTAAAATCCACCAAGTTAGGCAAATCTGTGATTGCAGTGATGTGTCTCAGACTTGTGTCTACCTTACTCATTCTGAATTACTTCGTCAGTCCAGGTGGGTACTTTTGTTGTTGTTCCAGTGTAGTTATCAATAATATCTTTATTAACTTTTAAGAATAAGACATTTGGAAGATAACTTCTTTGTTCACTAGATTTACAGAAAAAATACGAGCAGAGGTGTGCAAAGATATTCATTGTTAGCACAAATAGGGCACCTTTACCTCTGTCAAGATTGAGGCTATGGTAGTCTGTGGTGGCTTCACATTATCAATGAGTGGCTGAGGAGATTGTGAGAGTACTTGAGCAGGGCCAATGATTGGTGCTCTGGTGTTAAGTGAAGGTTGGAGGTTCAAGTCCTCCCAGAATACCTTGGAAGAAAAGTTTAACGATCTACTTCGGAAAATGATTTATTGATTATCCTTAAGATCACTGTCTATTCTGATACACAAAAAATACAATGAGGCAGAATCTACTTGATGACAACTATTTATAAGAGTGAGTTGCCTTTGGTGTGACTCTGCCATATTTTACTTAAACACTAGCCCTGATGCTAGAACACTAATGTATTCACTTAAGTTTGAAATGTTAAAGAGATGAGGAATTTAATTTACCCCTTGAACATACACTCAGTAATTTTATTTTTTAATTTCTCAAATACTATAGAATACTACTTTCTAAATAGAGAAAGATAGGATAACAATGCAAATTAATAAAACTCTTCTTCTCAATATCCAGCATAAAAAGTTACCAGCACTTCCACCATCCTATATCCCTGTATGCCTCTCCAAGGCTGAAAACTCCTTTTGTTGCCCCTGGACATCCATCCTGATGAGTGCAGTATTTTAACTTTCATTAATAAAATTATTTCAGTATCTAATACATAGTACAATAAGTAGCATTGCTTTTACATTTTTAAATGTTATATAAATAATATAAATTTTGTTGTTGTTTCTTAACATCTTATTTGGGTCAGTTTCCAGGAATATCTCTGTAGAGGGTAGTTGATATTTCTTCATTATCTTGTGACATTGTGTTATATAAACAGGAACACACCACTGTGATCCACTCCACTCGTCTTTTCCTCTTAAATCTATGCCTCTACTAACATTCTTGACTGTGAAAATAAAGACTAAGTGATTGTATCAGTTTATATTCCCATCAGCAGTGCATAAGATACAGATATTGGTGGTAAGTAATTTATTTTTATAACCAATAACAACAACAACAAAATAGAATTAAGCTGCTTATTCCCTGAGTCTCTGTATGGTACAAACAATTAATGTACTCATCTGGTAACAAATAGTTGAAGGTTAAGTCCACCTTGGAAGGGAGGCCTACCACTCTGGTTCAAAAAAAATCAGCTGCTGAGAACTCTACCGAGCACAGTTCTATTCTTATTAGCATGCATTTGCAAGAAGTCAGAAATCAGTTCAACTGTTAAAAAGAAACCTGAGCTCCTTCAATCAGAGTTGAAGTAATAGGGTATATATTCACAGTGAAATTCTTTATAGGTGCCTTTATTCTGGATGAGGAGGCAGTTGTCAGGTCCAAGTAAGGAAACACTGCATGGTTCAAAATTAGGAAATGAGTGTGTCAGGGATGCATCCTATTTCCATACCTTTTCAATTTGCATGTGGAACAGATCATTTGGGAGGATGGACTTTATGAGGAGGAGTGTAGCATCAGGATTGGAGAAAGACTCATCAATAACTTCTATTATGCAGATGCTACAACCTTGCTTGCCAAAACTGAGTTGGATCTGAAGGGTTTGTTGCAGAAGGTCAAGGATTGTAGCCTTCAATATGGATTGAAGCTTAACATCAAGAAGACAAAGATTCTCACCACAGGAGCAATTGGTAGCAATACAATGGATGGAAAAGAGGTTAAGGTTATTAACAATTTCAGCTTGCTTGGCTCCACAATCAATGCTCTTGGAACCAGCAGTCAGGAAATAAAAAAGATGAATTGCATTAGGGAAATCTGCTGTCAGTGACCTCTCCAAAGTAGTTAAGAGCAATGATGTAAGTCTAGAGACTAAACGGAACCTGGTATAAACCATGGTCTTCGCAATTACTTGCTATGCATCAGAAATCTGGACAATGACTAAGAATGGCAGAAGAATTGATTTCTTTGGCTTGTGGTGGTGAGAATATTGAACATACCATGGACCACCAGGAGAACAAATAGGTCTGCCTTGAAGAAGGTGAAACCAAGTTTTTCCTTGAAGGTAAGAATTTTGTAGTTCAGTCTCACATACTTTGGGCACATGGCCAGGAGGGACTGATCCTTGAAGAAGGACATCATGCTTGGAAAGGTGGATGGATGGTGCAGGAGAGGAAGTCTCCAGATGAGATGGATTGACATGGTAACAGGGGCAATAAGATTAAGTGTGTCAGAGTAGTGAGACTGGTTCAGCGTAGGGCAGAGTTCAGAGCTATTGTACATGGAGTCACTGTGAGTCACAGGTAATTTGATGGCACATAAGGACAACAGCAACATATTTCTTGAAGGGAGTTCTAGTGGTCTAGTGGAAAGGAGCCGGGCGTACAACCCAAGAGCATGCAGTTTAAATCCACCATTGCTTAAAAGTAGTTAATCACTTCTTTCTCAATTTATTGCCTCTGAAAACCCTCAGGAAGGTCTGTCAGCTATGGATTGGTTCCAACTCATAACAAGAACAAAACCAACATTTTTTGAGGAAGCTCTGATGGCCTAGTGATTAGGGACTTGAACTGTTAACTCAAAGGCGATGCTTGTCTGGCGATTCCACAGGAGAAAGATGAACAATCTCCCCCTAAGTGATTTACAACCTCTGATAACCGTCTAGAGTCAGTTATGGTTCAGCTCAGACTTGATGGCACTGAGTGATGAGGGCCATTTGTTAAGACTGCTACATGCCCACTGTTGTCCTAATCATTAGGTATAGCAAAGGGGTTAAAGACTACCAGAGTTTGAAGAGCCAGCTAGCAAGTGTTGAGCTGTTTAAGAAGACAGTAACCTTATTCAACTGGCGTAGAAAGATGAAGTTACACAGGAAAGATGAGAACAGAGATGGAGAGAATTTGGAGAACATTCCAGGAAGAAAAATTGTGAGGCCCCTAGACAGCTTCTTTCTACTCCTCCTCTTTGTACCTTCTGGGCTGTTGTGAATATGCACCATTCAGATGAATTTTCCAATTGTGAAAAAGACAGCTCAGAAATGACAGTATGTCATATGTGTTAACAGGGGCCTCAAAAATTTCTTATTGCTGTGGATAAACTTAGATATCTGAGATAAAATGTATAGATTTAAGTAAATATACTTTTTAATGTTCTCAATGTACTTTGGAAAAATTCAAGCTTTTATGCATATAGAGTTTTGTTTGCCCAAGAAAAAGAATTGTTACAAGAAGATAGAAAAGCTACTTATATTTTATGGTACTTTTGCATAAATCTTCCATCTATAACATGCTCTGGTGACATAAATTTTAGCAGCTTGTTTCTGTTTCACCTGCTGTGGAATCAGTGTGGTCCTACAGCAATATCCCGCTCTGGAATTGAGCTATTTGCTGGTGTCATAAATAAGAAAGGGTGTCAGGGCTGTTTTCATTTGACTGAGCAGTAATGGAGTTAATTATCATTTCGGTCTCTTTGTTTTTGATCTGTTTCCAAAGTCATCTAAGCTTTGGGGAGTTCTCATCCTTTAACTCTTTCCTTGTCTGATTGGATTTCACAGCTTTGAGGATTTCACAACTATGGGTTATTTCTTTCTTTAAAATTTCCACTTTTCATTTTTTTATTTTTTTTATTTAAATTTGTTATTAATTTCAGTAAAAATTTACAGAGCCTTTGGATTTCCGTTCATTCGTTGTTTCCACTTTTCATTTTTAACTGCAGGTAGTGACTTATGTTAACTCTTCCTCAAATGAATGTGGTAACTGACATTATTTTGTACTTCACATATAAATTTTCATTCTGACATTTTATACACAGTGTCTATGCAGGAGAAAGTATAACGCCTTTTGTAGTGTATCCTAACAGGGCCATGAAAAAGTCAGGAGTGATTTAGAATTGTCTTGATTATTTTTGCTGATATTTTGAACATTATTTAAAGGCAAAATTAGTTCCATGGTATGTGTGTGTGTATATAATATATATTAAAAAATAACAAAATACCTTTTGTGTAAATCTGTAAACCCAGATAATCTAGTCAATATGCATTCTTTATCTTTAACTTATTCTACATATGTAGATATTCTGACATTTATCTGCAAACTAAGCTAAAAAAGAAACTGAGAGCAAGTTTTTCATCTTTTGTGAGAAGTCTTGAAATATTTAGAAATCAGAAGATTTTTCATTTTTGGTGTGTTGGCTGATAAACATTTGAATAGCTGAGGTATAGGAAAAGCAGCACATATTATTTTTACGTATGCATGGATACATATGCACACATGGAACACATTCAGATACTAAAAATAACATTTAAATGTTTAAGATGCATTTTTAAAAAAATCATACAATGTATTGTTTGGGTTTTTGTTTGTCTTTTATTTTTTATAATTTCATATGGCAGCGAACAGCTTCATACAAAAGCTTTCTGCCCCATTCTTAAATGTTGGGATTTGTTTTCAAAGGCGATTAAAGAGATCATAAGTTTCTTATTTTTATTGAACTAAAACAAAAATATGCTGGCATAAAATAATTTCAGATGGCCTTTTACCCCCCTGTAGCGATAACTGTCACTATTACTTATGTTATTTCTGTGGTTACCAAGATATTTATGGAGAAATTTTAAGTCAGTAGTTTTTCATTATGCAAAGAAAGAGATTAACTTCCATACACAACAAGTAATTAATTAAACATGGAAGGATTTTGTTGAGATATTGATGAGAGCTGAGTGATTGCACTATAAGGTAAAAGTGATGGCTTTGTTTTGGTCTGAAATATTCCTTAAGAAAAAAAGCAAAGCAAAACCCAATTCACTGTCATTGAGATGGAATCAACTCAATGCTGACACTCTAATGGGTTTTCAGAGTCTCCAAATCACAGGGAGATTGTCCATCTTTCTCATGCAGAGCAGTTGGTAGAGTTAAACCATGTGTCTTTGGGATGGCAGCGTAACTCCCTTCTAACTAGAGCACCAGAGCTCCCATTTCTGGAAGAGATAATGCCAGTCTTTCTTCAGGCAGGTTTTTAGAGGAATTTGCATAGTAATAGTTGTCAGTCTATCTACAGAAGTTGTTGCTGTGTTCCGTTGAGTCAGAGCTGACCAGTAGCAACCCACAGTATGTGTGTTCAATATTCTCCAGCATCGCAACTCAAGGGTGTTGATTTTTCTTCTGTCATCCTTAGTTATTGTCCAGTTATCTGATGTGTAGCAAATAATTGTGAAGACCATGACCTGGATCTGGTGCACCTGTTGCTGACTGGCTAATTTCAAACTTGCTACAAACTCAAGTGTTGCTACAGGAAAGGAAAAAAAATTCTTTGCAAACAAATAAAAGTCACCTGGGTAAGATTCACTAGCCTGTCATTGGGCATGCCTGCTCAACAAAAATTACCCAATATTTAATTTTTTAAGGTGAAATAATGAAGTTATTTTTATTTTTTACAAATTTACTAATTGGATTTCAACACAATCAAGACTAAATTACCACAAATTAGAGGACATGGAGCTTCTGTTAAGGGTGATGGAAAATTTTTTAAATGGAGAATAGTAATGATTGACAGCATCAAAAGCATAATGTCAGTGAACTATATATGTGAGGAACATAGACATGGCAAAAGATTTTTATATATTAAGCTTTGGTATCTTAGCAGTAAGAAGTCGTGCTGCCAACTCAAACACAATGGTTCAAATCCACCAGCTGCTCAGTAAGAGAAAGATAGGCAATCTTCTCCCATGCAATTTTCAGCCTTTGAAAACCTGCTAAGGGTCAGCTAATAATTAATTCCAACTTGACAGCACATAACAACAATATGTATGGGCGTGTGTATATAAACATATACTTTCCCCCGCAATCAGTAAAGAAGTAAGAATACTAAATTTGGTTTACCATTCAAAAGTTAAAAAGAGAAAATATACTCATCCATTATAACTCCAAAAGCAAGGTTGAAAAGGAAAAATAAACAAACAAACATGTTAACAAATAAGCAAAACACTGGCACTTCAGCAGCTTCTACCACCTCAGCCCCAGTGTCACATCCATTAAAGAGAGGAGGCTGTCCTGTGTGGATGGTACACACTGACAGGCAGGTGGGACAGGAGAGACTCCACAAAGTTCATTGTGCAATTCCACACATCTTTGGCACTTAGAGAAATTATACAATTTGGAATTCTGAACAGATTAAAGTGTTGCCTAAAACAAACAAAAATAGACATCTTTCATGTGTTCTCTGAATGCTACATATACACACATAAAAGTATATTTACTGAGCTTCTGCCTTTTATTCAGGAAGGTCACATTTTCTTCTTTGAAGTCTTTCAGACTTCCAAACCAGTTTGTATATTGAGCTTCCCAGAACTATTTTCAACTATCTGGAGCACCTGAGCATGAAGAACACCATTCTCAATGTCTTTAGCTACAAATTGGTGCACTGATGGGCTTCAGAGGTCTGGTGAGGAGGGGTGCGTCCCTGCAACCCCGTCTGTTTATGACTGAGGAAGTTCTGATCAAGTTTATGGTGTTAAAGACTCCAACATATCAACTCTACTGAAAAGCAGGACAAGCCATTGTAAATATGAACCATCAAAGCATTAGCCATTTCAATGAAATGAAGCAAATCAATTGTTTTTTAGAAAGGTGCCTTTCAGATCTCCTTTGAGATTTGTGCAGCTCTGAGGTGCTGTATCAAGTTCTCATTAATACTGTTTGTACTGAAGGAATTTTAGTTCAGGTTCTTGGGAGGTCAGTAATTTGACCAGTATATCGTGATTTCCCTCATCTATGGCAAAACAAAAAATCTACTACTTTTAAATATTTTAGCATCATTCGTTGCCACTCTTGTTAAGGTTAAAACAAAAAAGATAAACAGTTACAGTTGCAGTTACTCAGTCAGGTGAATTTACTGCTTTCAGTTAACCTCTGTGGTGTTAGTTGTTTTCCCCCACAAATGTGTTACCTTGTTGTTGTTGCTATGTGCCTTTGAGCCAACTATGACTCATAGTGATCCTATAATCAATAGTTCTAAATCTTGCCCTATGTTGAGCCAATCCCACTGTCTCTGACATACCTGCCGCCATTGTCACAGTCTCTGTATCAATCCACCTCATTCTTGGGCTTCTCTCCTGTGTTGACCCTCTACCTTTCCACGCCTGATATCCTTCTCAAAGAACTGGTCCCTCCAGGCACCATGCCCAAAGTATGTGACACGAAGTGTCAAAATCCTTGCCTCCAAGGAACAACCTTGTTTCAGCCTCTGCAGAACAGACTTGTTTGTTGTCTTGGGAGTCCATGGTATGTTCAATAATCTTCTCCAGCACTATAACTCAAAGACATCAATTCTTCTTTATTATAATTTCTATAAAACTATTTGTTACATATACATTTAGATAAAATAATTTTAAAAGAAAAAATTCTTTTGTTAACATACTGTGATTTTATCCACTGTACAGTAATTTCAAATACAAAGATATTGCTGAATGAAGTTTCTGTGCAATCTAGTGAAGTTATATTTACTGCACTGTATTTTGATTCTTTTAATACATTATCATATCCTTCTACACGGCTAATACGGGAATGGATATCTCTTACCTCGCCTTATTGAGTAAATACATGATCAGCCTTCACGTGGTATGATCTTTTGGAGAAAAGAGATCTTATTTCATAAAGTTTTGTTTATTCTTACAGCAAATCCAAATTTGTTGACATTGAATAAATTCCAATGCATAGCAACTCTGTTGTTGTTGTTGTTATGTGTCATCAAGTCACTTGCGACTCATAGCAACCCTGTGTACAACAGCTCTGAACCCTGCTCTATCCCGAGCCAATCTTACTGTCTCCAACACAACAACCTCCATTACTCCAGTCACTGAATCAATCCATCTGATAGAGGATCTTCTCCTGAGCCGTCCCTCCATCCTCTCAAGCATAATGTTTCTCTCCAAGGATTGGTCCCTCCTTGCAACATGCCCAGAGTATGTCAGTCAGAGCTTCAGAATCCTTGCTTTCAAGGAGCAGCTGATTTAACCCTCTCCAGGACTAACTTGTTTGTTCACTTAGCAGTCCACGGTATATTTAATACTCTTTTCCAGCACCGCGGCTCTAAGGCATAAATTCTCCTTCTATCTCCCCTAGTCATTGTCCAGCTTTCTGATGTATAGCATGTAATTGCAAAGACCATGGCCTGGATCAGGCGCGCTTTAGTCTTCAGATTGACATCGTTGTTCTTCAGTACTCTGGAGATGTCCCTGATAGCAGATTTTCCCAATGAAATTAATCTTTTGTTTTCCTGGCTGTTGTAACAAGAGTGTTGATTGTAGATCCAAGCAAGCTAAAGCTGTTAACAATCTCATACTCTTCACTGTCCATCATGATGCTGCTAATTGGCCCACTGGTGAGAATCTTTTTTTCCTTGATGTTGAGCTTCAACCTGTATTGAAGGCTGCAGTCCTTGACCCTCTGCAACAAGTGCTTCAGGTTCTCCTTAGTCTTAGCAAGCAAGGTTATGTCATCTGCTAACGCAAGTTGTTGATGAGTCTTCATTGAACGGTATACTCTTCAGAGCTGATCACATACTACAGCCCAAAATAAGCCTCAAAAAATAAAAAACAAAACATTGAAATAATACAAAGTATCTTCTCAGATCACAATGCTATAAAATTAGAAATTAACCACCAGAGAAAAAAGCTTATGAAACCTCCAACTTGAAAGCTAAATAACACTCTGGCCTAGTGGCAAGAAGCTGCATTGCACTCCCCAAAGTAGCCAGTTCTAATACATTAACAGCTCTGCAGGAGATAGACGGCCAATCTCCTCCAGTTCTCTTAACTGCCTCTGAACCTGCCAGAGGATCAGCTATGGGTCATTTCCAATTCTTCAGTATGCAACAACAACACAGAACATGATTGGGTTATAGAAGAAATAAAGAAGGAAATTTAAAAAAGCTCATTGAAACAAATGATAATGAAAATACAATGTACAAAACCCTCTGTGATGCAGCCAGGCAGTGCTCAAGGGGCAGTTTGTGCTTAGGGGACAGTTCATAGCAATAGACAAACACATAAAAAATGAAGAAAGAGCAAAATTAATGATGCAATTCAATACCTTCATCAAAAAGAAAAAGAACAACAATCTAACCTCCACAGCCTCTAGAAGAAAGGAAAATATAAGAACCAGAGCTGAAAATAATGTAAAAGAAAACAGAAAAACAATTGAAATGATCAACCAAACCAGGAGTTGGCTTTTTTGAAAAGGTCAATAAAATTGACAAACTATTGGAAAATATAGCAAAAGAAAAAAGAAGACACAAATCACATCTGAACCAGAGAAAATTAAATTTATAATATTGGAATATTATAAGAAGATGTACTCTGATAAATTTGAAAACCTTGGGAAATGGGTAAATTTCTTGAAACTCATACCCTATCCAGATTGACAGACAGATTTAGAACATTTGAACAGACCTGTCACAAAAGAAAAAATTGAGAAGGTCATAAAAAGACTGCCCCATAAAAAAAATTGCTGGACCAGATGGTTTCATGGTTGAATTTTACCAAGCATGCAGAGAAAATTTATCACCAAGTCTGCTAAAATTATTTAAAAAAAGAGAAAAGGAAAAAACACTACCAGAGACTCTATGATACAAACATGACCCTAATAATCAAATCAGGCAAAAATATTACCAAAAAAACCCCACTCTACAGACCAATATCTATTTGTGAACATAAATGAAAAATTTTTGACAAAATCTTATAAAATCTGAAAGTACATTAAAAAAATTCATCACATTCCGGTGGGATTCATAACAAGTATGCAAGGATGGTTAAACATAAGAAAAACAATCATTATAATTCGCCATATTAACAAAGCAAATAACAAGAACCATATGATTCTAGCAATTGATACAAAAAAGTCACTGGGCAAAATTCAATGGCCCTTCTTGAGAAAGACACACAGTAAAACTGAAATAAAAGGGAACTTCCTCAACATAGTGAGAAGTATATATATAAAAGCAAGAGTCAATATCATTCTCAATGCAGAAAGAGTAAAGCATTTTCCTTGGGAACAGAGACCAGACAAGAATGCTCATTGTCACCAATTCTATTTAGTATTGTATTGGAATTACTAGGATAACACAGCAAGAGAAGAAAATAAAAGGCATCCAAATTGGCAGAGATGGTTAATTTGCTGTATGCAGATGACTTGATAGTGTACACAGAAAGCCCAAAGGACTCAACCAAAAAACGTTGTTAGATCTAGTAGACCAATTTAGTAGAGTGGAAGGATATAAGATCAATATTAAAAAATCAGTGAGATTCCTTTAACAAAGGAGTCAAAGTAAACAAAGAGAACTCAGAGAAGAAAACCAAGAAAGCAATGTATGTCATTTATAATAGCAAACCACAAATTAAGATACTTGGTAGTGAACCCAACTAGAGACACAAAAGATCTCTACAAAGAAAACTACACAGCTTTTCTGCAAAACACAATTAAAAAACTTAAATAAATGGAAAAATGTTCCCTGTTCTTGGATAGGAAGACTCAATATTATGAAAATTACAATCCTACTAAAAGTAATCTACATATTCAATGCAATCCCAATACAGATACCAAATTAATTTTTCAAGGAGATCAAATGGGAAATTGTCAAGTTTATTTGGAGAGGAAAGAGATTTTGAATAAGCAAAGCACTTCTGAAAAACAAAAATGAAGTGGGAAGCATAACACTCTCTGACCTGAAAACCTACTACACAATGGTGGTAACCAAAACAGCGTAGTACTGCTACAATGAGAGGCACATAGACCAATAGAACAGAATCAAGAACCCAGAAATGGACTTCTCTATCTATGGTCAACTAATATTAGAAATAAAACCTACCAAATGGGGAAATGACAACATCTTCAATTTGTGCCGGCAAAATTGACTGCTATTTGCAGAAAGCTGAAAAAGGATCCACATCTCATACCATACACAAAAATCAATCCAAGATGTACCAGAGACCTGGGAGCAAAGCCC
>NW_006399840.1:11117015-11118274 GCF_000299155.1 Elephantulus edwardii | reverse complement strand
ACCCTATGTACAACAGCCCCAAACTCCGCTTTGTCCTGTGCCAATCGAACTATCTCTGATACACCCATCCCAATTGCCCCAGTCACTGAATCAATTCACCTCATAGAGGGTCTTCCCCTCCTGCGCTGTCCTTCCACCCTACCAAGCATGATGTCCCTCTCCAAGGAGTGGTTTTTCTTATATTAGACCGTAATTAACTACCTGTTATGTATCCTAATTGGTTATGATATATTTTTAGTCTCTTGATTTGTTGTTGGATTGTGTTAACAAGTATTTTGTTGAAGATTTTGAAGTCTATGTTTATTAGAGATATTTGTTAGTAATTTGCTTTCTTTTGGTGGTGTCTTTATCTTGTTTTGGTATCAGGTTATTTTTACGTCATAGAATGAATTGAGGAGTATTCCTTATTTTTCTATTATCTTGGAGGCAGGAGTGGCATCCACTTCCATAATAGCTTGCCTCTGGAAACCCTAGGAACTGGAGAAAGGACTAAAGTTATACCAGTGCCCAGGTCTTTCATTCATAGGGTCGCTATGAGTCACCTCTGACTCAAAACACTTAACACCAACAGCAACGATAAAAATGACAGCATAGAGAGAGATTAGTTGGCCTAGTGGAAAGAAAGTCAAGCGCCCAAAGCAAAGGTGGATGACTCTAATCCGCAGCCTTCAGGCCTGCCTTTACTTGTTTTTGGTGACACATTCTTCTAGGTCATATATTCCTGGTATGTCCACTTGCTGTACAGAGTTAACTCATGGTTGCTGTGAAGCTGAACACTGTGACACTGATGTGTCAAATGTGAGAATGGTTACCCATGGTGGACACTGTTTGATGAAGCTCCCTGATTAAAACAAGCTTGGAAGCAGGAGTGGCGTCCACTTCAGAAATAGGTTGCCTCTGGAAACCCTGTGAACCTGGAGAAACGATGAAAAACTTATACTGGTGCCCAGGTCTTTCGTTCATAGGGTCACTATGAATCGCCTCCAACTCGCACTTAACAACACAACAACATTAAAAAATTTCCAGTCGCTTGAATAATTTGCTGAGTGTACAGATTGAATAGGTATGGAAAAATTATATGTTGTTGTTGTTATGTGCCGTCAAGTCGTTTCCGACTCATAGCGACCCTATGCACAACAGCGCTAAACCCTGCTCTATCCTGCGCCAACCTCACCGCCTCTGACACACCCATCCCGATTACCCCAGTCACCGAATCAATCCATCTCATAGAAGGTCTTCCCCTCCTGCGCTGTCCCTTC
>NW_006399840.1:11113411-11115158 GCF_000299155.1 Elephantulus edwardii | reverse complement strand
GTTTGTTGTAATAAATGTTTCAATTGGTATCCTGTCAATTCCTGGGACTTTATTTTTTGGGCAATGTCTTCAGTGCAGGTTCAGCTGTAGAAGATTACTGTTTTTCACATTGAAATTTCTCTCTCTTTTTTTTAAACTTAGAAAGTTGTTGTAAAAATGAAAAACTAAGAATAGGATGGGTATGAGCATAACCTCAGACTTATTACTCTCTCTGATTGTAAGTATGCTATTGCATGATAACTATGACCATGAGCAATTTACCTGTCTTCTTTGGTTTCCCTAGCTACAAAATAAATATATTTATAACCTACTTCAAATACACAAGTTAAATTTACAAACAGTAACTCTTTCCTTTTAAGTTAGAACCAACTCATATCTGGCACTCTAGTGGGTTTTCAGAGGCTGAAAATTGCCCTAGAGGTGATTACACATCTTTCTCCCATAGAGCAGCTGGTATATTCGAACCACATGCTTTTAAGTTGGCAGTTCAACTCTTTATTCACTAGGCCACCAAAGAACCCAGAACAATTTAGTAAATTGTTTACAATTTCTTTACTGCTGTGAGAAAAAGAGTGACACTTTCTAGAATTTTCTTTTACTTGGAAAAGAAATGCCCGTGGAAGCAGCAGTGAAGAAATTAAAAAACAGAAAACAAAAACCAAGAAAACCACCAAACACACAAACCAAACAAACCTGTTATTTTGGGAAAATATGCTGCTAAGGATATCTTTAAAGTGATAATGAGCAAGGATGCCTCTGAGAACTAAGTAGAACCTTATTTAACTCACAGCATTTCCAGTCCTTTTATATCCATGTGAAAATGAATATTGAATAAGAAAGACTAAAGAATTGATGTCTTTGAACTGTGACATTGATGAAGAATATTAAGTATACCATGGACTGCCAAAAGAATAAACAAATCAGTCTTTGAAGAAGTGCAGATAGAATCTTTTTAGAGATGAGAATGGTGAAACTTTGTCTATTATACTCTGAGCATGTTGTGAGAAGAGGCTAGTGCCTGGAAAATGACACTGTGCTTTGTAAAGTGGAGAGTCAATGAAAGACAAAACAAACAAACAAACAAAAAAACCAAACAAACCATTAATGAGACAGATTGACACAGTGGCTTCGGCGGTGATTCTGAAAATGGCACGGAATTGGGCAAGACCTTTTTTTACTCCACATATGGTTGTTACAAGTCAGAGCCAACTCTATGCCACCAAATGACACAGATGACCTAAAATTGGTCAATTTGGAGGCTATCTAGTATATTCATTATTTTATCTTGTCTATCCTAGTTGTTGTTATTGTTATGTGCCATCGAGTCACCTGTGACTCATAGCACTCCTATGTACAAGAGACCTAAACCCTGCTCTATCCTGTGCCAATCTCACTGTCACTGACACACTTACCCCCATTACCCCAGTCATTGAATCAATCCATCTCATCGAGGGTCTTCCTCTCCTGTGCTGTCCCTTCACCCTCCCAAGCATGAGGTCCCGCTCCAAGGACTGGTCCCTCCTTATAACATATTCCAAAGTATGTTAGATGAAACTTCAGAATCCTTGCCTCCAAGGAGCAGCCTGGTTTAAGCCTCTCCAGACCTAACCTGTTCATTCTTTTAGCAGTCCATGTTATATTCAATACTCTTCTCCAGCACCACAGTCAAAGGCAACAATTCTCCTTGTATCCTCCCCCATCATTGTCCAGCTCTCTCACACATAGCAAGTGATTGCAAAGACCATGG
>NW_006399840.1:11096590-11111675 GCF_000299155.1 Elephantulus edwardii | reverse complement strand
TTAGGGCTGTTGTACATAGGGTCTCTATGAGTCGCAAACGACTCGACGGCACATAACAACAACACAACACATTTCTTCATTAAATACGCACATACATTTCATTAGTTTAGTTACTCTTTAGAGTGAACTTTGAATTATTTTGCCAATGCACAAGAAAAAATGTCTACAATTTTCATTGGCATTTTATCAAAGTATAATTGAAGAAAAATTGACTACTGAATCTCACCAACCAGGAATATGTACATTTTTTAAAAAAAAATTTTGCATTCAATGATTTATTCATTGCAAGCACCTTTTTTCCTTTATATTTTTATTGATTTGTGTACAATCATTCATATACATTGTGTTTCATACATCTACATTGTGTATGTGTGTTTTACTGTAAGAAAAATTTGGAGGGCAAAAATACACGTAATAAGGCATATCATCATAGCAATTCCTACATGTGCAACTGCATGTAATGAACTACCTTTAAATTTTGTCAGCCCTTTATCATATCTCATAGGAAAGCTTGGTAATTTCTTCTTAAAAGTCTATGTCTTAGCAATTGCCTCCATTTTGTACCTATTAAATATAGGATTATTACTAATGTGAATAAAACACAATTTTTTTATTAGTGCTTTTCTACAGAAATAGAATTGATTTTTTACATGTATTTTGCCACTACCTTTGTGTACATACTGTTTGAAGTAGTGTTTAAGTGAAACATCCTTAATTTTTTTCTGGAGCGCACATGACTATTAGTTTGATTTTACAATGATGGCTTACTTAGAAGGAGCTGAAATCATGCTTATATTTTATTGATCACTGCTTGAAAATACAGTTAAATTCATATATACGTACACACACACACACACACACACACACACACACACACATTATGGCAAGCGATTGGACTGTACTAGGTGCTGGAAAGGAGAAGCATGGACAATCTCCTGTGTGCAATTTACTGCCTCTGAAAGCCACTGACTGGAGGGTTAGCTATGGGTCAGCTCTGACTTATTAGCACACAACAGTAATGTATATAATATTTTTAAAAATCCTGAATATATTATTGCACCAAGAATGTCTCTTAAAAGTTTGAATAAAGCCATTGTACTTAACATATTTGATGGTAAATGTAATTTTTTTTCCTTCTGATAAGAAAGTGATGTTACAGATTTATTAATGTATTCTTTCTAAATTCTGAAACAATATAATTAATTATCTGCCATGTTTTGCTCCTTACATATTATAAAGGAATTAAAAGTGCATTAAATAGTATACATTAACATGCTATTACTGGGTTAGTGGCAGAGATTGGGCAGCTGCAGCGTTCGTCACATTTGATTGCTTTGAAATCGAAATACAAGAGTCATTTAATAGTACTTACTTTTTTTGTATGAGAAATAAACTGACCCTGGAAACAATTTATTTTTAAATAGGTTAATAGCAGGAATATTAAGAAGCAACTAGGGGAAAGAAGACTACATTTTTTGTTGTTGTTGTTTTGACCTTATATTAAACAGATTTATGGTTGGACAATTAGAAAGCACAAATAATGTGTATTTTTGTAAGTTCTATACTATAAAGATATCTAAGAAGGAACCACTGAATATCTATTTAATGTCTAAAATGTAATTGTTTGAATTGTATATTCAAGTGAGAGATGTATGCATGGAGAGAGGTGCAATTTCTGTTTGTGGGTTTCATAGAACTGAGAACATCATCATTATATGAAAAATTATGAAGGCAAGAAAGATTTCAAATGCTATGACTGCTGTGAAGAGACGACGGCAGGCTGCAGGAGCAGATAGAAAAAGATGAGGAGGTATCAGAAGGAATTTACGGTCTTTTCAGGAATAGCAAGTAATTTTTACAGTAAGTCATAAAAAGACACTTAGAAATTAAATTGGGTGTAGTAACTCACTTAATTTCAAAAAGTACCTTCAAAGTTTTCATTTCTTTCAACTTTTGAAATTACTACCTCATGGAATATCAACAAAACCCGTTTGAGTGTGCATTTTGTGGTTTGTGATCATGTCTAATAACACACAGTATAAGGAATTGCATTTCCCATCCCTACAAAACACAATTAAATAAGATTCACACAGTAAGTTAGTTTTCCCACCACAGAAAAAGTCCCAACTCTCTTGTCCAACATTATCCTTTCGTATTGTATGCATCATCAGATAATTAGTCCTTTGAGGAGACCTCTATACAGAAGTTATCTATCACTCTTTTATTCAAAATGAGTACTTAATATGAGTACTTAATAAATATTTTTTATTCAAAGAATGATACTACCATTGGCTTTTCCCAACATTTTGTTGTTGTTGTTCTTAGGTGCTATCAAGTTGAGTACAACCTTTAGTCACCCTATGGACAACAGATCTGAACCCTGTCCTATCTTGTGCCATCCTCATATTTCCTGATACACTAGAGCCCACTGTGTCTTCCTAACATCTCCAATATCTACAAACTACAAATTTAGTTTGCAATTCAAATCACATGCATGGAGGGAATAATGTTCATAATCTTTAGCGAAAAGTTTTTTATGTTACAAATGTTATAGGACTCCATGATTTTCTTCATTTTTATACTGGTTTGCATACAAAATTTATATTTATATATATATTGTGTTTCTTAGATGCTTTTAATGTTTCTGGTATGGTTTTATTTTTTAGGAGAAGGCTTGGTTTTTCTTGTGGGGGTTTTCAGGAGAAGGCTAGGTTTTCCTTTTTTTTTTATTGTTTTGTTTACAAAGTTCACATACGTTGTGTTTCACACCATTCTTCCTTCACATTGCGCTTCATACAATCATTCTTATGCACTATGTTATATCTAGAATTTATAGAATACTCAAGCACTGCAACAAGATAAAGGTAAACAACCCAATTGCAAAATGGGCACAGGATATGAACAGACACTTCACCAAAGAAGGTATTCAGATGGCAAACAAATACATGAAGAAATGTTCAAAATCCTTAGTGCTAAGAGGGATACTAATCAAAACAACTATGAGATATCATCTCATCCCAGTCAGAAGAGCAAAATTTAACAGAACAGCAAGCAACAAATGCTGGTGAGGTTGTGGAGAAACTGGAACCCTTATTCACTGTTGGTGGGAGTGTAAAATGGTGCAACCACTGTGGAAGGCAGTATGGCGCCTTCTCAAAAAGTTGCAAATAGAGATACCATTTGACCCGACAATTCCACTACTGGGAATATACCCCAAAGAGACCACAACTGACATCCAAGCAGATAAATTCATACCAATGTTTATTGCTGCTTTGCTCACAGTAGCATAGATTTGGGAAAAAACTAAATGCCCATCAACAAACAAATGGATAGAGAAACTGTGGTATATTCACACAATAGAATATTATGCAGCACTGAAAAGCAAAGAACTCATGAAATATTATACAAAATGGGTGATCATGGAGGACATTATGCCAAGTGAAATATCTCAGTCACAAAAAAGACAAATACTGTGTGATATCACTGTTAAAGACCAGCACTGATAAGTGGGTTCGGGGAAAACTAAGAAAAGAGGGGATAAGTAATGTACACAGCATTGAAACAGATGAAGGAGAGAACTGTATAAAAGGAACATATGATTAGATATTATTAGCATGACAAGAGTCCAGAATAAGAGCTGTATAGTAAAGTGGCTTGAGTAGGGGGTGGGGATGGGGCTGTATAACAATGAAAGAACTGTTTTCCAAAGAGAAAAAGCAAACTGGGACAGGGGGGTAGAGGACAGGGAGGAAAATGTGCAATAATGAATGAATGGAAATTAAAAAAAAAAGAAATCAAAGACATATTCATTTTGGAGGTGGAAAGAATAAAAATTTTTCAGGATTCTATTGTGACTAATGAAACTGTCTTCTTTCAAGAGAAGAATTAGAAAATGTGTTGCTTATTTTTTTAAAGGAAAATTGGTAAAGATTGACTGTCATTCAGAAGAAACACAGGGGAAAAAAACAAAACACAAAGCCCAAACAACAAAAACACAAAACAACAAGCTTATCACCATTGGACCTTGCCCAATCATAATGCTTAATCCTGCCTGTTACTTTAATTATGTGAGTAGAATGGGGATTGGTGGTTCCCCCTGAGCAGACAAGCTACTGAGGGAAGATTGGGGCATCTCAGAAAACCTGCTTAGTATTCTTCCCTCCAAATCTCATGGTTGCTACTGTAAAGTGGTCTTTACTACAAATGTACCTGGGGCTCCCGGGGAGGCTGTGTGTGACAGGCCTCTGCTGTTTAACAGATAGCATCTGCTTGGAGCTGGGATCTTCCTCAGAAATGCTGACCCTGGGAAACGCAGTCCAGACCATTCCCTCCCTAAGTCTCACAGAGTTATTCTTTATTACTCACTCCTTCTAAACCTTTATTCTGTTCCTTCTTCTGATATACTAAGACTGAAAGGAGTCACTTCATCCATTCTTGTCGGGATTGCAATGATGTAATATCAGTGTTGGAGGTTGATGAGGCAGAAGAAAGTCAATGAAAAATAGAAATATTCAGTGTGCTCAGATCAATGTGTACTATTGTCTACTGAGGAGGGCAGATAATAGCACAATATGTTGGATAATTTATTGAAACACACTCCGAGTTGTGATCTTGTTTGCTAATGTGTACTCAAGTCAATAACTCAGCCTGTTCTAAATCATTACTTTATGGAGGTGGAGAGATTAATAAAACACACAAGGAGTAAACTATAAATGATTTAAACAACAACAAAAATAATGTTATATAGCATCTCCAACTATCATGGAATACATACAAATAAACATCTAGCTGTCAGTTTAAAAGTTTAAAGAGTTTTAAAGTTAAATCTATTCTTTTTCAAAAGACAAGAACTTCTGCAAAATATATTTCTCTCTTTTTTTGTCTCCCTGAAGAAATAGGAGATGTGTCTAAATAATTTTTTCAGTGAAAAAAATTAAAGAATAAAAGAGATACTTGGTTCTTTGCCAATAAATCACTCTACTCTATTATTGTCTGCTATCTAGTTTATGAGCTTTGACTAAACCACAAGTACCCTAAGAGCATAAAACCCTAATTTAGCAGAAGATGCTAATGAGAAAAATGTCTCTAACATTCCACAGGTAATGAAGTACCCTTTAAGATAACATTATTATACTGTTTGCATTTCTTGAGATTTTATTTTCACTAATATCCAATCATCCTGAATGGATTAATTGAGATCTGAGAGTATTAAATGTACAATTATCTGACACACATACACAGTTAACAAGAATAAAATATTTGCCTTATGCACTATCCATCAGCTTTATGTTATTTTTCATGTTCTTTATGATTGTAGGCTCAAATGATAACCATCATTATACTGGTGATGATTCTGGTATTCAAACAGTTGTGCAGTAATGAAAACTTTCAGATTCATCTGTTTTCAACATATTTACGAAGAATGTGAAATATTGTCATTTTTTTTGAAATGTCCAATTAGGAAAACATTTCTTAGTCTTTATAATGGAATTATAAAAGAATGCAATCCATTAATTACTTTTATCAAGGGAATTATGTTGACACTATAAATTCAATGGTGTCCCTCCAAAGTATATATTGAAATTCTAAGCCCTGTATCTACAAATGCTGGAATAGGATTTTCTTTGTTATGTTAATGAGGCCATAGTGTGGAGTATGTACTGAATCTAAACTTGTGTGAAGGATTAAGCCAAGGAGCTAAAGAACACACAGAACTATCAACAACAAGGAAATAAATATGACTTAGTAATTTCTGTTTATTGGCTATGCAAAGGCATGTGACTGTGTGGATCCCAAGAAACAGTAACTAACATTGAGAAGTATGGGAATCCAGAACCACTGATTGAACTCATGTGTAACCTATACTGAGACCAAGAAGCTCTTTTCTGGACAGAGTAAGGGAATAAGATATCAAGAAAGGAATGCTCAATATAAGTGCTGAACAGATCATTTGAAAGTCTGGACTTTATGAAAAAGAATGTGCCACCAGGTTTGGAGGAAGACTCATCAACAAGTTGCATTATGCAGATGACACAACGTTGCTCTCTGGAATTAAGGAGGACTTGAGGTGCTTGCTGCAGTAGATCAAAGACTGCTGCCTTCAATATGGGTTACATCTCGCCATCAAAAAAGACAAAAATCCTCACCACTGGGCCAATAGAAAGTGTTGAGATAGATGGAGAAAAGATTGAAGTTGTTATTGATTTCATCTTTCTCAGATTCAATATCAGCATCTTTGGCACCAACAGTCAGGTAATCAAAAGACAAGTTGCATTGGGAAAATCTGTTGTTAAGGATCTCTCCAGAACATGAAAAATTAAAAATGTCAAACTAAAGACTAAGATATGCCTGACCCAAGCCATGGTCTTCTCAATCGCTTGCTATGCATCTAAGAGCAGGACAATGAATAAGGATGACAGAAGAAAGATCAATGCCTTTGAGTTGTGGTGCTGGAGAGAGTATTGAACATACTACAGACTGCCAAGAAAATAAACAGGTCTGATTGGGAGAGATGAAGCCAGATTGTTCTGCAAAGATTTTTGAACTCTGTCTCACCTACTTTGGACTTATTGTCAGGAGGAGCCAGTTGTTGGAGAAGGACTTCATGCTTTGAAGGGTGGAAGGTCAATACAAAAGAATAAGACCCTAGATGAGATGGATTGACACAGTGACTGTGGCAATGGGGTCAGATGTGTCAAAAATGGTAAGGTTGGTTCAAGATAGGACAAAATTCAGGGCCATTGTGCATGAGCTGTCAACTTGAAAATACATAACAACAATATGGCACTATAGCTCAAAATAGTAGAAGTGGATAGCAAATACCATAGAAAAAAATGATAGGATGCCAAATTATATTTGACAACAATGTCATCAGTAAAATGCTCTCATTAGTATAATGTTCTCAGGTGTTCTCAGGGGGTGAAGGTTAAAATTGTAGTAATTTGAGGAATGCATTGAGAATATGAAGTAAAAATTACATGTAAGAGAGATTTTTGGTTCAATTTGTTTTTGTTGTTAAATGCCATCAAGTCACCCATGATTTATAGCGACACTTTGGGGTATATTCCCGAACAATGGGATTGCTGACTCATATGGAGTTTCTGCGTTCAGCTTTTTGGGGAAATGTCAAACTCTCTTCCAAAGAGGTGTACCATTTTACAATCCCACCAGCAGAATATGAAAGTTCCAATGTCTCTACATCCTTTTCAACATTTATTGCTTGCCGTCCTGTTAAACTGACACTGCTACTGGGGTGAGATTGTATCTCATTGTGGTTTCGATTTGCATTTCTCTTATTGCCAGTGATTTTGAGCATTTCTTCATGTGTCTGTTGGCGATCCAAATGTCTTCCTCTGTGAAAAGTCTTTCCACATCTTTTTCCTATTTTGTGGTTCGATTATCAGTCTTTTTTGTGTAGGCCCTGTAAGAGTCTGCAAACTTTTCTTATGAGGCCCTTGTCTGTGATGGTATTGCCAAATGTTTTCTTCCTGGTCTGCAGGTGGTTTTTGTTCCACCCTAATGGAAAAAGCATTTGTTGCACACAGGAATTTAATCTTTAGAAAGTTCCATTTATCAATTTTATCTTGTTTTAGTTGTGCATTTCTGACTATATTTGTCAGCCACTTTATACCATAGGCAAGGCCTTCAAAGCTTGGTCCAAGTTTGTCTCTTGTGATCCTTATGGCTTTGGGCTTTACCTCTAGGTGTCTTACTTACACAGTTGATTTTAAACTGAGACACAAACAGAGATTTGTACACCAATGTTCATAGCAGCATTATTCACCTTTGCAAAACATGGAAACAACACAAATGTCCAATCATGAAAGAATGGGCTGAAAAATAGTGATATAATCACATGATGGATTACTACACAGCACTCAGGATCAACAATTTTGAAAAATACCACATAACTTGGATGGCATTATGCTGAGTGAACTAACTCAGTCTCATAAGAACAAGACCATGATTGCAAAAATAGAAGGATAACTAGTAAAACGTGCATGGGAGCCTAACTGGAGAAGAGTGGGAGCAGCAGGCTGAGAATGAAATGCATAGGGGGGGAAAATCATAAAATTGCACAGTTTGGTGGGCAGAGGGAGAGGGTAAAGGAAATGGGAAAGATCTGGCAGGGCTCTGAAGAGATGGGTTGTTGTTGTTGTTATGTGCCGTCGAGTCAGTTGCGACTCATAGCGACTCTTTGTACAACAGTCTTAAACCTTGCTCTATCCTGTGCCAACTTTGTTGTCTCTGACACACCTATCCCCCTTACCCCGGTGATGGAAAAGATTGGTAGTGGTAGGCATAATTCAGCAGTGATTCATTTTCTAAAACACAGTGTATGGGAATGATTGTATGAAACAGTGTCATTGGAGGAAAGTGTGAAACATAACGTGTATATGGATTTTGTAAAATATTTTTTTAAGAATAGGAAGAGTTGAGTTGAAGATAGAAAAGAGTCTTGTCAATGAACTATTTGAAAAATTGAGTTAGAGGAGGGAAAGATATTGATGGTGCAAAAGAAAGCAGAGTTGGCAGAAGGAATTATTACAACTGGCAGAAGGAGAGAGTCAAGGTACAGATAGGAGAATGTCTTTTTGGTATCTTTTAAAGGTACAAACAGAAGAATGTCTTCTTCTCGGACGGAAAGAAAGGTGAGTAGGAATCAGTGTTAATGGAGAGAAGCTATTAAACAGTCTGAGGCAAGTTGAAACACCATGATAAACATCATGGCCTTCATTTTCTTTATGAATTATAAATCAAGAGTTGAAAAGCGACTGAAGTTAAAAACAGAGTTTAAAGTTAGTGATAAAGTTAAAAATATACTGAAGGAGTTGAGAGAGTAAAGGAAAAGGAAGGAATTAAAACATAATATTGAGGCCCCAGCTAAGATTTGAAATTATAAATTTTTAGGAGTTTGCATGATTGCTGATTTTCTCAGTAATATGACAAAAGAAAATTATTGTGATCAATGACAAGATTTATGCAGCATCCAGAAAGAAGAGAGATCTGTGAGAACTGGCATCAATAGAGATTGCTCTAGGTCCAAAAGCAGACAGAGTTGACTGCAGGGAAGGCTGAAGTAATGACTAGCTATAGTCAGAGAATTTAACATTATAACAAAACTGAATCTGATGGATAAAAACAGGAATTATTATTGAATAGGAGCAGAAGGAGATAGCTTCTATGAATCAGGGAGTGCAAAAGAGTGACTTTGAGGCAAGGTTAACCTGAAAATAGATTGATGATGAACAAAGAAGACTGGCAGAGGGTCAAAGCATAACATGTTCAAATATGCACTCCTAAGCATACCAAAGAGACCATGGAAGCATAATGTGTAATATGACAAGTTGCTAGGTGTAAGGTCACCGGTTTGAGTACACTAGCTACACTGAAGGAAAAAAGACAATCTTTTCTCATAAATATTGAACTTTTTGGAAGCTTGTTGAAGAAAGTTTTTTCAGTCATGATTGACTTAATAGCACTGTGTTTTTCAGTTTAAAAGATACCAAAGCACACAGTTCAAATCCACTAGTTGCTCTGTGGGAGAAATATAAGCAGTCTTCTCCCCTGTGATTTAGAGCCTCTGAAAACTTGCTGGAGTTTAGGTTATTTGTTCCAAATCAATAATACCTAATGACAACCTCAAGGACATCATGTATGGTAAACTAGAAAGTGAAAAATATATAAACTCTCAATGAGCTGGAGGAATATAGTTTGCAAAAATAAACTCAAGCATACTAAGGATCATGAAAATAACACAGAGTAAAGCATTATTTTCTTCTGTTGATATACAATGCCACCCTGTGTTGGATCCCACTTGACATCAACTAACAACAATAACTTAAGGGACTTTACTACTATGAACTTTATCAAAACAAGCAATTTTTAAAAAAGAAATTAAATCTGTGTTCTAGATTGACAATCTACCACAACTTCATTTCCTAAAACTGTAAACACTATGCATAACAGTCTCAAGAACAGCTCCTACTTTTTCCATGTTGACATTCAGGAGTAAAACTAACATAAAAGCCTGGTCTGATGTTACATAGCACTACTGTTTATTTATCATCTTGATCCTGAATTTCCTACTGCTTTTTCTCCTTTGAAATCTGTCCCGAGAAATATACTTTCTTGAAAGAAGACTTTTACTTAAAATACAGGAAGTACTTGTACTCATAGGGTGAAGTTGTTCAAACAGACTGTAAGTGGAGCATTTTTCAATTATTTCCATCTCTTCGGTGTTTTAATGGCAAAGACAGTGAGGAGATGAGTTTGTAAAATGCAAGTGACAGTTTCTTGGTATTTAATGTCTATAATTCTCTAATCTAAGGCTTAAAATACTTTTCATAAAAGAGCTTGAGAGCCCATGAAGTTGTACCTAAGTTGTGTTTGTGAACTTTTAATTTTATACTGATTTGCATACAAAATTTGTATACACTGTGTTTCACACTTCATTTACATTGTATTTTGTACAATTGTTCCAATTACGTTTATAAAACCAATCACCATTGATCTATTCCCACTATCACCCCATCCTATTATAGCCCCCCTGGACTGAGCCTTCCTGCTCTCCCTCTGCCTGCCAAACTCTGCGATGTGATATTTCCGCCCCCACCCTCAGCCTCCTTGCCTTTCCCCTTCCCACTTTGGACTTATATCCACATCTTACTAGTTATCCTTCTATTTTTACAATAATGATTTTATTCAGTATTTGTCCTTATGAGACTGAGTTAGTTCACTCAACAAAATGCTTTCTAGACTCTCCCATTTTATATAGTATTTTTCAAAATTGCTGCTGAGTGCTGCATAGTATTTCATTTTGTGAATGTACCATAATTTCTCAATCCATTTTGTTACTGGATATTTGAGTGGTTTCCATTTTCTTGCTGTTGTGAATAACATTGTTATAAATATAAATGTACAAATTTCCATAGGTGTCTAAGTTCCATTGCTTGGAGTATTCTAGAGGGGAAAAAAAGTAGAACATAGGGGCACAGGGCCATGAATGTCTTCCTGAAAGGGCTAGAGGGAGTGAAAGTAGTGCAGGCCCTCAATGTTTCAAAGCAGAAACTAATTAAAGAGACCATACGCCAAGCCCATGGTGCTTCTAGAGCCATACCAACAATAAGACTCACAGAATCACAGTTGTGGTACTAAGAATACAAGTCCAGGCTTTAGTCCAACAGTTCCAAGACACAATTCCTCTGGTTTCAGTTCAGCCGTCAAATCCAAATTACCCAGCAAGGTTTGCCTCAGAGCAGTTATTATTCAGCTTTTCCTTTAAGCATCCAGCAAGAACAGCAAAAACCTTTAACTGTGACCAGCACAAATTCAAGAAGCCTCAGATCACAACTTGCCATAGTTTCTCTACAGCAATTCCACTGTCTCTCCACAATAATGCCACAGTATATCCACCATCTGGGTCTCGTTCTCACCAGGGTCTCACTTCAGTCTCCTTCAAGTTTGCTCCCAAAAATATTGCTCATCTCAAGTCTTGTTGCCCTATGGGAAAGACTCCTATCCTAGTTCCACAGTAGTTGATGATTTTCAAGACCATGTGTCTGCAGTTAAAGTAGCTGGAGACTAGAAGGCGCTAACAGTAATGGCTTTAAAACAAACCAAACAAAAACAAAACAATACTCCCATTTCAAGCTAACACCACAGGTATATTCATAGTAATGGACTAGCTGGGTCATGTGAAATTTCTATATTCAGCTTTTTGAGGAAGTGACAAACTGCCTTGCAGAGTGGTTGTACCATATTACAATCCCATCAAAAGTATATGAGTGTGAATTTCTCTACATCCTTGCCAACACTTATTGCTTGCTGCCCTGCTAAACTTTGCCACTTCTACTGGGGTGATATGCAGCTTTGGATGTACTCACCAATCTATGCCAGGAAATTTGGAGGATGGCTCTCTAGCCATTGGATTGGAAGAGTTCCATATTTGTTCCCATTTCTCAGAAAGGTGATCCAACTGAATGGGGAAATTAGTGAACAATATTATTAATATCACATGCAAGCAAAATACTGCTGAAGATCATTAAAAAAAACAGCTGGAATAGTACATAGATAAGGAACTATGTGGAGTTAAAGCAGGATTTAGAAGAGGCTGTGACACTAGGGATATCATTGCTGATGTCAGACGGATCCTGACTGAATGTAAGGAATACCAGAAAAATGTCTATTTGTGCTTTATTGACTATGCAAAGGCATTTGACTGTGTGGATCATGACAAGTTGTGGCTGACATTGAGAAGAATGGGAATCCAAAAGCACTTGATTGTGCTCATGAGGAACCTATGCCTGGGTCAGGAGGCTATTGTGCAAGTGGAGCAGGGGAGAAGAGCATGGCTTGAAATTAGGAAGGGAGTGTGTTAGAGTTGTATTTACTCTCCATATCTATTTTCTTCTGTATATTGAGCAAATTACCCAAGAAGCTGGACCCTATGAAGAGGAGTGAGACATCAGGATTGGAGGGAGATTCATCAATAACCTGCATTATACAGATGACACAACTCTGCTTGCTGAAAGTGAAGAGGGCTTGAAATACTTGGTGCAGAAGACCAAAGAATGCAGCCTTTGGTTTGGATTGTCAGGAAAATGAAGATTCTTACCACTGGACCAATAGGCAATGTCATGATGGATGGAGAGGAGACTGAAATTGTCAAACAGCTTCATCTTGGTTGGATCCACAATTAAAACCCTTGGTACCAGCAGTCAAGAAATAAGGAGACACACTGCACTGAAAAAATGGATGAAGGTGTGTCTGATTCAGGCTTATAGTCTTTCTGATTACTAACTATGCATCCAAGACCTGGACAATGAATAAGGATGACTAAAAATGAACAAAAAATGATGCCTTTGAACTGTGATGTTGGAGAAGATTCCTGAACATCCCATGGACAGCCAGAAGAACAAACAGATATATCTTGGAGAGGATGCAGCCAGAATGCTCTTTGGAGGCAAGAATGAGGAGACTTTGCCTCACATATTTTGGACATCCTGCTAGGAGGTGCTATTCCATGAAGCAGGACATGATATTGGAAAGGGTGGAGGGTTGACGAAAGAAAGGAGGACTCTCAACCAGGTATATTGATATGGTAATGACTGCTGCAATGGGCTCTTGTCTGTCAGGATGTCTTGTCTGTGAGGGTGGTGCAGGACAGAACAGAGTTTAGATCTTTTGTTCATAGGGTCACTATGAGTCATGTTCAACTGAACAGCACATAACAATAACTGGGGTTAGATAGTATCTTCTTGTGGTTTTGATCTACATCTTTCTTATTGCCATTGATTTTAAGCATTTCTTCATGCTTCTGTCTATTAATTTCTTCATGCTTAATGTCTGTTGGCAATCTGAATGTCTTCCTCTGGGAAAAGACATTCAATGTCTTTTGCTTATTTTATAATTGGATTATCAGTCTTTTTCTTGTAGAGGCCTGGTGATATTCTGTAAACTTGTAACAAGACCTTTGTTTGAGATGTCATTGGCAAATATCTTTTCCTAGTCAGTAACTTTTCCCTTCACCCTATTAGAAAAAGGTTTCATGCATATTGGGACTTAATCTTTAGAAAGTTTTATTCATCGATGTTATCATTTCAGGTTGTATATTTCTGGTTTCATTTGCCAGCCTATTTCTACCATAAGGTAGGCCTTCTATGTCTGTTCCCATTTTGTGTCATGATTTTTATGATGTGTGGCTTTGTCCCTAAGTCTCTGATTCACTTGGTGTTGATTTTTGTGTATGATGAGAGACGTGGATCTTTCTTCAGCTTTCTGTGGGTAGAAGTCCAATTTTGCCAGCACTAGTTGTTGAAGAGGTTGTCATTTCTTAATTTGCTAGGTTTTGTTTCCTTGTTAAATATCAGGTGACCAAAGGCAGATGGTTAAATTCTGGGTTCTCAATTCTCTTCCATTGTCTACGTGTCTGTCATTGTACCAGCACCTTGCTCTTTCCGTTATTATGGTTTTGTTGTAGGTTTTGAAGTCAGGGAGGGCCGTGCTCCTGCTTAATATTAGTTTTTCAGAAGTGCTTTGTTTATTTGAGATCTCTCTTTTTTTCCCACTTGCCAGCTGTCTTTTCTATCTCTTTAAAAACTGTACTTAATGTCTATACTGAGATTATGTTAAGCATGTAGATTGTTTTTGGTAAGATTGCCATTTTCACTATATGAAACTTCCTATCTATAAAAAGGGAACATTTTCCCATTTATTTAGGTCACTTATTGTTTCTCACAGTAGTCTTTACTAGTTTTCTTTATAAACGTCTTTCGTGTCTCTAGTAAGGTTTATTCCCAAGTATCTGAACTTGTGGTTGAATAATGTAAATGGTATTGCTTTCTTAGCTTCTTTTTTTGTGTTTTCTTTGCTACTGTAGGTGAATATAACTTATTTTTGTATCTTAATCTTGTATTCTGCCACCCTACTAAACTGATCCATTTGATCTTATAGTTTTTCTGTTGATAAAAATTTCCTTGGGTTTGTCTGTATACACTATTATATATCAAGTAATCCAAATAGAATATTGAATAGGAGTGGAGAAAGTGGGTATTATTAAATAACTCCTGTTAACAAGGGAAATGCCTTTAGTCCTCCATTAAAAATTACGTTGGTTTTGCATATGTATCTTTCACTATGATGAAGAAATTGCCTTCTATTCCTATTTTGGTGAGTGTTTTATTCAGGGAGGGAGGTTAGGTTTTGTCAAAAGCTTTTTCTGCACCAATAATAGGATCATGTGTTTCTTGTTTTTGCTTCATTAATGTGATGAATTGTATTGATTGTTTTCTTTATGTTGAGCCATCCTTTCATATCTGGTAGGAATCCTACTTACTCACAATAAATTATTTCTCTTATTTGAATTCTATTGGCCAGGATTTTGTGAAGGATTTTTTGCATCTATACTCATGAGAGATGCTTATCTAAATTGTTCTTTTTGGAAATGTCTTTGGCGGTTTTAGCATTAGATATTAGAATGATCCTGGGAGTCGTTGTTGTTATGTGCCGTCGAGTCGTTTCCGACTCATAGCGACCCTATGCACAACAGCCCTAAACCCTGCTCTATCCTGCGCCAACCGCACTG
>NW_006399840.1:11073024-11091880 GCF_000299155.1 Elephantulus edwardii | reverse complement strand
ATTACCGAATACTTTTTCCCAGTCAGTGGCTTCCCTTTTTACCCTGTTGGAGAAGTTTTTGGATGTTCATAGGGATTTGAGTCTTAGAAGATCCCGTTCATCTATGTTATCTTCTCCTGGTTGTAGGTTTTTTCTATTATTTTTTAATAATTTAAGTAGAGTTAGTGAGAGATCTTCTCTACATGTTTGGTAGAATTCAGTCATATTGCATTGGACAAGACTTACTGTCAGGAACCTCTCCAAAATACTGAACAGGAATGATGTCAGTTTGAAGACTAAGGTAAGCCTCATTCATGCCCTGATCTTTTCAGTCACTTAATATGTACCTGAAAGCTAGGCAATAAATAAGGATGACAAAAGAAGAATTGATGCCTTTGAGTTGTGGTGTTGGAGAAGAGTACTTAATATCCCATAGATGCCAAAAGAATGAACATATATGTTTTGGAAAAGGAGCAGCCAAAGTGCTCCTTGGGGGCAAGGATGGCAAAACGTCATCTCTCATATTTTGGACCCGTTTCTGGGAGAGACTATTTCTTGGAAACAGATACCATGCTTGGAAAGGTGGAGGGTCAGCGAAAGAGACTAAGAGTTCCCATTGAGATGGATTGGCATTTTGACTGCAGCAACAGCAATGCTATGAACATCAGATCTGAACCCCGTCCTATCCTTTGTGCCATTCTCAAAACCTTTGACAAACTCAATCCCATTGCTACAGTCACTGTGTAAATCCACCTGGGTAAGAGTCTTTCTCACCTTTACATTCTTTTCAAGTGTGATATCCTTTCCAAGGAGTAACCTTCCCTGACAGTATGTAAAAATATGGAACACTTCATGAATTTGAGTGTCTGCCTTGCTCAGGGACCATGCTAATCTTCTCTTTATCATTATAATTTTAGCATATGTGCTGCAGAAGCAAGCACTTTCTTAGTAGTAATCTGTTGTTTTTATTGTGTATGATCCAGATGTTAACTCTGTAGGCCTCAAGTGAAACTAGATATGTTGAGATTCTAACAAGCTCTGGGAAGCTTTTACTTGAGTAAAAGAACAAAATATATAAGGAAACCAAACCCACTGACATCTAATTTATTTTTACTCAAAAATATCTTTCATTGTGTTCCCAAGGCCGTAAATGTTTATGAGACTGTTCATTTATCTCCTTTGGAGTAACTGAAGGATTGAAATCACTGTTTTGTTTAGCATCCTGTTATATTTTACACTACACCACCAGGGTTCCTTTTGAGTAGTATGGTATTAGAAATTATCTAGCTTCATTATTTTCTCTGAGATTTCCTTATAATATTTGTACTCAGGTATTTTGCTGTTGTTGTGTTCTGTGAACTCAGTTTTGACTCACAGTGGCTCATGACATAGGATAACTCTCTGTAGGGTTTCAAAGACTTTATGGGAGCAGATTGACAGGTCTCTTCCTCCCAGAATCTTAGGAGAGGCGGAAAATCTGTCATTTGGTTTGACCTGAATACTTAACCATTGTGCGACCAGAGTTCTGTACCCAAATCTATAGCATGAACCTTATTTAATCCTAATTCATTTAAAATTATAGGTATTATTTTAGATCATATTTTAATATATTCCAGATAAATATTCTGATATTGATCATGACAAAAAAACAATGTAATCATCAGTATAAAAACTACATTGGTTTAGGTCAGCAATTACGTATTATGGAAACATTTGATCCATGCTGACTATTCTTATCAACAAATCCTTGAGGTAAAATAAATGACAGATTCATAAAGGAAGGAGCTTTGCTAGAACAAAAGTCCACAGCATCCAAATTTGTTTGAAAACTCACCATTTTGTTTAAGAACACAAACATACACAACACAAATATTTGGAACCATCATGAAACACATCTTGATAGGGTTAAAACTGAATATGTGGGCAGCTAACACACATGCCACTTTTGAGAATAGAAATAGTGTGTACCTTATTAAAAGCTGCCTGACAGGGTCAGCAGCCTAGTTGCAAAATACCTACCAAGAACAATTTCTATTTTAATGGGTTTTACTATGTATTTCATAAGCATGCCCATTGAAATTGAGTCATCAAAGCCTCCCAGTTCCTTCTAGACAGATTTTAGCCTGAGAGCTTGGAGTAATTATCCCACTGGATGTTAGCCTGTGTAGCTATTTCAGCCTCGTTCATCATTTCAAACAGCTACATACTCTGCCTGCTAATTTCTTCCGATGGATTAGCTGCCCTCACTTGTCTATCTTTTTTTATTTCTGGGGGGTGAAATATTGCCTTCTTCCCATGTTTTAATAAGCTGAGCAGGCATGCACCACTGCACAGCTCCTGACTCCTATTTCTTTCAGCTCGAAGAATGATCTTCTGGGGGAAGAGCAGGGTGTAAATGTGAAGGTGAAAACTTGGTCACTATTACCTGCACACTGAAACCACTGCTTTCCAACAGGGGTTGGAAGCCCAGTCTTAGGCTAAACTACATTTATCTGATTGTCGTGCATTCTAAGCTGCTCTTTCTACACTATGTGACTTATCTTCTGCTTCCTTTGGATTCGGATCTTTGTGCTTTCTTCTGGGCGTCCCCCACCCTCTGTTATTTCACCTCTGCTCTGCCTGTGTGCCTCCCATTAGAAAACCACAATGCACAGAATATTCATTGCAGGATATACCGTCCGTCCTCCTTTCTTCATACAAATGACCCTGTTTGAGCTTTTTAATTCAAAGGTTCAATGATTTCTTTATTTCTTGACCTCCCAGAGAGAACACACAACTTCACATGCTGGTAGAGCACTCCTTCTTAGGGAAGTGGGGGTGGGGAGGGGCAGAGAACAGGCATGCAGGTAGCAATCAAATGTAAGTTTTAATCTCCATTGTAACTTGTCAGCTTTGTGACCTGGGGCAAATGATTCTACTTCTTTGAACGTTCACTTTCTCACTTATATAATTGAGATAAAGAATTGTATTACTGGTGGGTTGAAGTGAGAAATTGATAAATGAGATTATATTTACCTATCATATAACAGGAACCTCTGCACACAGAGCTTTCTTTCTCTGTCTCCTTTACCCTAGTGAATTAATTTTTCTCCTTCACACTAGTTACTGCCAGTTAACTTTTAGAACTCTGATGACTTTTTAGTGGGTCTTAAAAATTCAGATGGATTGAAGGCAGAAATTGAAGAGGTTTACTCACTCAGTGCTCATAGTCTGGTCTAGCTTTGGCAGCCATCTTCCTTGAAAGTTATCTGACGTTTTGGAACAAGAGTCAACACTTGACTCAACACACCACCTCCTCCCATGACCCCATTCAGCATCTGAGACTCTTTTAAAAGACACCTATTTTCACTGGATTGAGAAAAGGGTAACTTACCCTACAACCCAGGGTGAAGAAAGCAGCAGGTGGATTTCTTCCTCAGATAATGAGAAATGGTGATTGGGGGTTAAATTTTCCAGCTTTCAGAAAGATTAGTCCCCCAAGATGGCAATTTAAGGAAAAGTTTCTTTTTCTCTTGACCTCAAAACTATACATATTTGCTGATAAATTGCACAGGATAATTTTTATCCAGCTCAAGAGGAAATGCAGAAGGTAGAATTGGTAATTTTTAGAAAGAGTGGTGCAGATTTCAAGTCAGTCTCAAGAGGATTTTTGGGAAATGGAATATCATTTGGAATTAGATTAATAAGAACACTATCTGAAATCTGAAGCTTGGATTGGTAAAAAAAATTCCTTAGATGCATAAAGTATCCATATTCTTCACTTACACATAAATTATGTAAGTGGATATGATTCTCCTCATTAGAGAATGACCTTGCTTTTAGGACACTTGGATATTACAGGTGATGGCCTTTGAATTTTTGCACATTTTTGACGTTAGCTATGGTTCAGTGCCAGTATCAAGATCATTAGTGTTGAGTCAAATGCTTTTGTATTCACAAGGTAGTAATTAAAATATTTCCATATATGTATGAATTTGTGTCTTATTAAGTTCACATATGTGAGGTATTGTCATTAAAAACTGGATATGTTAAAGTCAATTAATATAATTTCTATATGGCCAAATAACTGTCTTCTTATAATGGTCTCAGATTCTGGAAAATATTTACAAAAGCAAAACCCACAAAAATTTGGAATATACCATCATTGATTTAAAATCATAAGTGAACTTGATGAGAGTCTCGTTCACACATACATCTGCAACGCTGAGTAAATGAGTTGGATTAGCTCAATACCACATAAATTCAAAATTAAAACGAAGGACATTTCATTATTTTTTAAAAACCCAATAAAATAAATATCACCAAATTTATTCCAATTCATGGCATGCTGTGAGAGTCATAGTAAAATGTCAGTGACCAGGGTCTTCAATGGTTGTTTTTCAGAAGTAGATCCCCAGGCCTTTCAGTCTGAGATACTACTGAGTAGATTCAATACTCCAGACCTCAATGAGACAGATCGATACATGACTACAACTTTGGATTTCAACAGAGACTGTGAGGATTACACAGAACAAGACAGTGTTTTGTTCTCATAGAGTCACTGTGAGTAAGAGCCAACTGGATAACATCCAATACCTTTCTGTTTAGTGGCTTACCCCAAACTATTAGCACCATCTAGGGAAACTAAGCACATTAGTTTTCAAATGCTTAGAAATGGTTAAGAAATTATTACAGAAGTAATATCTCCAGTGGGATGGCAAACTAGTTAGACGAGAAAACCTGCCTCTGTCCCATACGGATGCCAAAGGATGGGGAAGTCCATTTGTGGACAATAAATCTTGCATGCAGAATCTTGGGGGGGGGATTACTAATAGCAAAATCTCACATATAGGAGAGTGAAGGCATGAGTAATGCCCAAGTAAGTAGAAATGTGCCTCAGGACTACAAACCTAGCCCATGCTGGGCTTGTGAACAACAACAACAAAAAAAGATGAATGACTCCCACAGAGAAGACAGAACCTTCTTTTCCCACTTCTCTCAGCAAACTTCAATTTGATTGGGTAGGGTTTTCTAGGACCACCAGGCATGATCCTTCTCCTACAGTGACCAGGCCAATGCCACTTTAGGTCTGAGGAGAAGAGGCCCTGAGTTGATAGGGAAGGTGCCAAAAGATCAATAATGCCATTATAAAATTTGGCACTGGGGAGGTCTACTTGTATGTAGTGGGAAAGGATGTATGTATCACCATTCTAACAGGAAGTAAGGTTGTGTCATCTGCATAACACAAGTTATTGATGAGTCTTCCTTCTATCCTAATGCCATATTCTTCTTCATAGAGTCTGGCCTTGTGAATTATTTTCTCAGTGTACAAATTTGAATGCACTGCTGTTGTTAGGTGTTGTTGAGTATGACTCAGTGACACTATTAACAACATAGTTGAATCTTATCCTATCCTGTGCCTTCCTCATCATCTCTGTCGTACTTGAGCCATTGCTGCAGTCATCATGTCAGTTCACCTCACTGGGGAGGTCTTCCTTTGCTGACCCTCATATCTTTCCAAGTAAAGGTCTCTTCTAGGAACACTCTCAAAATACGTGAGATGAAGTTTCTCCATCCTTGCCTCTAAGTAGCATTCTGGCTGCACTTTTTCCAAGACATATCTGTAGGGTGTTATTTTCTGTTTGTTTGGTGTTTTTTTGGTTGTCTTTTTTCTCTTCAGTCCATGGGATATTCAGTGCTTTTCTCGAACATCTCAACTCAAAGGCATTGTTCTTCTGTCTTCCTTATTCATTCATTGTCCAGTTCTTAGATGCATGACAAGTAATTGAAAAGACTGTGATCTAAACTTGATGCACCTAGTACTCAAACTGAAATCATTACTCCTCAGAAATTTGGAAAGATCTCTGACAGTGGACTTGCCCAATACATCTCCCAATCTCCTGATGAAATAAGTATGGAGAAAGCCCAGATACACACCATTCCTAAATTTAAAAAATGAAGTATTCCATTGTTATGTCCAATTAAGAGCTTCTTGATCTAGGTATATATTTCATGTAAGAACAATTAAGTGTTCTAGGAACCTCATTCTTCTCAATGTTAACTGTAGTTGGTTGTGATCCGCACAGTCAAATACCTTTGTGTAGTTAATAAAGCACAGTTAGACATTCTTTTGGTATTCTCTGCTTTCAGTCAGGGTCACTCTGACATCAGCAATGATATCCCTGGTGCTACAGCCTCTTCTACACCCTGCTTGAACTTCTGGTACTTCTCTGTCCATATACTATTCTGGTAGGTTTTGGATAATCTCAGCAATATTTTGCTTGAGTAGAATATTAATATTGTTTGATAGTTTGTACATTTTGGGATACAAATATTGATCTCTTTCTTCTAGTCAGTTGGCCAGTAGCTGTCCTCCAAAGTCCCTGGCATAGACTGGAGAGTGTTTCCAGCATTACCTCTGTTAGTTGAAACAGATCAAGTGAGGGAGACCTGAAAGACTTGCTGCAGAAGATTAAAGCCTTCAATATGGATTACATCTCAACATCAATAAACCTTTCCAAAGTCCTTACCACTGGGTCAATAGGCAATATCCTGATAGAGGGAGAAAGGATTTAAACTATCAATTAGTTCATCTTATTAGAATCCACAATCAACACCTCTGTTATCAGCAGTTAGGAGATCGTATTGTTGAGAGGACTGATCCCTCCTGGCAACATTCCTGTAGTATGTGAAATAGAGCTTCAAACTCCTTGCCTTTAAGCAACAGTTTTCTTTCACTATCTCTGGGACCAGGAGAGGCAATTCATTGAAAAAGGATATCATGCTTGGAAAGGTGGAGGGTCAGTAAAAGAGAAAGACTCTCAATGAGATAGATTAGCATGGTGACTACAGCAACGGCTCATGTATATCGGAGATGATGAGGATGGCCTCAGATAGGATAGAATTGAGGTCTGTTGTTCATAGGGGCACTATGAGTCATACTTGACTCAACAGAACCTAACACCACCACCACCAAGAGCAAACATTCTAACAAATACCCTGTGGTAAGGAACTGCTTTGTCAACCAGAAGGCATGTGGTCAAATCCACTAACTGATCTGTAGGAGAAAGATGAGCAGTCTCCTCCTGTGTGATTTACTGCCTCTGAAAACCCACTGGAGGTTCAGCTATGGGTCGGCTCCAACTCATTGGTACATAGCACAGTGATAAACATTCTAACAAAATAAGCAGTTTGCTAAGCTTAAAAAAAAATCACACAGTGTTTATGAACAAAGGAAGGGCTTATAAATATTGATACTTTGAGTAGCATTCCTCTGCTAAGACATACATAATTTACCATCTAAATATGATTTATTTAAGAAAAGTCTGGCATAAGGCATTTGACTGTGGGGATCACAATAAATTGTGGCTAATCTTGAGGAAAATGGGAATCTCAAAACACTTGATCGTGTTTGTAAGAGACCTATTCTTGGACCAAGAAGCAGTCCTCAGAACAGAGCAAGGAAACACTGCATGGTTCAAAACCAGCAAAAGAGTGTGTCAGTGATGCATCCTGTCCCCATACCTTTTCAATCTGTATGCAGAACAGATCATTTGGGAGTCTGGGCTTTATGAGGAGGAGTGTGGCATCCAGATTGGAGTTTGTTGTTGTTATGTGCTGTTGAGTTGCTTGAGACTCATAGAGACCCTATGTACAACAGCCCTAAACTCTGCTCTGTCCTGTGCCAATCGCACTGTCTCTGACACTCCCATCCTGATTATCCCAGTCACTGAATCAATCCACCTCATAGAGGGCCTTTCCCTCCTGCGCTGTCCCTCCACCCTCCCAAGCATGATGTCCTTCTCCAAGGACCGGTCTCTCCTCACAACATGTCCAAAGTATGTTAGACGGAGCCTTAGAATCCTTGCCTCCAGGGAGCCACCTGTTTTAACCCTTTCCAGGATGAATCTGTTTGTTTTCCTAGCAGTCCATGGTATTCTCAATACTCTTCTCCAGCGCCACAGCTCAAAGGCATCATTAACAATCTACTATATGCAGATGACACAACCTTGGTTACTGAAACTGAAGAAGACCTGAGGCACTTGTTGCAAAAGGTCAAGGAATGTAGTCATCTTGAATATGGATTTAAGCTCAGCATCAAGAAGACAAAGATTCTCACCACTGGACCAATTGACAGCATGATGGATGGAGAAAAGATTGAGGTTGTCAGTAATTACAGCTTGCTCGGATCCACAATCAACACTCTTAACACCAGCAGTCAGGAAATCAAAAGACAAACTGCACTGGAAAAATCTGCTGTCATGGATATCTCCAGAGTGTTAAAGAGCAACAATGTCAGTCTGGATACAAAGGTGTGCCTGACCAAGGCTATGGTCTTCTCAATTACTTGTTACACTTCAGAGAGTTGGACATTGACTGAAGATTTCAGAAGAAGAGTAGATGCCTTTGAGTTGTGGTGCTGGAGAGGTCTTGAACATACCATGAACTGCCAAGAAAGCAGATAGGTCTGTCTTGGAGAGGGTGAAACCAAGTCTACTTAGAGGTTAGGATTTTGAAGCTCTACCTCACTTACTTTGGGCTCGTGGTCAGGAGAGATCAGTCCTTCGAGAAGGACATCATGCTCAGAAGGGTGGATGGATAGTGAAGGAAAGAGAGACCCCAGAGGAGATGGATTGATACAGTAACTGGGGCAATGGGGGTTGATGTGTGGGAAACAGTGATACTGGTGCAGGGCAGGGAAGGGTTCAGAGCTACTGTACATAGGGTCACTATGCATTGCAGGCAACTCAACCAATGACATTCTACGACTGGTTTGAAAGCAGAAGTGGCATCTGCTTCCTAAACAACATGCCTCCGGAAACTCTCTGAACTTTGATAAGTGTCGACAGTTGTATGTAGAGGGGCTTCAGGCCTTTTGTTCATAGGGTTGCTATGAGTCATGCTCAGTTCGAAGGCAATCAATAACAATGGTGATAGAAATCTAAGCTAAATTGGACCTGAGAACAGAACTTCTCAATGTTTTATGTGGAAATATACTATATAGAGAATCTTGGTAATATGCTGATTTAAATTCAGGATTTAAGGTAGACTCATCAACAATCTGTGTTATGCAGATGGCACAACCCTGCTTGCTGAAACTGGCGAAAACCTGAAGCTCTTGCTGCAAAAGGTCAAAGACTACAGCCTTAAGTATGGATTGAAGCTCAACATCAAGAAGACAAAATTCTCACCACTGGGCAGATTGGCAGCATCCTGATGATGGAGAAGAGATTGAGGTTGGTAACAGCTTCAGTTTTCTTGGCTCCACAATCAACACTCTTGGTACCAGCAGCCAGGAAATCAAAAGACCCATTGCATTGGAAAAATCTGCTGTCAGAGACCTCTGCAAAGCACTGAAGAGCAACGATGTCAGTCTAGAGACTAGCGTGTGTCTGATACAGGCCATGGTCTTTGCAATTACTTGCTATGCATCAGAAAGCTGGACAATGACTAGGGAGAATAGAAGGAGAATTGATGCCTTTGAGCTGTGGTGCTAGAGAAGAGTATTGAATATAACATGGACTGCTAGGAGAATAAACAAGTTCGTTCTGGAGAGGGTTAAGCCAGGCTGCTTCTTGGAGGCAAGGATTCTGAAGCTTCGTCTGACATACTTTGGACATATTGCAAGGTGGGATCAGTCCTTGGAGAGGGATGTCACTCTTGGGAGGGTAGAGGGACAGCGCAGGAGAGGAAGACCCTCAATGAAATGGATTGATTCAGTTACTGGGGTAATCGGGGTGGATGTATCAGAGACAATAAGACTGGCACAGGATAGAGCAGGGTTTAGGGCTCTTGTACGTAAGGTCGCTATGAGTCACAGGTGACTCGAAGGCACACAACAACAACAAAAGGTCTGAGGTGGAACTAAAGTTTTCATTTCTAACATTCTCTAGAAAAGACAATGTGTTAGGTCACAAAGCTAGTCTCGATAAATTAAAAAGCATTGAAATACTACAAAGCCTGTTCTCAAACAACAATGTTATAAAATTAGAAATCAACAGCAAAAGGATAAAGGTGGTGGGGACTTTATGTACTTGGAAGCTAAGTAACACCTTACATGATCACTATTGGGCAAGAGAAATTAAAAAATTAAATAGAAAATTTCTTGAAACAAATGATAATGAAAATACAACATACCAAAACCATTAGTATCTCATGAAAGAAGTACCCAAAGATTAGTTTATAACAATAAGGATGGATATCAAAAAGGAAGACAGAATTGTCATCAAATAGTTAACCCAACACCTCCAACAAATAAAAAACTGACATCAAGCAAAACCTTAACCTCTGAAATAAATGATAAAGATAAATTCAGAAATAAATGGAATAGAAAACAGAAAATCAATTGAAACTGTGAAGAAGATCAGGAGTTGGTTCTTCATAGGAGTCAGTAAAGTTGACAAACCATTAGCAAACCTATCAAAAGAAAAGACACAAATAAGAAAGTAAGTGGATGGCATCACAACAGAATCAACTGAAATAAAAAGGGAAAAGCAAATTATCATAAAAACCTATACTCCAACAATATTGAAAATCTAGAGGAAATGGACAGATCTTAGAAACTCATCCCCTACCGAAACAAATACAGACAGTGGTAGAATATTTGAGCAGATCCATCATGAAAGAAGAAATTGAGCTGGTCATAAAAAACTCTCAACAAAAAAAGCCCAAGCCTAGACAGCTTCTCCAGCAAATTTTACCAAGCATTCATAGAAAAACTATCACCAATCCTACTAAAATAATTTAAAAATTTAGAAAAAGAAGGAAGACTCTCAGATTCATTCTATGAGGTAAGGTTAAACCAGACATGGATTCCATAAAAAAAAAAAAGAAAACTATGAACCAACATCCATCATGAACATAGATGTAAAAACTCTTCACAAAATCCTAGCAAATAAAGGCCAACAGCATATCAAAAGAATAATTCATTATTCTCAAGTGAGATTCATGCAATCATGGTTCAACATAAGAAAAACAATCAAAGCAGCCTATCCCATTATTAAATAAAAGATAAGAACCACACAGTAATTTCAATTGATTCAGAAGAGACTTTTGAAAAAAATCCAACACTCTTTACTGATTAATATCTTAAAAACATAGCAAAAGAGAGGGTTTCCTCAGTGTAATTAGGAACATACATAAAAAGTCTCTCAACAATTTTCAATACAGAGAGAGTACATAGAAAACCTGAAAGACTCAACAAGATAATTGTTGGGCTTAGTGGACAAGTTTAGGAAAGTAGAACAATACACACGACAACATACAAAAATTAGTTGGGTTTAAAAAAAATGACAAAGAGAATACAGGAAAGAAGGAAAACTATGCCAATTACAAATCACTCACAAAATGAAACACTTAGGAACAAATCTAACTAGAGAAACAAAAGACCTATAAAAAGAAAATTATAAAGCTCTACTACAAGATGACAAAAAAAAGACCTAGATATATCGAAGAATCTACTGTGTTCATTAATTATCGATTTTTATATACTGTTGAACTGGAACAGACCCATAGTTGACCCTCCAAATCATCTACAAAGGCAAGAAATTGCACGTGAGGAGATTGCTCATCTTTCTTCAACTGAGAAGCTGGTGGATTTGAGCGATGTGCCTTTATATCGGTAGTTCAATTTCTTACCACTAAGCTACCAGAGCTCCCCTGTACATTTATAGGAAGACTTAGTATTGGAAAAATGATAATTCTATCAAAAGTAATCTACAGGTTCAATGTAATCTCAATACAGATACCGATATTATTCTTCAAGGGAATGGAAAAGGTAATTTCTAACTTTATTTAGATAGGAAATAGACCGTGAATAAGGCAAACTCTACTGAAAAGTCAAAACAAATTAGGAGCCATCACACTCCATGATCTCAAAACCTGCCACACAGCCATAGTAATCAAAATAGCATGGTACTGGTACTGTGACATACCAAAAGAATAGAATAGACCAATGAATAAAATCCAGAACCCAGAAATTCACTTACAGTCAACTGATTCTTGACAAGATGAATCCAATTAAGTGAAAAATGACAGCATTTTTTAATAAAAATGGAGCTTAAAAGGCTTTTCATGACATGAATAAGCTTTCAAACATAGCAGAAATGCACAATCAATAGAGGACAAAGTAGATGAATTGGATCTTCTAAAAAATAAAAATATTGTGTTCATCAAAACCCCTCTGCAATAGGGTAAAACAAAAGCCCACAGACTGGGAAAAAATGTTTGGCAATGACATCTTCAACGGGATTCAGTATCTAAAATTTATAGAAAACTCCAGCACCTCAACAACAACAACAAAAAACCCAAGCAACCTAGTTACAAAGCAGGTAGACGATGATAAGACTCTTCACCAAAGAAGACATTCAGATAGCCAACAAACCCATGAAGAAATGCTCAAGATTTCTAGCCTTCGAAGGAGTACTGAGTTTGGATTAACTGACACCTCCTTAAGAACTACATTACCAAAGCTCCTTGGAGTTTTTAGTCAATTATTATTTTATTTATAAGTGTTCTTTTATTTAAATAAAATGAGACCAAATGAACACTGGTTTCTTTTTCCCTCTATGAAGCATGACAGTTCTAGAGGGTCATCATTCCTGGTAGAGAAGGATCCTTAGTGAAACAGATTGACATAGTGGCTGCTGTATTGGGTTTGAGCACAGTGCAGATTTTGAAACAGTGCTTCATTCTGTTGTACATGGGATCCCCATGAGTCGAAAATAACAGTTCTTAACAATAGCAAAAGCAATGTGGTTTATTGTTTTTGTTTTTTTTAAGATTTAACTATTTAATGATTTTGGACTTACTAATAAGGATTACATCTTTGGAATCCCTAAGTGTCAGTACTTTTCTGGTGTATGGGCTTACTATAAGCTGGAATTGATCCTACAGCAGTGGGTTCGGTTGGTTTCCGAAATATTATAAAATCCTTTGCATTTGTCCTAATATTGGAACTCTACCTAGACATTTTGTGAGTATTTTCTCCCTAGTCTTAAAGTTTCTCAACTTTTCTCATGTTCCTGCACTTGCGTTCAGCTTCCTTCACCCAGCCTCCTTGATTTATTGATTGTTGTTGTTGTTGTTAGATGCCATTGAGTCAAGCACAACTCATTGTGACCCCATGAACAAAAGATCTGAACCCAATCCTGTCCTGCGCCATCTTCAAACTTCCTGACATGCAAAAGCCCATTGCAGCAGTCACCTTGTCAATCCACCTGGTTGACGATCTTCACTGATCCTCAATCCTTCCCAACTTCAAGTCCCTCTCCAAGGAACAGCATCTCCTAGCAATATGTCCAAAGTATGTGGGGCGAAGCTTCATCATTCTTGCCTCCAAAGAACAGGCTGACTGCAACCTCTCCAAGACATATCTATTTGTTCTCTTGGCCATCTATGGGATGTTCAGTGCTCTTCTCCAACACCACAGCTCAAAGGTGTCAATTCTTTCCGTCATCCTTATTCATTGTCCAGGTCTCAGATGCATAGCTAATAATTAGAAAGACCACGGCCTGAGCAAACACACCTTAGTCCTCAAATTGACATCACTACTTCTCAATAATTTGGGAAGGTCCCTAACTGCAGACTTTCCCAATGCAATGCATCATGAAAACTCCATGAAATTGCTCTGGTCTGTGGGGTTTTTTGAGAGCCATAATCTCCTACATGCAACGTATTTGGTTTTTTATTTTATGTACATCCACAATGCTTTTCAGAATAATAGTTTTTATTAAAATCTTGATTAATATTGACATTATAAATATTATTAGTATTAATTAATAATATTTATATTACTATTATTAATGATAATATGTGGAGTTACTACCTTGCATGCTTATTTTAAAGCAAAATATGAATGATCTATGGATATTTAAGTCCATCAACTTAATTCCACTCATTGTGATGGAGTCAGAACTGACTAGGAGGTTTTCAGAAACTGTAAATCCCAGAGGAGAATACTGCCCATCTTTCTCCTTCATAACTGTCAGCCTATTTGAACTGTCAGAGAGGTACTGCCTTCGAATCAGCAGTACAACTCCCCATGAACAATGCCATGTGAGTTCCCCTATTGAGGTCCTAGGAACAATTGGTTTGGGCACAACTACTAGCTTAAAGAGACTGAAGTACATTATGCTGAGTGAAATATCTCAGCCACAAAAGGACAAATTCTGCACAGTGCCACTGTTGTAAAATGGGGCTGACATAGGGGTTGGGAGGGAGACTGAGAAAGATGGGATAAATTATGTATACTGCATTGAAACAGATGAGGGAGAACTGTTTAAAAGGGATATATGACTAGATATTATTGTCATGACATGAGAATGAAGGCTGCATAGTGGAGTGAACTTGGGGAGAGGGATTGTATAACAATGAAAGAACTTTACTTTTCAAAGAGAAGAACAAACTGGAGGGGAGGGGTGGGCAGGGAGAAAAGTGCAACAATGAATGAATGGAAATCCAAAATATCTGTAGATTTTCATTAAAATTAATAACAATAATAAAAAATTTAAAAAAGAAAGAAAGAAGGTCTGTATTCTCAAACAGCTTGGGAAGGAAGTTCTGCAATCTGCTTCTGTGAAATTCTCAGCCATGAAAACTCCATGGAATTGCTCTAGTCTATGGGGCTTTTTTGAGAGACATAATCTCTTTCATGCAAGATAACTTGGGTTCCTTTTGTTTTATGAACATTCACAATGCTTTTTAGAGCAATGGTTTTTATAAACATTTACATGACTACTATAAGACTACAAATGCAGAGATAAAACTAAAAATCACTAGAATATTTCTCAGTACTTAGACATAAACGTCATTATTGTGATCATTGTCATAGATAACCTAATGCAAGCATATGTTTTAAAGCATAAACGGATATATACACAGAAATATTTGTCACATAGCATCACAACAGAATTAACACTTAAAAATTAAATATGATTTCTTTTTCATTTTAAAGCAAAACAAAAAAGAAAATGAAATTGGAGAATCTATTGGACTTCCAAGAAATATATTCCATTTCAGGAAGAAAGAGTTTCTAAAGTTAAGAGGGAAAAGACGGGAAGTTTCTTATGGTAAAGCCTCAGAAATCTGATGGAGGGTTGCCAGGTGTCACTCAACTCAACAACAGTGGATTTGTTTCTAGCTTTGTTAATGTTAAGATTCATAGAATAATGTTAGCCATCAGAATTTAAACATCATCATTTTATATCTATGCTAATAATACTACTATTGTATATCTTTATCTGTAGACAGATGGATAGTCCCTATAGTATTGACTCCAACTTATGGCAACCTATGTACAACAGAAAAAAGCATTACATGGTCCTTTGACATCCTAATCATTGCTTTTATGTTCAAGTTCATTGTTAAGGCTGTAAGGTCGCTAAGGAAGAACAGAACCCAGTTCAGGCCAAGAAAGACAATTTATTGAGTAGTACACCAATGAAAGCCTTATAGACGCCAACAGAACTTTTCCACTTAAAGTTAGAGGGGAAGTTTATATTGTTTTACAAGGAAATTTGGGAAGGGATGTCCACAGTTGTTTTTTACAAGATAGAGAAAAGGGCTGGGGTCTCAGATACCTCTTCCTGGAAAACGGAGGTAGAGCAGTTTCATAACCTTAACAGAGAGAAACAGCCACAGCTGCTGCTTCCTGTGGTTGGATCATTTAGTGGTGTTTCTGGGAAATGAAGGGAGAGCAGTTCCATAGCCCTAGTTGTGGCTGTTGTGTATATTCATCTCACCAAGGATTTACCTCCCCTAGCCAGCCTTCCACTTCAAGAAGTATGATTTCTTCCTCCAGCAAATGATCTCTCTTGATGACTTGTCCAAAGAGAGTTAGTCAGGCAAAGTCCTGTTGGCGTCTTTGGCTTTCATTGGTGATGGTGTTATTGATTGCCATCGAGTCGAGCATGACTCATAGTGAACAAAAAACCTGAAGCCTTTCTGTAACGATTGTCATTTCTGAAAGTTCATAGAGTTTCCAGAGGCATGTTTTTTTAGGAAGTGGATGCCACTCCTGCTTCCAATTCATTGGTGTACTATTCTGAATTCTTTGGAGGAGCAAAACTAGGGAAACAAATATAGATTTATAGAGAGATTAGATTAAATGTGAAAGCTCACGTTGTGGGGCTGGCAAATCCCATATCCAATGACTTTCATTGGCTCCCATGGTTTCCTTGATCAATGAACCAAAAATGTGCATGTCAGGTGACAGACTGAAGGCCTCTGTTAATTTACAAGGTATTGAAAATGGTGAGTTTCAGGGCAGGTGGCAAACTAGAAACCCCACTGGTTTGTACTTCGTAACTATTCTCAAATGTGAAGAAGTTTATAGGATCAGAAAGAGTGAGGTTTGCAGGACATTCATTTACATTATAGATACAGGATACCCTTTCAAAGAAATTCCTCTTTAAGCTTGTTGGCTGTTTACATGAGATCACAAAATGGACAATGACACAGTGTCTGTAGAACAACTCAGAGCCATGTTGTTGTATGTCATAAAGACGGAACCAACTCGTCCACTAACAGGTGACCTTCCTAGTATTTAAAAGACTAATGATATTGCTTCCAATATTATAGTAACAGATAAGCCGTCACAGCATAACCAAAATGTCAAATGGGTGACATATGAATGTCAATAGATATTGCTAATACAATATTATTTATTTAATTTGTTAGTTAATGAGTATTTATTTACATGTGCAGACATTTTCCAAGTGCTTTTGAGAATATTTGTGCCAGTATACAAGTTCAACATTACAGAGCAACACAAAGGAGAGAAAATCCTCACACAGAACATCTATAGATAGAGGAAAGTCTGAAGTTCTCAAGGATTGTGTTTTACATGAATTCTTAATCAATGCTCATGGGAGCAGTCAACAAATCAAATGCAAATCTTCTGCAAAAAGTCTCTTTAAAGTATTAAAAAAGCAAGTATGTCACTTGAAAACTAAGGTGAGATCAGCCCAAGCTATGAAAATTTTCCACTTCCTTCTTTTGGTTTTTTTTGTCCATACATACTTTGTTTCCTAATGATAGCATTAATATAATTCATGAATTACAATGTCTAATCAATCCGTTTTTGTGTTTTTCCTTTCCCTTCACTCAATTTATCTATTAATTTTTACTCCACTTTCCCTCCCTTCCTATCCTTGTTAAACCTCCAGGACTGATTCTGTGCGTAAATCTTTTCTAAGCCTTTCATAATACTAATCTTATACCTTGCCTTATATCTTGTCCTTTTATGAATGACATATGTCATTCTGTGTAATTTGTTTTCATTTCATTCATCTTTTAGGAATTTTTGCTGACTTTTTAGTGATGCATAATACTCTATTGTGTGATTATTTCAGATTTCCTTAAGTCATTTGTCAGTGGATGACACTTGATGGTCAATCTCCTCCTGTGAGATTAACTGCTTCTGAAAAACTACTAGAGGATCAGCTAGGAGTCAGCTTTGACTCAGGGCTACACAACAACAACAACATCAATAACAAATGACCTTAAGTATTTGTCCGTATGTGTCCTGACCATCTGGAGGTCTTCTTTAGTAAAGAGTGCATCAAACCTTTTCCCCAACTGGTAATTGGGTTATTTTCTCTTTGTTGACACATTAGAGTTTTCTATAACTTGTAGACACGAAGGCCTTGTCAAATGTCATTATTAAATATTTTCCGAGTTTGTAAGTTCTCTTTTCACTCTTGGGGAGAAATTTTTAAATACACATGAGGACTTCATTTTTAGCAGGTTCCCAACTTTCTAATTTATTATCTGCTGTTTGTGTAATTTAAGTTATATTTGATAGTTTGTTTATGCTGCAGATTGTTGTTGTTGTTGTTGTATATCATCAAGGTGGAACTGACTCATAGCTGACTCTCCAGAGGGTTTTCAGAGGCAGCACATTTCAGGGGAGGAGACGTCCAATTTTGTCTCACAGAGCAGCTCCAGAACTTGAACCATGTTCCTCTGGGTTGAAGGCTCAACTCCTTGCCACAAAGCCATCAGAGTGCTCTGATTTTTTTTTCTTAGATGGAATATATAGTTTTCATTTTTATACCTATTCCTTAATTCATCTTGAGATTTTTTTTAATTTTGTTTTTTTCTAGTGTGAAGTATGCATCTTGCTTCCATTTCTTTATGCAATTAGATATCCAGTTTTTCCAGCATCACTTGTGAATAAAACTCTCTTTCCTCCACTTAATGGATTTCATCTCTTTTTTAAATGTCAGTTGTGCATATGTGAGCCATGGTATTTTTAATTACTTCATATGCATGTTAAAATGAAAATTATTGCTGTGGAGTAGGAAACAACTCATAGCTGACGCTCCAACAGATTTCCAGAGGCTGTGATTGCATGGAAATAGATTGCCCATCTTTCTCTTGGGGAGCCACTAATTAATTTGAATTGCCAGAGATACACCATATTTTGATTAGCAGTGCAACTTCCTATGGACCATGTAACCAGAACTCCCTAAGTAAGAGTTATGGTGACCATATGGCATGAGGATCAGAGGAAGACTTATCAACAACCTGTGTTACGCATATGATAGATAGCCTTGCTTGCTGAAAGTGAGGAAAAATTGAAATATTTGCAGAAGAACAAGGACTACAGCCTCCATATGGATTACATCTCAATATCAAGAAAACAAAAGTCCTCATCACCGGCCACATGATAAATGAAGAAAATATTTAAATTGTCAATGGTTTTATCTCATTCTGAAAGTCAACTGGAGGGTCAGTTTCAGTGTGAGAGTACAAAATAGCATATGCATATAGAAACTGGACAACGACTAAGGAAGACCTTATTTTGATAATTGATGAAATAATTGAGTTCTTTAAATTGCAATGGTGTTAAAGAATATTAAATACATCGTGGACTTAGAGAAGAATGAATCCACCA
>NW_006399840.1:11062897-11072231 GCF_000299155.1 Elephantulus edwardii | reverse complement strand
CCACACTTCTCCTCATAGATCCCAGCCTCTGGGATAATCTGCTCTCCATACAGGCTGAAAAGGTATGGAGATAAGACACAACCCTGGCGTCTACCCTTCAAAAAAAACCACCAGTCTTAGAAGAAGTAAAATCAAAATGCATATTGAAAGTGAGAATGACAGAACATTGTCTCACATACTTGGGACGTAGTAATCAGAAGGGCTCTGATCCTGAAGAAGTACATTATGCCTGGGAGATGTAGAGGGTCAGAGAAAAAGCTGTAATCTCTTAATGAGATTGACACAATGACTGTGACAATGGATTAAAACACAGCAACAACTATGAAGATAACACAATTCTTTGTTATATGTTCATAGGGTTGCTCTCAGTCAGAGCAGTTGAGGAGATACCTAACTACAATGACAACAAAGAAATTCAAGGAGCAGTATTATTCCCTTCTCCCTAGTCTAGACTCAACTATGATTTTTTTTTTCTCCTCCATGGGAAAACGTGTAGGGGTTAAGCTCACCAAGGCAAGAGCTGCCTTGGTTGAAAGAATGTAAACTAAAAAATTAACCAGGGCAAAAAGAATTTTCTGCCCTGGTATGTGCAAATTCCTAATTCTCCCGCTGTAGCTGCCTTCTAATATGGGTGTGGTGGTGGAAACAGAGAAGGTCAGCAAATTAGAAAACAAACAGTAGACATTATCTTGGAAACTAGTTAACTTATTTTATTGTTTGCAAAATGAAAAACTCATCAGTTAAAGCTAGGAGGATTTGGGGGGGAGGACACAACCATGAGTTCCTCTCCCCTTAGCACTTGATAAGGAAAATCTTGAGTAGTTCATTCTCTTGCTCGACGCTTTCCTGTTGGTCAGAGGGGCATGACAGAACCTTCCTTTGTGTTTTTAGAAAAAAGAAACTTTATAAATGAAAAAGAAAATAATAGCAAGGAAGAATGCGTGGCAAATGAAAAAATGTACACTCTATACTAAAGTAAATAATGATATTTAGGAAGATTAAGATAAGAAATGGGTTAAGAAAAAGAATATTGGGAGCAATGTAGAGAATGAAAACATAATAATGTTACATTTAGAAGATTTTTATATTTTGCTCTTCAATATTTTTGCCAACATTAATTAATCAATATTCATAGTATCTAGGGAAATACACATTGCCATCTCAGTTTTAAATAAAATGAAAGAATAAAGATTAAGTAACATCCCTGAGGATAAAGTGAAATTAGATTCTTGTATTTTAAAAGGAAAATGAAAAAGATATGTTTAATAATATTGTTAAATGAGATAGTGGTTGAGTAGACGTGAATATATTTATAATACTAAGAACAGATAAGGTTTGAAATAAATAGATGGTAAAATTTAAACCATTACACTATTTTAGAAGTTGCTGGGTTTTGATGCCATTGAGTTGAATACAATTCATTGTGACCCTGTGAACAACAAACTTGAATCCTGTCCTATTCTGTGCCAGGCTCATCATCTCTGATATACTTGAGCCCATTCCTACAGTCTCCATGTCAATCCATTTCCTATTGCAGTCACCATCTTCCTCTCTTTCACTGACCTTCCGACTTTTCCAAGCATGATATCCGTTTCCAAGGAATAGACTCTCCTAGCAACATGTTCCAAGTATGAGAGACAAAGTTTACTGTACTTGCCTCGAAGAAGCCCTGTGGCAGCACTTTCTTCAAGTCATATCTGTTCATTCTTTTGGCCATCCAAGGGATGTTCAGTACTCTTCTCCAACAGCACAACTTAAAGATATCAATTCATCTTCCTCCATCCTTATTCATTGTCCAGCTCTCAGATGCATCCCTGAGGATAAAGTGATTGAAAAGACCATAACCTGAATCAGGCACACTTTAGTCTTCAAACTGACGTCATTGCTCTTTAGTAATTTGGGGAGGTCTCTGACAACAGGCTTGCTCAAATAAATACATCTCTTAATTTCCTAACTGCTGGTACCAAAGATGGTGATTGTGAATTCAAGTAAGACAAAATCATTGATAGTTTCAATTCTTTCTCTATCCATAATCTTCTTTCCTACTGGCTCAATTATAAGAACTTTTGTTTTCTTGGTGTGAAGATGTAATTCATAATATTCACACAATGGAATACTATGCTGTGTTGAAAAATAAGGATCTCAAGAAATATTATGCAAAATGGGTGACCCTGGAGGACATTATGCTGAATGAAATATCTCAATCACAAAAGGACAAATACTGCATAGCGTAACTGCTCAAAGTATGTCAGATGAAGCCTCAGAATCCTTCCCTCCAAGGAGCAGCTTGGTTTAACCTCCCCAGGATGAACCTGTTTGTTTTCTTAGCAGTCCATGGTACATTCAATACTCTTCTCCAGCATCACAGCTCAAGGGCATCAATTCTCCTTCTATCCTCCCTAGTCATTGTTCAACTGACTGAATAGGTATGGAAAAAGGATAGAACCCTAATGCACATCCTTTCAGATTTTACACCATGCAGTGTTCACCTGAGGTGCGAACTAGATCCTGAGGCCTGAGCAGTCCTGAGAAATATAATTTCAGGCATCAAGGAAAGCAACAGAGCCACAACCAAGTGTCAGCAGGGTCCTGAGTCCCAAGTAAACCTGAGATGAATTTTAGGAGAGCAAAATCCAAAAATAATCTACTTGTCTCTATATGAAATGTCTGTATATAAATAAATCTAAATATAGATATATCTATGTATCTATCTGTATTTGTTGGTGTTGTTATGTGTCATTGAGTCACCTGCTACTCATAGTGATCCTATGTACAATAGCTCTGAAACTTGCCCTGTCCTGTCCTCATTGACTCTGACACACTTACCCCTATTGCCCTAGTTACTGTACCAATCCATCTTATTCTGGATCTTCCACTCCTGTGCTGTCCCTCCACCCTTTTGATCATGATGTCCTTCTCCAGAGGACTGGTTCTTTTTGGCTCCATGCCCAAAGCATGTAAGACAGAGCTTCAAAATCCTAGCCTCCAAAGAGAAACTTCTTCAAGACAGACCTATTTGTTTTCTTGGCAGTCCATGGTATGTTAAGACTCTTCTCCAGCACCACAACTCTAAGGCATCAATTCTTCTATCATCCTTAGTCATTGTCCAGCTCTCTGATACATAGCAAGCAATTGCGAAGACCGTTGACTGGATCAGGTGCACCTTAGTCTCTAGACATATATCATTGCTTCTCAGTACTCTGGAAAGGTTCCTCGCAGCAGATTTAAATAAGGCAATTCTTTTGATTTCCTGACTGCTGATGCCAAGAGTGTTGACTGTGGAGCCAGGCAAGCTGCAACTGTTAACAACCTCAATCTCTTCTCCATCCATCATGGTGCTGCCAATTGGTCCAGTGGTGAGAATCTTTGTTTTGTATGAGCACAATTAAGTGCTCAGGGATTCCCATTCTTCTCAAGGTCAGCCTTAACATGTTGTGATCTACATAGTCAAATGCCTTTGCACAATCAATAAAGCACAAATAGACATTCTTCTGGTATTCTTATTATCATTATTAAGGATACAAATTTTGTTTGTTAATACATCTTGATACCAGGGTCTTCTGGTATTTGCTACTTTCAACTAGGATTCATCTGATATGACCAATGACATCTCTGGTGCCATGGCCTCTTCTAAACCCTGCCTGAGCTTCTGGTAGTTTTCTATCTGTCATAACTGGTTTTGAATGATCTTCAGGAGTATTTTGATTGCATGTGATATTCATGTCATTGTTTGATAGTTTCCACATTCAGTTGGAACACCTTTTTTTGGAACTGGAATAAATAAGGACCTCTTCCAATCCATTGGCCAGATAGCTGTCCTCCAATTTTCCTGGCATAGATTGGTGAGTGCATCCAGGGCTGCCTCTCTTAATTAAAATAAGTCAATTGGGATCCCATCCATTTCTCAGGCCTTGTTTTTTGCCAATGCCTTTAATCCTTCTTTGTTAGGTAATGTTAGGGAGGAGGAGGAGGCCTCTGGCCGGGTCAGCTCACCTAGCTCCAGATAAATGCAAGCCTAAGATGACTCTCCCATCTGTTGAGCTTGGAGTGGTTCTGTCCAATCCGCATGTCCCACGCCTATAATCCCATCCTGTCTTCTTGTTTACTCGCCTGTATAGAAGTGCACTGCAATCCCCAATAAAGTTGAGTTTGGCTCTCTACAGCGCTCCCAGAGTTGTGTGTTTCTGTCACACCACCTTCAGGGTGTCACTGATCCTTGCCGGAAAAAAGACCGCGACACTTCCTATTTCTTTTTCATTACCATGGGCTCCGGATCCTATGGTAGTTCCTGTAATTTTTCAGAGTCAATCAGTTATTTACAGTAGTGATTCTGTGTATTTCCTCCATCTTTTGATGCTTTTTGGTTCATTCAATATATTGGCCATAGTATCTTTCAATATTGCTACTTGAGGTTTAAATTTGTTTTTTGGTTGTTTTTTCCCCCCCCCCAGTTCTCTTAGCTTGAGAAATGCAAAGGGAGTTCTCTTTTTGTTCTCCCATTCCAGCCCTCTGCACATTCCATTAGAATACTTTGCTTCATCCTCTCAAGCTGCCTTTTGAAATCTTCTGTTCAGCTCTTTTATTTACACATGTTTTCCTTTTGTTTTAGTTTTTTGATACTTTAATGCAATCTTCAGAGTTTCTTCTGCCTTCTATTTTGGTTTTTATCTTTTCCTCTGTCTTTATAATGACCACTTGCTCTCTTCATAGATAATAACCTTGATATCATCCAACAACTCATCTGATCATGGATTATTGGTGTTCAGTGGTTCTCAAATATATTTCTAAAATGACCTTGAAATTCAGATGAATCGATTCAAGATCTTAACTTGTTTCCTGTGGACTTATTTTCATTTTGTTGGCCTCAACTTGAACTTGAATTTGAGTAATTGACGTTCTGACCTGTTGCCTACCCCTGGCCTAGTTTTGACCACAAATATCTACATTTTCCAATGATATTTTTTCCACAGATGTAGTCAATCTGATGTACAGAGCCCATCAGGTGAGATACATGGGTAATTTTGTCATTTGTGTCTAATGAAAAAGGTGTTTGAGATGAATGAATCATTGTTGTTGTTGTTTTTAGGTGCTGGCAGGTAGAATATGACTCATAGTAACTCTGTGAACAAAAGATCTGAACCCTTTTCTGTCCTGCACCATCCTCACATTTTCTGAAACAGAAGAGCTCATTGAAGCAGTAACCATGTCAGTCCACCTGGCTGAGGATCTTTCTCTCATTTGCCAACCCTCCACCCTTCCCAGCATCATGTCTGTCTCCAATGAATAGCCCCTTCTAGCAAAATGTCCAATGTCTGTGAGGTATAGCCTCATCATTCTTGCCTCCAAAGAGCACCCTCGCAGCACACACTCTAAGACATATCTGTTTGTTCTCGTGGCTGTCCATGGGATGTTCAGTGTTCTTCTCCAACACCACAGCTCAAAGGCATGAATTCTGTCATCTCTATTCAACTTTCAGCTTTTGGATTCCTAGCAGGTAATCATAGAGAATATTACCTGAATCAAACACATTTTAGTCCTAAAACTGACGTCACTACTCCTCAATAATTTGGAAATGTTGCTAACTTCAGACTTTCCCAGTGCAATATGTTTCCTTATTTCCTGACTGCTGGTACCAAGGGTGTTAATTGTGTATCCAAACAAGATGAAGCTGTTGACAGCCTCAATCTCCTCTCCATCCATTATGATGCTGCTTATCAATCCAATAGGAAGAATCTTTATTTTCTTGACATGGAGGTGCAATCCATATCAAAGCCTGCATTACTTGATCTTCTGCAACAAGTGCTTCAAATCCTCCTCACTTTCAGCAAGCAGGGTTGTGTTATCTGCATTACACAGGTTATTGATGACTCTCCCTCCAGTCCTGATGCCATATTCCTCTTCATAGAGGCCAGCTTCTCGGATAATTTTCTCAGCATACAGATTGAATAGGTATGGAGAGAAAATACAGCCCTGACACACTGCTTTCTTATGCAGTGCTACCTGCTCTTCTCACACAACAGCCTCTTAGTCAAGGTATAGGTTACGCATGAGCACAGTTAAGTGATCTGCGATTGTCATTCTTCTCAATGTCAGCTAAAACTTGTTGCAATACACACAGTCAAATGCCCTTCTATAGTCAATAAAGCACAAATAGACATTCTTCTGGTGTTCCTTACATTTACTATTACGGATACAAATTTAAATCATTCCATTTCTAGCCTCATTTCTATTACCAAGCCCGTATTTTCTAACTACTATTCATTCTTCACTGTTACCAAATTTTGAATTGCAGTCACCAGTTAATATTAATGCATCTTGATTACATATTTTTTCCATTTTGGACCGCAAAATTTGGTAAAAATTCTCAATTCCTTCCTCTTCAGCTCTAGATGTGAAAGCATATATTTGAATAATAGCTGTATTAACAGGTCTTCCCTGTGTGCTTATGGATGTTATTCAATCACTCACAACATTTTATTTCAGGATAGAACTTGAAATTGGCATTTTTGCTATGAACGCAACACCATTCCTTTTCTGTTTTTTATTCCCACTGTGTTGCTATTGTTGTTATTGTTAATTGCCTTCAAGTCGAGCACAACTTATAGTGACCCTATGAACAACAGGCCTCAAGCCCCTCTACAACTATTGACATTTATCAAAATTCATAGAGTTTCTGGAGGCATATTATTTAGGAAGTTGATGCCACTCTTGCTTCCAAACCTGTCCTATATGTTATTGTTGTTATGTGTCATTGAGTCACTTGCAATGTTTAGCAACCCTCTGTACAGCAGCTCTGAACCTTTCCCTGTTCTGAGCCAGTTTCATTAATTCAGACACACCAAATCCCATAGCCCCAGTTACTGTATCAATCCATCTCATCTAGGGTCTTCTTCTGTGCTGTCTGTTCACCCTTCAGATCATGATGTCCTTCTCCAAGGACCTATCTCTCCTGGCCACATGCCCAAAGTAAGTGAGGTGGAGCTTCAAAATCCTAGCCTCCAAGGATAGAGTTGGTTTCACCTTCTCCACGGCAGACCTATTTGTTTTCTTGGCAGTCCATGGCATGTTCAAAACTCTTCTCCAGCACCACAACTCGAAGGTATCTATTCTTCTGTTGTCCTTAGTCATTGTCCAACTCTCTGAAGCATAACAAGTAATTGAGAAGACCATGGCCAGGATTAGGTGCACCTTTATATCTATACTGACATTGTTGTTCTTCAGCACTCTGGAGAGGTCCATAATATCAGATTTTCCCAGTGCAACTTGTCTTTTTATTTCCTGATTGCTGGTGTTAAGAATGTTGATTGTAGATCCAAGCAAAATTTAATTGCTAACAACCTCAATCTCTTCTCCATCTAATATGGTGTTGCCAGTTGGTCCAGTGGTGAGAATATTTGTCTTCTTGATGTTGAGTTTCAATCTGCATTTAAGACTACAGTCCTTGACCTTTTGCAGCAGTTGTTTCAGGTCTTTTTCAGTTTCAGTAAGCAAGGTTGTGTCATCTGTATATCGTAAATTGCATACCATGGACTGCCAAGAAAACATAGGTCTTGCTTGGAGAGAGTGAAACCAAGTCTCTCCTTGGAGGCTAGGTTTTTAAGCTCCACCTCACTTACTTTGGTCACGTGGTCAAGAGAGATAGGTCCTTGGAGAAGGACATCAAGCTCAGAAGGGTGGACGGACAGTATAGGAGAGGAAGACCCTGGATGAGATGGATTGATATAGCAACTGGGACAGTGGGGGTTGGTGTGTCAGAATTAGTGAGACTGGCTCAGGACCAGGAAGGGTTCATATTGTTAATGAGTCTTCTTCCAATCCTGATGTCACATTCCTCCTCATAAAGCCCTGCTTCCCGAATAATCTTTTCCGCATACAGTACGAAAAGGTATGGGGATAGAGTGCATCCTTGATGCACTCCTTTCCACCATAGTAGACTATATGATTATCTGATTCAACTGGTCATAGCTGAGCTATCTCATCTCACTAATGTCTAGTACGTTGATACTCATGTGTTCCATTACACTTTTAACATTTTCCAGTTTTCCAACATTTAAGCTACGCACATTCCATGTTCCAATTATTATACAATGTCTGTTATTGTTTTTCTTCATCTCAACTGACTTCCAATCTGGGCTCCACTATGCTTCTATAACTGCCTGCATTCCTCTAGTGTTCATAGGGTTGTCAGAGACTTTCTATTTTAAAAGTGGATGGCCAATCCTGCTTTCTAGCTTATCTTAATTTGGAAGGTCTATTAAATCCTTTCCACCATGGGTCGCCCTTACGGCACAGCTTCCCATATTACAACTCATAAATTATTTTAGTACAGCACACTGAAGACAAGTGCTGCACCAATAAGAGCAGTGTTCTCCACAAACACAAATAACAATCAGATCAATTATAACTATAATAGCAAATTAGGCTTCACACTGACTTTTAAACACAAAGGCCTGCCCACTAGGTTCTTAGCGGTTACAACAAGAGACTTCCAGCCTGCAACTTATTGCTAATAAATCAAAAAGACCAATCAGCTTACATTTCACTTTTCATTAAATTAAGACAACCAATCAGTTTACACCTGTATTGGAACAGGAGTCAGACTGATTATATCAGTGAAAGGAATCATTGGAGAAATTAAATTATCAATAGTGAAAATTAGCCCAGGTACTGATTGCAGACAGCTCATCAACTACTCATATGCAAGTCCAAATTAAAGCTAAAGAAGGTCAAGCCAAATCTACAGGAACCAAAATTTGACCTTGAGTATGTCTCACCAGAATTTAAAAACCAACTCAGGAACAAGTTTGAGGCCTTAACGCTAATGAACCAGATACGGTGTTGGAGGATATCAAGAGAATAATTTCATCCACAAAGAATGCAAAAGGTCATTACAAAGACAGAAGAAGATGAAAATGGAAGTCGGAAGAGACACTTAATATTGCACTCAAATGCTGAGAAACCAAAGCAAAGGAAAGAAATAAAGAAATAGCTGAATAAAAGATTTCAAAGAGCAGCAAGGGAATACAAAGCAAACTAGTATCATGAAATGTGCAAAGAACTGGAGTCTGGATATCAAAAGGGCCATACTCACTAGGCATTACTAAGCTGAAGGAACTAAAGAACAAATTTACAACGGAGGGTCAGTTGAGTAGACTCAAACTCTACAATACACAACAACAACAACATTTTGCTTTTACAGAAAACACTATTTAGAGAAATGAAAATGAAATAAATTCAATCTTTTACTTTGTGATAAAAAATACTTACCTCATATGCACACCCATGTTTATCACAGCTGTGTTCACAATAGCAAGGAGTTGGAAACAACCCAGGT
>NW_006399840.1:11054421-11062397 GCF_000299155.1 Elephantulus edwardii | reverse complement strand
AAAGAAAAGAAACCATAAAAAAATAAAAAAATTTAAAAAATACTTACCTCATAGATTCATCTATTCTAGTAATTGAGTGGAGTCCTGGAAGACGTTAACTATATATCTAGAGGCCAAAGATGCCCAAATGAGACTATAATTTATTTTTATCTTATAGCTAATAATCTGACCATTGCTAATAGACAAAATAAGCTATTAAGTAATCTGTATTAGTAAATTATACTGTACACATCTTATATATGCATATATATAGTAAATATATATGGACAATAAGTGAACATTATACTGAAAATAATTACTTGAACCTTCTCTTAGAAAAGTTGTGGGGTTTTTATTCCTATAATATGAGTAACTGTTTATCTTCCACTTCCATTTCTTAAGGAGTTTTTGTTAGAAGTTATTAAATGCTTAGCAGATGACCCTGGCTGATGCACTTACATGACTGGCTAAGCAGTGTCCCCGAGATGTATTTTTCTAAATGGAAGAATAATTCATCCAGAGGGGCTGAAATAAATGGTAAGAGAAATCCCCTCTTCGTTATAATTCTGTTGGCACAATTATTTCCTTTTCTAAGAGTTATCGAATTTCATCCTTCCTCCCTGTCATTTCTCCAATTCCTTTGATCAAAGGAGATTGCAGACAAAGGAGAGGACATTGTGCATTTCTTTTCAAAAAAGCTTCATTTTCTGCTTGTTATGCAAACAAGGAGAGCTCTGGTAGCTCAGTGGGAAAAAGTGCTGCCAACAGAAAGGCATTCAGTTCAGAGCCACAAACTGTTCTATGGGAAAAAAGATGGGCACGTCCTCTCATGTGACTTACTGACTGAAAGCCCATGGAGGGACAGCTGCAATTCAATTCTGACTCAATGGCACATAAAAACAATCAAATGCATGCATAGCAACATCTTAATAATCATTCAATCACCATCAAATTCTATCAATACTTAATTAAGTTCATTTTAGAAGACAATATATCAATTCTGACTGAAAAGAATAATATTACATCACAATATAAACTTAGCTTAACCTTTTTTAGCAAAGCAAAACCAGGAGCTATGGTATATATGTCTAAAATATTCCCAAGGTTAAATCAGTAGCACTGTGTCTTCAAATTATAGCTTAAAATATGCCCCTTCATAGGGAAAAAACATGATGTGTAGTCACATGATTGACAACCTTTCAAAATAGAAGTGTTGCTATAATTAAGCAATAATGTATGAGTGAGTGTACATTATGACAAATTGGAAGCTTGGTTGATTAGACTGATCATATAAGCTGTCAGTATAATTATCATATTTTAATCATTTTTCTCCATTTTTTATAACAGCATTGTCTTCAGCCTCATTTACTGCTTATTAGATTGATATTCTAAGAGGAATTGTACAACATAAACCATGCCCTTTAACAGGATGAACTTTAGATAAGGCTTTAGTTATGTCTATAAACATTTATAACGATTGCTGTTAGTTCTATTTTTCTTTAGCTACTGCTTCCATGCTTTGTGTAAGAATAATTTTTTCCTCAAGAAAAAGTAAGTAAATTTAAGCATGCATGTCTCCATGAGACACCATTGTTAAACAGACACATAGAAAATATTTACCTAAAGTGTCTCAAAAGTGTTGTTTTTTTTTTTACCTACTCCTATCCCTCAATATCTCTCCTATTTATAGTTAGAGAGACACAGCATGTATACTGAGTCTGTAACAACCAGCATATATATACAGGTGAGTGACCAGATCTCATACACAGGATGGAGAGAAAGCATTCTGCGTGTTAATGAAATGAATTTGTGTAGATCTGCCACTGGACCAATAGGCAACATAATGATAGAGGAACAAAGAATTGAAATTGTTAATGATTTCATCTTACTTGGATCCACAGTCAACACCCTTGGCAACATGATGAGGAGACTTATTGTTTCAGCAAGGTTGCTGTCAGGAATCTCTCCAAAATACTGAAAAGCAATGATGTCAGTTTGAAGACGTGACTCAGGCCATAGTATTTTCAATCACTTGTTATTCAACTGAAAGCTGAACAATGAATAAAGATGACAGAAGAATAATTGATATCTTTGAGCTATGGTGTTGAAGAGGAGTATTGAATATCCCATCGACTGCTACATGAAAAAACAGTTGGAAAAGGTACAGCCAGAATGCTCTTTGGAAGCAAGGATGGCAAAGCTTCGTCTCTCATACTTGGGCATGTTGCTATGAGAGGTTATTCCTTGGACACGGATATCATTCTTGGAAAGGTGGAGGGTGAGCAAAAGAAAGGAAACCCCCCAACGAGATGGATTGGCAGTGACTGCAGCACGGGGCTCAAATGTTATTAAAGATAGTGAAGATAGCATAGAGTGGGACAGGATTCAACTCTGTTGTTCACAGTGTCTCTAGAGATCACACTTGAACTGACAGCACCTAACAGCAACGATAGGAGTTCAAATGGCTTAGTGGTAAAGAGTTGTGCTACCAACGCAAAGGCTCCCTATTCAAATCCAATAGCTGTTTTGCCAAAGAAAGATGAGAGATCTCCTGTGAGATGTACTGTCTCTGAAAACCTGCTAGTGGGTCAGCTATAAGCCAATTCCAACTCAACAGTATATAACAACAACAGAAGTGTGTAAGGAGGTGACCAATTTGCTAAGAAATCGGATAAGATTCCAGGATGGCTGGTAGTGGATCCTAGGCCAGAACAGACAATGGGTGGGATGGAGATGATCTTGGAGCAACATTTGGAAGACACAATGGATTTATCCATTGTTGAAATCCTGTGTAGATTCACAAGTACTTAATCTTAGCTGCCATGGAACTTTGTCAAATGAACATACTGTTGTGATATCTGTTCTAGCCCAGCAAGCTGTTAAACTACCATCTGACCCCAGTGATATTCTTGTAGTGTACTAGAATCAGATAATGAGAACTTTAGGATCCAGAAGCATGAAAGCATCACAGTGACTGTGTACAAAATGTCCTCTTGACCTTGCATATCAGTTTTCCATGATGTCCTGTCATAAAGATGGATCTTATCATGCTTATTATCTTAAAGAACTGTTAGAGTAGTTACAATATTCATGTAACAGTTACTGAGTATTTGTCTTTTAAAAAAAATACTAAAAAACCATTCTGGTTTAGGTGAAATAAGAGTTTGCAAGGCAAATTTGTTTCCAAAATACAGACTGCTTCATGATACTGGTTGCTATCCCCTCAGTGTGTCACTACCCTCTCCACTTTCACCACGGGTTCCCCATTTCCACTTGTCCAGCTTTCCTGTCCCTCCCAGCCTGCTAATTTTTCTGTTAGGCAAATGCTACCCTTTTAATCTAGCATAGCTGAATATTCTGAGGAGCAGTTTGATCAGTGTTTCTGTTCACACTGTAGGACTACTGTTGTTTACATCTAAATTTGAAGAGTGCCTTAATCTTTGGGATTCTACCAGTCTTATCAGACCAGTAAACTAACCCTGCATTTTCTATCACTTTATGTAGAAACACAACAACTGTGCCAATTGTCAGCATCATGATAGATGATGAAGAGATTGAGATTGTTAACAGCTTCAACTTGCTAGACTCCACAATTGACATTCTTTGTACCTGCAGTGGGAAATTGAGTTTTCTTGGGACCTGTTGACTGGCCAGAAGCAAACTGATTGGTGGGAATTTGACTGAGTTTCCTTAAGCCCTGCTGGACCAAGGGCCCTGCTGGGGTAGGAGCCATTGGGTGATGCTGGACAAGGACCGCTGAGCAAGAGAAGAGCTGCTGGGTGGGAGATGGACTGCTGGAATTTGAGTAGGGATCCCATTCGTGAGCACACACAGAGAAATGAAATCTGAAGGAGGTCCCTGCAAGTGACTGACCCAATCCCCATGGTCCCCTCACTCCCTGTACCTACTCTGTTCCCATTTGGCTCCACATCGTGTCTACACATCCAGTCAATCAACTTGCCTTTAATCCAGAGCACCTTGATCTGACTTAGCTACAAGAGGCTGCTCTCACAGGCCATGAACTGAACCTTTCCTTGAGTCAGAAGTTCAGAGAGAAACACAGGTGAGGTAGCTACCTGCCCCACTGATTTCTAGAGCGTTATCTTCAGATCAAGACCCTATCAATGTCATGAAAGAAGCAAGCTCTGTCACACCCTACACAGCATAAAGCAAGATGTCACCCCCCCCAAAAGTGACACAGTATCAATGGATTTCCTGAAGCCAGAAAGTCTGATGGAACTTTCTGACTCAGAATTTTAAAGAACAATGATTGAATATTTTCAATAGGTGAAGGACAAACTTGCAAAATAACAGGACACTGGAAACAAAAACCAGGAGGAGCTTAAAAAAGCAATCCAAAACAATGCAGATTAGGCATTAGTAGCACTGAAAAAACAAGAAACCACAATCCAAAAGATAAGGTCCAATATATCTAACACTGTCAACACGATAGAGGGACACATGAGCAGAGTTGGTGAGATGGAGCACAGAATGAGTGAAATAGAAGATAGAATTGTCACCACTGATCTGCTAGAGCAAAAAGCAGAATCAAAAAGGAAGGAAAAAGAAGAAAACCTAAGAATAATGTGGGACACCATCAAGAGAAATAACATATGCATCATTGGAATCTTAGAACAGGAAGAAGCAAGTAAAGGCACCAAAAAAGTTGTGGAAGAATTACTAGAGGAAAACTTCCTGGGCATAATGAAGAATGGCAGAATACATATTTGAGAAGCTGAGTGAACACCATATAGAGTGTTCTCTCATATAGACTACAAAAGAAAAACATCAAGGCATATCATAGTCAAATTTTCCAGAACCAAAGATAAGGAGAGAATTCTGAGAATAGTGAGGGAGAAATAAAGAGTAACCCATAACGTAGAGTAGATAAGATAAAGTGTCAATTTCTTCATACAAGCAAGAAGACAGTGGAAGGACGTATATCAAACACTAAAAGAACACAACTGCCAATCAAGAATACTGTACCCAATATGATTAGGTATTATTGTCATGACAGGAGTCCAGAACAAAGTCTGCATAGTGGAGTGGACTTAGAAGGAGGGACTGTATAACAATGAAAGAATTTTTCTTTTACTTTTCAAAGAAAAGAGCAAACTGGTGGGGAGGGGTGGACAGGGAGAAAAGTGCAACAATGAATAAATGGAAATCCAAAGTCTCTGTAAACTTTCATGAAAATTAGAATTAAATTAAAATTAATTTTTTATAAAAGACATAGGAAAAGGGGGGGAGGAAGGAAAAGAAACAGCTATCAGCCATTTTTTTTAAAGAAAAAAATTGTCCATGAGAGAACTAGGAAGAGGAAATAAAATAGAAAACTTAAAAAAAAAAAGACTCCATAATAAAGAGTTACATAGTAAAGTGGTCTAGGGGATGGAGAGCGCTGTATAACAATGAAAGAACTTTTTTTCTAAAGAAAAAAGTGAACTAGGTGGGAGGAGTTACCGGGAGCAAATATGCAACAATGAATGAATGAGTGGAAATCCAAGTTCTTTATAAATTTTCATTAAAATATAAATTAAAAAATTATTAAAAAATAGATTTAAAAAAAAGAAATCTCTTTGGAACAGCCCTGGACGTGCTCACTATTTGTGCCAAGAAATCTGGAGGACAATCACCTGACCAAACTGACTGGAAGAGATCTATATTTGTTCCCTTCCAAAGAAAGGTGATCTGATAGAGTGTGGAAATTCTTGAACAGTATCGTTGATGTCACATGCAAGTAAGATTCTGCTGAAAATGATCCAAAAACAACTGGAACAGCACATCAACAGAGAACTTTTTGAAGTACAGGCTGGGTTTAGAAGAGGCAGTGGCACTAGGGATGTTATAGCTCATGTGGAACCTGGCCAAAAGCAGAGAGTACCAGAGGAATGTCTACCTGTGTTTCAATGACTATGCAAAGGCATTTGACTGTGTGGATCACAACAAATTGTGGCTGACTTCTGAGAAGAATGGGAATCCCAGAACTTTTGATTGTGCTTATGTTAAGACTATACTTGGACTAGGAGGCTGTCGACAGAACAGAGCAAGGAAACACTGCATGGTTCAAAATTAAGAAGGACGTATGCCTGTGATGTGTTCTATCTCCATACTTTTTCAATCTATATGCAAAACAGATCATCTAGGAGGCTAGTATTTATTAGGAGGAATGTGACATCAGGATCGGAGGAAGACTAATAAACAACCCGTGTTGTGTATATGATACAACCCTACTTGCTGAAACTGAAGCCCTAGCTGCAGAAGATCAAAGACTGCAGCCTCAAATATAGATTGAAGGTCAACATCAAGAAAACAAATATTCTCACCACTGGGCCGGCTGGTAGCATTATGATAGATGGTGAAGGTATGGACACAGTTTAGTTTGCTTGGCTCCACAATCAACACTCTTGGTACCTGAAGCCAGGAAATCAAAAGACGAATTACATTGGGAAATTCTGCTGTCAGGGACCTCTCCAGAGCACAAAAACATCAATCTGGAAACTAAAGTGGGTCTGATCCAGGCTATAGTCTTTGCAAATACTTGCTATGCATCAGAAAGCTAGACAATGACTAAGGATAATAGAAAGAGAATGACTGTCAGGAGAACAAATAGTTTCATCCTAAAGAGCATGAAACCAGGCTGCTCCTTGGAGGCAATATTCTGAGGCTTCGTCTGACATATTTTTGGCATGCTCCCAGGAGGGACCAGTCCTTGAAGAGGGACATTATGTTTGGAAGTGTGGAGGGACAGTACAAAAGAAGAAGACCCTTGATGAGATGCATTGATTCAGTGACTGAGGAAATGAAGGTAGGTGTGTCAAAGACAATAAGGTTGGCACAGGAGAGAGCAGGTTTCAGGGCTATTGTACATAAGGTCACTATAAGGCACAAACAACTTGATGGCACACAACAACAACACCACTGTATAATAAAGATAGTATTAATATATTTATAAATTGGACTATATGATTGGTTCAAGTCAGTGTAAGTAATGAATGAATTGATTGTTTCATATAATGATGAAATAGTTAATGAACATATAGTATATGTTAAGTACATCCTTGATATTTAGGCTATGTCAATGAATAGGGAGCTCTGGTGGCATAGTCTGTGAGGAAGTGTGCTGTTAAACTGAACCACTATCTGTTTGATGGTTTTAATTCACCATCAGCTCCTCAGGAGATAGATGGGCAGTCTTCTCTCTTGCAGACTCCAAAATCTTGCTGAATGGTCAGTGATGAGTTGATTCTGTTTTGAGGTAGAAGTGAGTCCATAACAACCTTCTTCTTTTGTTTTTTTTTACATATTTTGTTAATTAGAATTGAAAGCAATGGAACGATAGTAAGCACTCTGTTATTGTTACATGCCAATGAGTCAGAACTGACTCATAGCTATGTCTCCATTTGGTTTTCGGAGGCTGTAAATCACATGGGAGGAGGTGGCCCATCTAACTGATGGATTCATACTACACATGCCTTTGGGTTGTCGGAACTACTAATAAGCACTCTGCTACTGCTATTTGCCTTTGAGTCAGCTGACACACCAGGAGTTTTTCAGAGCCAGTAAATGGCATGGAAAGAGATTTCCATCCTTCTCCCACAGAGTAACTGGTGGATTCAAACTGCACTCCTTTGTAGTTTCTTACCTCTAGGCTACCAGAGCTTCCCTAGAAAACACTCTTTTCTTGTGTACCACTGAGTCAGAAACAAGTTACAGCTGACCAGTGGGTTTTCAATGGCAGTAAATCACACTGAAAGATTATCTGTTATTTTCCCAAGGAGCAGCTCATGGATGGACTTGAACTATATGACTTTGGGATTGCACAGCAACTTCTTATAAACCTTTTGTATCATACAAACAAATGAATCTAAAATCCACTTAATACAAAATGATCCCTCCAAAGTGGTTACATGAGTTAGAGTTGCTATAATCAAGGAAGCTTTAGGCAGAATATTAAATGATCCAGGAGGTATTAAAAGAAGATGGAAGGAATATAC
>NW_006399840.1:11051948-11053946 GCF_000299155.1 Elephantulus edwardii | reverse complement strand
ATGTTAGATGGATCTTAGCTGAAAGCAGGGAATACCAGAAGAATGCCTATCTGTGTTTCATTGATTATGCAAAGGTGTTTGACTGTGTGGATCATAACAAACTGTGGCTGGCTCTGAGAAGAATGGGAATTCCAGAACATTTAATCGTGCTAATGCGAAACCTATACTTGGATGGACCAAGAGGCAGTTGTCAGAACAGAGCAGGGTAACCCTGCATGGTCCAAAACTGGGAAGGGTGTACGCCAGGGATTCTGCTGATATTGAGCAAAGCTTGTCTTTACTACTATATTAGCTTCAACAGGAGCTCAGAATTTTTTCTGAGACTGAGAATGAACTCTTTGTTAGCACAGTTTATGCTCTAACAATAGCATCTCCCATGTACCCTAGGAGTTGGGTCTGCCAGCATTAGGGGAGAGGAAGCTCACTGTTTAGACACACAAACAAAATGTTTATGAAAGTGACCTTTCTGCATTTTGTGTGCTGCAGTTTGTGATTCTTTTCCATATCAAAGATGAAGCAAAAGAGATTTTGTGCACATCCTAGTATTCCATGGCTTCCTCTGTGGTAGTGACACAGCCAGGGAAACAATTCTCTAGTACTCATTTCCATTCTTTACTGCATCTGAATTCTTTGGTGAACCTTACAGAAATAACAATCATTGAGACCCAGCTTGAGTGATTCTAATTCAGTAGTTGTGAAATGGAATCCAGTAATCCCCTTCTATCTCTTTCTCTGTGTGTGTCTGTGTGTATGTGTGTGTGTTCAAAGCTTCCTAGACTCATAAATAAACTGTGTCATGAAGATTACACAACTTTATTTGCTTAAAGTGAAGAGGATATGAAATGCTTACTGTAGAAGGTCAAGGACTACATCCCTCATCATGGATTGCATCTTAATATCAAGAAAACAAAGGTCCTCACTACAAGACCTATTGCCAAAGTATGATAGATGGAGAAAGGATTGAAGCTGTTAATTTCATCTTGCTTCATTCAATAGTCAACATTCTTGGCACTAGCAGTCAAGAAATCAGGAGTTGTATTGCACTGGGCAAGTCTGTTATAAGGAATCTCGTCAGAATGCTGAAGAGCAATGATGTAACTTTGAAGACTAAGGTACATCTGATTCAAACCATAGTTTTCAAAATCACCTGCAATGCATCAGAAAACTGGACAATGAATAAGGATGACAGAAGAATTGATGTCTTTGAGTTTTGGTGTCGTGAAAGAGTGCTGAAACTGCCAAAAGAACAAAGAGATATGTCTTGGAAAAAAATGCAGCCAAAGCTTTCCTTGGAAGCAAGATTGTGAAGCTTCGTCTTTCATACTTTGAACATGTAGGTAAAAGAGGCATTTTCTTGAAAAGGTACACCACTCTTAGAAAGACAAAGGGTCAGGGAGGGATAGAAAGACTCCAATGAGGTGAATTGATATAGTGACTTCATCAATGATTTTTAATGTGTCAGAGATGATGAGGATGGCACAGGGTTGGACAAGGTTCAGGTGGGCTGTTCATAGGGTCACTATGAACATATGAGTTGTCCTCGGCTCAACAACATCGAATAACAACTACAGATGAATCTGATAATACATTTTGTAACCAGCAGTCCCTAAGGAGTTACGCTGCTTCCAAGACATGGTGCCTTTAGAAAGTTTGAAACCTGATGCACAGCGATGTGCATTCTCCTCCTATGCTATTTATAACTTCTCAAAACTCTCTGAGTCACTGGAGGATCAGTTTGAGTCAGTTTAAACTCAAACGCAATGCGTTTGAATTGACGATAGTATATGTACAAGAAAGGGCTTAATAAGATTCCTTGCTGAAAAACAAATATAACTATTCCAATTTTATCCTTAAGAATTTATATTGGTTGCACTGCAATCCCAGAGGTGTGCAGTTCGAATCCACCAGATGTTCTGCTGGTTAAGGAGGGATAATCTCCTCCTGAACCAGTCAGATCCTATTTGACATTACACACACAAAGAATAATAAAAAATAAAA
>NW_006399840.1:11049092-11050035 GCF_000299155.1 Elephantulus edwardii | reverse complement strand
GCTATAGTGACCTGATAAACCACACATTTGCAACAGGAATGAAGGTAGAATGGAGCATTCCTTAATTCCACCACAGTAAGGGAAGTTTCCTTAGGAAACTTTATCTCTCAGATAAAATGTGCAGGACATGAGCTGAGACAGGAAAGAAGTCAATACCTCCAAGAAATAATACCCAGAAGTGGAATTCATTCCTTGTGTTTTAGGTCCTTGCACAAAAGAAGATCCTTGACACATAAAAAAATCAGGGCACATAGCGAGCTCGAAAGAATACTGGGCCCAAGTGAAGATGGACTATTGTTATTATGAGCTATCAAGTTGTCTGAGACTCATTGTGACCCTGCATAATAGCTCGGAACCCTGCCCTATCCCGAACCAGTATCACTGTTTACAATACACCTACCCCCCCATTGTCCCATTGCCTCTGTTACTGTGTCAATTCCATCTCATCTGGGGTCTTCCTCTCTTCAAGCACTCTCCACTCTTCCAAGCAAGATGTCTTTCTCCAAGGTAGGTGTCTCCTGGCAACATACCTGAAGTACATGGGATGGTGCTTCAAAATTTTACCTCTAAGGAGCAATTAACTTCATCTTCTCCAGGACAAACTTGTTTGGTCTCTTGGAAGTCCACAGAATGTTCAACACTCTTCTCCAGCACCACAACCCAAGGGCTTCAATTCTTCTTCCGTCATCCTTCTTCATTGTCCAGCACTCTGATGCATAGCAAGTAATTGTGAAGACCATGGCCTGGATCAGGTGCATCTTAGTTTCTAGACTTACATAGTTGCTCTTCTTCGATGATATGGAAAAGGCAGTCTCTAGTTTCATTTGGAATGGAAAGAAGCCCCAAATAAGCAAAACACTCCTTAAGAATAGAAGAAAGGTAGGAGATATCTCACTCGCTGATTTCAAATCCTACTACACTGCTATGGTGGTTAAGACAGCAT
>NW_006399840.1:11045887-11048566 GCF_000299155.1 Elephantulus edwardii | reverse complement strand
TCAAGAATTTATAAAATACTTGAGCACCACAACCAGATAAAGGTAAATAATCCAATAGAAAAATGGGAACAGGATATGAACAGACACTTCACCAAATAAGACATTCAGATGGCTAAAAAAACACATGAAAAAATGTTCAAAATCCCTAGCAGATTGCCTTTTTATGTCCTGAGTGCTGGTGCCAAGAGTATTGATTGTCAAAACAAGCTGAAATTGTTAGCAATCTCAATCTTCTCTTCATCTATCGTGGTGTTACCAACAGTCCTAATGGTGAGAATCTTTGTCTTCTTGACATTGAGCTTCAATTAATATTGAAGACTGCAGTCCTTGATCTTCTGCAGCAAATGCTTCAGACCCTCCTCATTTTCTGTAAGCAAGACTGTATCATCTGCATAATGCAGGTTGTTGATGAATTTTTCTCCAATTTAGATGCCACACTCCCCCTCATACAGTCCATCCTCTGAAATTATCTTTTCACATTTGTATTGAAAAGTTGTGGAGACACGATACATATCTGAGGTACTCCTTTCTCAATTTTCAATGTTTCCTTCTTCTATTCTGATGACTGCTTTCTGGTCCAAGCATATATTTTGCATGAGCACAGCTATATTTTTGGGAATTCTCATTCTTCTCAAAGTTAGACACAGTTTGTTGTGATCTACATGGTCAAATGCCTTTGCATAATCAGAAACAAAACTGTCCTACAAAATCAACAGAGAGCTTCCCTTGAAAGTGTCTACCCTGAATTTGAACTTCCAGCCTCTTGAAAAGTAAGACAATACATTTCTGTTTGCCAAAGTCTTCCAGTTAGGGTATTTCTATTACAACAGGGTTAGGTAAAGAAGATAAGTATCTTTGACTTTTGACAGGGGCATTGTCTAAACATAGCTTATCCCTTGGTAGCCTAAATCCCTGGCTGGCTGCATAAGGAAAATATGAGAATTTCCCTTAACATTTTATTCTGTCACCTATCTAACATTTTGTTGTACTATGGTGGCTTACATGTTGCTATGTTGCTAGAAACTATGATACTAGTATGTCAAATAACAACAGGGTCACTCATAGTAGACAAGTTTCAACATGTCTTTCAGATAAAGATAGACCAGAAAGAAAGGCATGGTGATTTACATCCAAAAATAGGCCAATTTAGACCAAGCATTATAACAGAACATTGGTATTGTCTGATTCACTTGCTTTGGTCACATCATCATGAGGGATCAGTTGCTAGAAGTGGTTCTCATGTTTCATGAAGGACTGAGAAGGGCAGAGACTTCCAGTGAGATGGGTTGGCACAACAGCTGCTAAGAGGGACTAGAACATGCTGAAAACTGGGAGAATGACATAAGACCATGCACCATTTTGTTCTATTGTGTATAAAGTCACCACGAATTGGAATTGGAGCCACTAAAGAGGAGGAAATAGATTATTTCTATCACCTTTTGCAGTCAGATATTGATCGAACATGTAACCAAGATGCATTAGGAATGCAAAAGTTCGAAATCAGAAAGAATTATCAGTAGTCAGAAAATATGGACTTGGTGGCAGAAATGAGGCTGAGGATAGTATGATAGAATTCTGTACAATCAATGATTGATTCATTGCAAATACCTTTAATAAGAAACATAAACATATGATTTCACCTGATGGGATTAACAGGAATCAGATTGATTACATCTGTGGAAGGAGTTGTAGTTGAGTATCAGCAGTGAAAACTAGGTCAGATGCTGATTGTGTAACAGACCATCAACTGCTCATATGCAGGGTCAAATTAAAGCTAAATAAGGTCAAATCATATCCATAGGAATAAAAATTTGATCTTGAGTCTATCTCCATAAATTTAAAAACTAACTCAGGAATAGGTTTGAAGCCTTGAACAGGACAGACCTCTTTGTTCCCTTAGCACACTATGGTTACTCCAGCAGCACAGTTCTCAGCCCCCACCACATGATAGATCGTTTCCAAAACCCAAGGGCAGATCAGCTCTGAGATGGTAATGATTTATGGCAATGAATTGAGTTTGGAGTTGATAGTTACACACTAGATAAGTCAGTTGGCTAGGTGACAGGGAAAATAATTCTAAAACTGTAGACTGAACTTTTGAATGGTTGAGAGGATCCCTGGAATCAGATCACCCCCAATCACTTGGCTTTCCCGCATTTCCTGACTCATTCTTCTTGTTCCCTCACTCATGATGAATAGAGTCATTTCCTGCACAAATTATTTCCACCATAGTCTTGTCGGGATCGGACAGCAGGAAAGCCAAATGTAACACTCTTGACTTTTGTCTCAATTTATATAATCATATGGTGGAGTCAGAAAATCAAAAGGACCAAACTCGCTCAACATTACGTAGGTTGAAGGAACTGAAGAACAATTTCAAGCCTCGAGTTGTAATATATAAGGATGCTTCAGGCAGAATATTTAATGATCCAGGAAGCAATGATGCAGGAAGCATTAAAAGAAGATTGAAGGAGTATACAGAACCACTGTCCCAAAAGGAATTGGCTGACAAAGAACAATTTCAGTAAACAATGTATAAGCAAGAACCTGTGGTGATGAAGGAAGATGTCCAAGCTGCTCTGAAGGAATAGGCATAAAACAAGGCTCCAGGAATTGATGGCATACCGGCTGACACATCTCAACAAATGGACACTGCCTGGACATGTTCACCAAGTTGTG
>NW_006399840.1:11040532-11044242 GCF_000299155.1 Elephantulus edwardii | reverse complement strand
GTCTCTCCTTATAACATGTCCAAAGTATGTTAGATGGAGTCTCAGAATCCTTGCCTCCAAGGAGCTACCAGGTTTAACCCTTTCCAGGATGAATCTGTTTGTTTTCCTAAAAAAATTTTAGTACTATAACTATCTATATTCCTCTATAATTAATTCAAAGGGTTTTCAGAGGCCTGCTTTTAAGAAGTGGTTGGTCAATTCTGTTTCATAGTCTGTCTTATTCTGACAAAATCATGTGCGTTCAGAGTGGTATGGCCATAGTGGTCTGTCTTATTTTAGGAGCTCTACTAAAACCTGTCCATCATGGATTACCCTTGTGGCATTTGACACACTGGAGGCATAGTTTTCAGTACTACAGAAATCCACAAGTTATTTTGTTACAGCAAACTGACAGACAAGTGGTATCCTAATTAAAACACTAATTAGACATTCTAGGCAATAGTGAGATGAAATAGACTAGCTTTGAAACTTTTAGTCAATTACATGGTATAGTATGTTGGAAACGTAAAACAAAAGAATATTGGTATTGCTTTCATAGTCAAAAAAGTAAATTTCAAAATCTATTCTGAAGTACAATGTTGTGAATGATAGGATATTATTCACATGTATAAAAGGAAAATCTGGAAATACAATCATTATTCAAATACAGGTTCCTACAGCTAAAGCCAAAGAGGAGGAGATTGAAAATTTTTACCAAATTTTGTAGTCTGAAATGGACCAAATTAGCAATCAAAATACATTAATGATAATTGGTGATTGGAATGCAAAAGTTGGAAATAATGAAGAAGTAATGGTATTTGAAAAGTATGGACTTGGTGACAGAAATGGGACAGGAAATAGAATGAATGGGATTTGTATGTTTAATGATTTATTCATTGTAAATACTATTTTTAAAATACACGAACAGCAGTTTTACACATGAACCTTACCTAATGGGCTGCAGAGGAATCAAACTGACTACATTTGTGGAAGGGATCATTGAATAAGCTCAATATCACCAGTCAAGTCTAGGCCAGTGGCGGAGAGTGGAAAAGACTATCAATTACTCAAGCCCCAGTTCAAATTAAAGCCTAATAAAATTAAAACAAGTCAACAAGAACCAAAATATGATCTTGAGTCTATCCCACTTAAATTTCAAAATCATCTTAGGAATAGTTTTAAAGCCTTAAATACCAGTGATCAAAAACCAGGCCAGCTGTGGAATGATCAAGGATATCATCTATGAAGAAATCAAAAGGTCATTACAAAGACACAAGAGGAAGAAAAACCAAAATGGATCTCAGAAAAGACTCTGAAAATAGAACCAGAGCATCAAGAAGCCAAAGCAAAGGGAAAAGATGTTGAAGAGTTTCAAAGGGCAGCTTGAGAAAACAAAACAAAGTATAATAGAATGTGCAGAGACCTGGAAATCTGGAAATGGAGAATAAAAAGGAAAGAACATTTTTCAAACTGAGAGAACTGGGGGAAAAATTAAGGATGCTTGTGCAATATGTTGAATGATCTGGGAAGCATCAAAAGAAGATGTGAAAAATAATGTATACAAACTATGTAAGTAAACCAGCATTTTTTAAAAAATGGGGGGGGGACCCGATTCATTTTCACAGCTTCAATTTGATACCCATCAAAAATGTTTTTGTTTACTTGAAAATTATATGTTGCTTAACTTATCCATTTTTGTTAATAAAACCTATTTGACTGAAAAAAAAAGAAGAAGAAGATGAAGGTCATACACTGAGTCACTGTACCACAAAGTATTGTTTGGCATTGAAAAATTTCAGGAAGTATCATGTGAGCATGAGCCAACAGTAATGAAAGAAGAATTTGAAGCTGCACTGAAGGCTTTAGCAAAAAATAAGGTATCGATGGAATAGTAATTGACATGTTTCAACTAACAGATGCAGCCCTGGATGTGCTCACCAGTCTATGCCAGGGAATTTGGAGGACAGCTGTTTGGCTAATTGATTGGAAGAGATTCATATTGTTCACATTCATTCCCAAGAAAGGTGATCCAACAGAATGTAGAGACTATCAAACAATACCATTATTATCACATTCAACAAAATACTGCTGAAGATTATTTAAAAACTGCTGGAACAGTACATAGATAGGGAACTGCCGGAAGTTAAAGTAGGATTTAGAAGAAGCCATGACACCAGGGATATCATTGCTGATGTTAGATGGATCCTGGTTAAACTAAAGAATGCCAGAAGAATGTCTATTTATGTTTTAATGACTATGCAAAGGCTTTTGACTTTCGAGATCATAACAAGTCATGGTTAACATTGAAGAGAATGGGAATCTCAGAGCACATAATATGTTCATGTGAAACCTACACTTAGACCAAGAAGCTGTTGTGCAAACAGAGAAAGGAAACATCCCATGGTTTAAATGAGTGTGTCAGGTTTGTGTCCTCTCTCCATACCTTTTCAGTCTGTATGCTGAGAAAATTATTCGAGAAACTGGAATCTGTGAAGAAGAAGGTTGCAACAGGATCATAGGAGACTCATTAATATCCTGTGTAATTCAGACAACACAACCTTGCTTGCTGAAAGTGAGGAAGACCTGAAGCACTTGTTGCATAAAATCAAAGAATATAATCTTCAATATGGATTGTGTCTCAACAGCAAGAAAATAAAATTCTTATCTCTGGACCAATAGACAACATCATAATAGATGAAGAGAAGATTCATGACGTCAATAATTTCATCTTACTTGGATCCACAATCAACACCCTTAGTACCAGCAGTCTGGAAAGCAAGAAAGATGCTGCACTGAGAGAGTCTGCAGTTAGAGGCCTCTCCAGATTACCTAGAAAGTAGTGACATCAGTTTTAGGACTAAGTTGCCTCTGATTCAGGCCAAAGTCTTTCCAATCACTTGCTATGCATCTCATAGCTGGAGAATGAATAAGAATGACAGAAGGAAAAAAAAATTATGCCTCTGAGCTGTGGTGTTGGAGAAAAGTACTGAATATCTCGTGGACTACAAAAAGAACAAACAAATACATCTTGGAGAAGGTGCAGCCAGAGTGCTTCTTGGAGGCAAAGATGACAAAGCTTCATCTCACATATTTTAGGCATGTTTCTAGATGAGAATATTCCTTGGAAAGGGACATTACCCTTGGAAATGTAGAGACTTGATAAAAAAGGGGAAAACATCAAGAAGAATAGTGACTACAGCAATGGGCTCAAGTATGTAGGATGACTCAGAATTAGGGTTACTATCAATTGTATTCAACTCGATGACACCTAACAACAACAATATAATCAATGCTTACCAAGGAGCTTGCAGATTGTTTGCAGTCAAGGACTTCTCCAAATTATTGAGGAGCAATGATGCTAGTTTAAAGACTACAGTGCACCTGCCTCAGGCCATGGTCTTCTCAATCACTTACTATGCATCTGAACAATGGACAATGAATAAGTTTTGCAGACTGAGGGTACAGTTTTTTTGAGGTTTTTTGGGGGGGGGGCTTTTTGTGGGGTTTTTTCGGCCGAACTCCACTTAGCATTTTTTTCTTTTTCTTTTTTTTTAGGAAGTGGATGCCACTACATGCAACCCTTCTCTTTACTTGTTTTTCTTATTAATTTTAATGAAAGTTTACAGAGATTTAGGGTTTCCAATCATTCATTGTTGCACTTTTCTCCTTATGAGGGGAGAGTATTTTTATAATTCTTAATAATGACACAGACAACCAGAAATGAGATAAAA
>NW_006399840.1:11038356-11040302 GCF_000299155.1 Elephantulus edwardii | reverse complement strand
CCTCCCCCACATCCTGAAATAGCACTCGATTTATTACAAATATTTAGTATTGGCTTCCCATAAATAAGGATGACAGAAGAAGAATTGATGCCTTTCAACTGTGGTATTGGAGAAGAGTACTGAATGTTCCACGGACTCCCAAAAGAACAAACAGATATGTCTTGCAGAAGGTATCACTGTGATCATTGGAGGAAAAGAAATTGTCTCAAAAAAAAGGCGAAAAAGCTTTGTCTCCTAGCAGCTTTGTTGCTAGGAGAGGCTATTCCTTTAGAAAAGAACATCTTGCTTGGGAAATTGAAGGAATGGTGAAAGAGAGGAAGACCTTTAGCCACGTGCATTAACACAGTGACTACTGAATCAATGGTCTCAAGAGTGTCTTAGATGATGAGGATGGCACAGGATAGGACAAGCTTCAATTTGTTTTTCATACAGTCCCTGTGAGTTGTACTTGACTCAACTGCAACAACAACAACAACAATAAGGAGCTCTGTTGGTGTAGTGTGTAATGTCTTATGCTGTTAAACAAAAGACCAAGTATCAGTTCGAATCCTCCAGCCTCTCTGAGGGAGAAATTGAGCTGTCTCCTCTCATTAAGATTTATACACTTGGAAATCCAATGGAGGGTCATAAGCTGGAATGAGCTTGAGGACAGTGAATAAATATCAAACATACCACACCTAACAAACAGGAGAGAAAGATTCTGTTCTCTCGGATTTCACCTTCGTTTAGGAGGAGTGATAGATGTTGACAATATGAACGAGGAACAAAGCAAGATAGTGAAGAGTCAGGAAACACAAAAGTTAAATTAGATGATCTCCAGGAGTTTTAGGAAAAGGGTGGTGTAAGGGCCTAATTGACTGAGAAGGACCTCTGGTGACATAGTATGTAATGGGTTCAGTTGCTACACAAATATCAGTGATCTGGATCCATCAGCTTCTCTGCAATATGGAGAGTATCCTCTCATAAAAATTTACAGCCTCAGAAATCTGATGGAGAGTTGCTGTGAATCAGAATCTATTCTATGGCAGTGGACTTTAAATGTTTGTGAGAGGGTCTGGAAGGAGCACGTACAAATGTGGGAAGGGCGGATGTATAACAGGGAGGGGAAACGTGTGTGTAAACATTCTAAAGATGAAAGGTGTTTGAGAATGCAGCTGGTGCACAAAAAACTATAGAAAATGTTAAAAGATGAGAACAGAGCAGTTATGGGTGGGCAGGGAGGGGGAGGAACAGCTCTTGCAGGGATTTAAAGACTGTTGTAAAGATGGCCATTCATTATGACTCAGATGAAGCGGTACTGGGCCATTTTGAGAAGAGGCGTAAGGATTGCACCTACACTTTAGAAGAATCATTCTGGCTACTGTGATGATGGAGACTTCAAACAGAATGCAGTAGCAATGAAAAGAATTAGCAGTGATCAGATTCTGATTTTCTGATTGATTGAATGTGGGGTGTAAGGAAACCAGAGGAGTAGAGAATAATGCTGAGGATTTCAGCCTGAGCAATTGGAAACCTGAACAAGGGAACCTCAAATGGTTTAAATGAAGAAAGGAGTGTGTCAGGTTAATGACCTCTCTCCATACCTGTTCAATCTGTATGCTAAGTAAATTATTCGAGAAAATGGAATCTGTGAAGAACAAAGTGCCAACAAGATAGGAGGAAGACTCAGTAATAACCTGTGTAATTCAGATGACACAACCTTGCGAGCCAAAAGTGAGGAGGAAATATAATGTCATAATAACCTGAAATGGAGAGGATCAGTGGTGGAGCAGGAGAAAAAAGAGCTCTGTCTCGTGTATATGAAGTTTGATTTGCAAGTTTAAAGCGCTGGTATGAGTGATGTTGCAGGGAACTGGTGAGCAAGTTCAGGGTTGCATCTGTTCACAGGAACAGCAAAATTGGTATTTTACAGGTTGAAAAGGTATGGAGATAGGACACATCCCTGG
>NW_006399840.1:11023568-11037771 GCF_000299155.1 Elephantulus edwardii | reverse complement strand
ATGTTGTTTCATGAAATTCTTCTGTGTCTGCCAATTCCTTTCAATACAGTGACTCAGTATATTCTTTCCATGTCTATGAGGAGAAGTGTGATGTCAGGATTGGTGGAAGATTCATCAACAATCTGCATTATGCAGATGACACAAGCCTGCTTGCTGAAACTGAGGAGGACCTGAAGTGCTTGCTGCAGAGGGTCAAGTACTGCGACCTCCAATATGGAATGAGGCTCAATGACAAGAAGACAAAGATTCTCACCACTGGACCAACTGATAGCATCAGGATGGATGGTGAAGAGATTGAGATTGTTCACAAATTTAGTTTGCTTGGCTCCACAGTCAACACTCTTGGCACCAGTAGCCAGGAAATTAAAAGACGTATTGCCATGGCAAAGTTTGCTGTTAGAGACCTCTCCAAAGTACTGAAGAGCAGTGGTGTCTCTCTGGAGACTAAGGTGCGTCTGATACAGGCCATGGTCTTTGCTATCATTTGTTATGCATCAGAGAGTTGGACAGTGACTAAGGAGGATATAAGGATAATTGATGCCTTTGAGCTGTGGTGCTGGAAAAGAGTATTGAGGGTACCATGGACTGCTAGGAAAACAAACAGGTTCATCCTGTAAAGGGTTAAACTGAGCTGCTCCCTGGAGGCAAGGATTCTGAGGCTCTGTCTAACATACTTCGAACATGTTGTAAGGAGGGACTAGTCCTTGGAGAGGGACATCATGCTTGGCAGGGTGGAGGGACAGCGCAGGAAGGGAAGGTTCTCTCTGAGGTGGATTGATTCAGTGACTGGGATAATCGGGATGGGTGTATCGGAGACAGTGCGATTGGCACAGGACAGAGCAGAGTTTAGGGCTGTTGTACATAGGGTCACTATGAGTCGCAAGCGACTAGACGGCACATAACAACAACAACCACACCAGTCTTTGGGAACTTATTTTCTGCCAATGCCTTCAATTCATTCTGAATATTTTCCTTCAGTGCTATTGGTTCTTGATATGCTACATCCTGCAATAGTTTAGTATTACCAATTCTTTTTGTCACAGTGACTGTGTGTGTTTGTTTTTGTTTTGTTTGTTTCTTCATCTGATGCTTCTCTCATCAATATAAATTTCACTCATAGAATTTTTTAGTGTTGCAGTATGAAGCTTGAATTTGTAATTTGTTCTTCAGGTCTTTCAGTTTCAGAAATGCTGAAGAGGGTTTATTTTCTTTTGATTTCCAAACTCCAGTTCACTATACACTCCCTTATAAGACTTTGCTTTGTCTTTTCTTGTTGTATTGCCCTAGCAAGTATTTCCAACACAATATTAAAAGAAATGGTGACAGTGGGCATCCTGTTTGACCCCTGTTTGCAAGAAGAATGCTTTTAGTCTTTCTCCATTGAGAATGATATTGGTGTTTCATTTTGCTTATATGCTTTTCAAAATGTTGAGGAAATTCACTTCCATTTCTATTTTACAGAGGGTTTTAATCAGAAGGGGCTGTGGATTTTGTCAAAGGACTTGTCTGCCTTAATTGCTAGGATTGTATGGTTCTTATATTTGTTTGTTAATGTGATGTATTACCTTGGTCATTTTTCTTAGGTTGAATCATTCTTGCATACATGTTATTAATTTCACTTGTTTGTGATAATTTTTTTATGTGCTGTTAAATTCTATTGGACAAGATTTTGTTAAGGATTGTTGCATGCATTTTCATGACAGAGATTGGTCTTTAGTTGTCTTTTTTGGTAATAAGTTTGCTTGGTTTCAGTAGTCAAATTTTGCTTATTTCACAGAATGACTCTGGGAAATGTTTCTTCTTTTTCTACTTTTTAAAATAATTTAATAGAATTAGTGATCTTCGTTGAGTGTTTAGAAGAATTCAGCTATAAAGCCATCTGGTTCAGGATTTTTAAATTTTTTTTATTTTGTGTGTGTGTGTCAGGGAGTCTTTTTATGACCTACTCAATTTCTTCTTTTGTGATAGATCTGTTCATGTGTTCCACATTTATCCATGTCAATCTGGGCAGGGCACGCATTTCAAGGAATTTCTCCTTTACCTCTAGGTTTTTCAATTTATCACAGTATAGCTTTTCATAATATTCCAATATTATAGATGTAATCTCCTTCGGTTCTGTTGTGATGCTATCTTTATTATTTCTTAATTGAGTCATTTGTGTCTTCTCTTTTTTTTTCTTTTGTTAAGTTTGCCAATAATTTTCAATTTTACTGACCTTTTGGAAGAACAAGCTCCTGGTATTGTTGATGGTTTCAATTGTTTTTTCATTTTTCCATCTCATTGATTTCATCTCTTACCCTTATAATCTCTTTTCTTCTGGAGGTTGTGGGGTTAGATTGTTGTTCTTTTTCTATTTGATAGAGGTATTGAGTTAAATAATTAATTTTGCTTCTTTCTTCCTTCTTTCTGATGGCCTACTGATATGAACTGTGCCTTGAGGACTGCCTTAGCTGCATCCAGAGATTTTGGCATATTGTATTTTCATTTATTTTTAGTATTTTTAAATTGTGTTCTTTATTTCTTCTAGAACTCAATTGTGTTCTGTTGTTGTTGTTACGTGCCATCGAGTTGAGTACAACTCATAGTGACTCTATGAACAAAAGATCTGAACCTAGTCCTGTCCTGCACCATCATCACACTTCCTGACACATAAGAGCTCATTGCAGCAGTCACCTTGTCAATTCACCTTTTTGAGGATCTTCCTCTTCTTCACTAACCCTCCACCCTTCCCAATATCATGTCCCTTTCCAAGGAATAGTACCTCCTAGAAATGTGACCAAAGTATGTGAGGTAAAGCCTCATCATTCTTGCCTCCAAAGAGCACTCCAGTTGCACTCTCTCCAAGGCATATCTATTCATTTTCTTAGCCATCCATGGGATGTTCAGTGCTCTTCTCCAACACAGCTCAAAGGCATCAATTCTTTTTCTGTCATCCTAATTCATTATCCACGTCTTGAATGTATAGCTAGTAGTAGAAAAGACCTGAATCAGACTCACTTTAGTCCTCAAACTGACATCACCACTCCCCAGTAGTTCGGAAAGGTTCCTAACTGCAGACTTTCCCATTGCAATGTGCCTCCTATTTCTTGCCTGCTCATACTAAAGGTGTTAATTGTGGATCCAAGCAAGATGAAGCTTTTGACAGTTTCTACCTCCTCTCCATCCATCACGAAATTACCTATTAGTCCCATGGTAAGAATCTTTGTTTTCTTGATATTGAGACACAATCCATACTGAAGGCTGCATTCCTTGATCTTCTGCAACAAGTGCTTCCAATTCTCCTCACTTTCAGCAAGTAAGATTATGCCATCTGTATAATCCAGGTGAATATACCTCCAATCTAATGCCACATGTCTCTTCTTAGAGTCCAACTTCTAAGCTAATTTCCTCAACATATAGATTGAACAGGTATAAAGATAGAATACATTTCTGACACACTTCTTTCCCAATTCCAAAACATGCAGTGCTCCCTTGCTCCATTCACAACATATTCCTTTTCCAGGTATAGGTTCCTCATGAACACAATCAAGTGCTAGGATTATCATTCTCCTCAATGTCAGCCACAACTTGTCATGATCTATACTGTCAAATGCATTTGCATAGCCAAAAAAGCACAAATAGACATTCTTCGGGTATTCCTTATTTTTAAACCAGATCTATATGACATCAACAATGATATCCATGGTGCCATGGCCTCATCCAAATTCCTCTTGAACTTCTGGCAATTCCCTATCTATTTCCAGCCATCTTTTAATGATCTGCAGCAATATTTTACTTGCTTTTGATATCAATGATATTGTTTGATAACTTCTGCATTCAGTTGGATCACCCTTTGTGGGAATAGGAACAAATATAGACCTCTTCCAATTTTTTGGCCAGAGAGCCATCCTCCAAATTTCCTGGCATAGACTGGTGAGTGCATCCAAGGCTGCATCTGTTAAATGAAACAAATCAATTGATATCCCATTGATTCCTGGGGCCTTATCTTTTGCCAGTGCCTTCAATGCAGCTTCCACTTCCTCTTTCATTACCATTGGCTCCTATTTATATGGTACTTCCTGAAATTTTTCAGTGCCAATCAATTCTTTTTGGTACAGTGACTCTGTGTGTTCCCTCCATCTTCTTTTGATGTTTTCTGGGTCATACAATCTATTGCCCATAGCATCTTTCGACATTACAATATGAGACTTAAATTTGTTTTTCAGTTCTTTCACTTGAGAAATGCACAGCAAGTTCTTCCCTTTTTATTCTCCAATTCCAGATCTCTGTACATTCCATTATAATATTTTACTCCCCCCCCCATCATGGATCGGATTTTGTGGAGCACCCTGATTAAGCCAGACTAGGAAGCAGGATGGGCCATCTACTTCCTAAATAAAAGGCTTCTGAAAACCTTACAAACACTAAAAAAAAAGAGGATAGTTATAGTAGCGTAGTGGTAGAGCTCAGATTGGAAGTTAATTGAAATGGGGAAAATCAATAACTAATATTGTTTAGTAATTGGTGCATAGAATATTTGTAGCTTGAATGTTGGAAAACTGGGTATGGTTAAAAATGAAATGGAACACATGAGTATCAACATACTAGACATTTGTGAGATGCAATGGACCAACTATGACCACTTTGCATCAGATAATCATATGGGAGAGCTCTGGTGGCCTAGTGGCAAGGAGCTGTAACTAGACACGGTTCGAATCCACCAGATGCTCTGCCGGGGAGGGAGGGACAATCTCCTCCTGTACCAGTCAGATCTGATTTGACAGTACACTCACACAAAAATAATAAAATAAAATAAAATAAACCAAAAAAAAACAACAACAAAACAGATAATCATATGATATTACTATGCAGGGAATGAAAAACAGAAGAAGAATAGTGTTGCATTCATAGTCAAAAAGTCAATTTCAAATTCTATCCTGAAATACGATGTTGTGAGTGACAGGATAACATCCATACGCACACAAAGAAGTCCTATTAACATGACTATTATTCAAGTTTATGTTCCTAGATCTAGTGACAAAGAGGAAGAAATTGAGAATTTTTACCAAACTTCGCAGTCTGAAATTGACCAAACATGCAATCATTAAATAGTGCCCTTCCTTATCTTTTATGGTGGTTTTCATCTTGAAGTCTATTTTATCAGAGATTATTATTAGCACTTCTGCTTTTTTGTGACTGCCATTTATTTAGTGTATATCTTTTTTCAGCCTTTGGTTTTGAGTCTATCTTTCTCCTTGTTTCTTAGATGTGTCTCTTTTAAGCAATGTACTGATGGGCTTTGTTTTTTAATCTATTCTGCTACTCTTATTCTCTTAATTGATGTCTTTTTCTTTTAGTTGATGCGTTTAGTCCCATTCACATTAAGTATGACTATTGACAGACCAAGTTTTATCATTGTCATTTTGCTATGTTTCTTTTTCTGTTGTTTCTGGTTACTATGATCTTGTAAGGAGGGACAGGTCCTTGGAGAGACACATCATGCTTGGTAGGGTGGAGGGACAGCACAGAAGGGGAAGGCCCCCTATGAGGTGGATTGATTCAGTGGTTGGAGTAATTGGTATGGGTGTATCGGAGACAATGTGATTGGCACAGGACAGAGCAGAGTTTAGGGCTGTTGTACATAGGGTCGCTATGAGTCGCAAGCAACTTGACGGCACATAACAACAAACAAACATCCATTTTTATTTGGTGTCTCTGTGTGAAAAACTTCCCTTAAAATTTCTTGTAGAGGTGGTCTTGCTTTCACAAATTCCTAAGCTCCTGTTTTTCTACAAATGACCTAATTTTTCCTTCCTATTTGATGGACAGCTTTCTTGGGTATAGAATCCTCAGCTGGCAATTGTTTTCTTACAGCTCTCTGTGTATGAAATCTATTTTCTTCTTGCTTGCATAGTTTCTGCTGAGATATCAGAGCTTAATCTCACTGTTTCTCTTTTATAGGTGACTCTGGTTTTTTTCTATTTGAATCTAATCTATTTGATGTTCACTGAGATTCTTTGATGTGGATTTCTTTATTCTTCAAAATACCTGTGACATTTTTTTTACTAGTACCTCTTTCACAATTCTCTCAGTGATTTTCCTGTCCTTCTCATGTTTTGAATTTCCAGTCACGTGTATGTTGTTCCTTTTGATGTCATCCAAAATGATCCTAATGTATTCTTTACGTCTCATCTCTGAGTTTTCTTCTATTGTGTTTCCATTGAGGTTCTTATCTTCCAGCTAATTGATTCATCTCTTCTGCTCTGCTTTTTTATCTCTCCAGTATGTTAGACACTTCTGTCATTTTGGTCTTAATCTTCTGGATTATATTTTCATGCATTTCTGCAATTTCCAGTAGTGTGTTGGATGTACCTTCTCTGTCTTGTGGTGATATTTTAAGTTCTAGTACATCTTTATATGTTAAATTCTTTCTTTCATCTTTTGCATCCCCCCCCCCTTTTCAAGCTGCTCCTCATCGATATATTTTTTCTGGAGTATCAGCTTTCTTAATGGCTTCCATTATTTCCTCCACTATTTGCTCTTTCTTCATTAACATTTCAAATAACTCCACATCAGTATAATTATTTTGGTTCTCTGTCTCTGGGGTATTCAGTTTATTTCTGGCTTCTGTGGTTTCTTCCATCATTTGTACTTTTTTCTGTAGCTGTTTATAGAACTCCACATCAATCTTCTGCCTCCCTACTGTGGGGTATTCGTTGAGTCTGCAGTATGCTCTGATATTTTTAAGAAGGCTTAATTTGTTTTTCACAATGTTTGAAGCCGCCTTTACAGTACGTGGAGTTTCTCTCAGTGTTCTGCTGTTTCTATTGTGTTGGTGTTAATTGTTGATAGTTCGTATCTTTATGATGTTTTTAATTAGTTGCTAGCTTAAAATAATTAATCTATAGGATGGGCCACTCACTACTGAAAATCCTTTCTGGGAAAGTTTGCCTTTTCTAAAGTCCTTCAGGTCTCTTTGGTCTACAATGTAGCCCTGAAGAAATTTCACCTTTTTGTAGACCCCTCTCTCAAACTCAATTGTCCTCCTTTGTCTGCAGAGAGGCAGAGTGATGTGAGACCTGGTGCTCCACTTAAGCAGTTTATGTCCAGAGGGCTTTGATGGTGGCAGCTCTCTCCCTTGCACTTCAGTGTGCCAGCTGCAAAAGTGAGTCTTAGCCCCACTGTTAGCTCCTTGTCTCAAACTCTCTTGAACCTTTTTGGTCTTCTGGATGATCCCATGGCAGTAGGGATCCCCCAGTAGAGGAATCTTTGTCCAGGGGAGTGTAAGGTCCTTCTCTTCCCCATACCTGAATGTGCTGGCTCTGGGAAAGAATATCTCACTTGCTGATGTTTTCTCTCCTGAAGTCTCTTGTCCTCCTTTGTCTCTGGAAAGGAATGAGACAAGGAATGCTAACTTAAGCAGTGTTTCTTTTGTCTTCTCTCCTTGGTCTGTGGAGTAACATAGCCGTGTGCCTCAATTATCTTCTCTACTTTCTCTGATGATTCAAGGGAAAGGTCCTGTCTTCAGTCTTATAGTAGGTGAATGTGGTGTCTTGTGATCTCCTGTGACCTTCGGGCCCAATGCCTCTCTGTCCTGGGATTGTCTGCTGTCTTGGGTCTCTGGAGGCAGAAGGGCTCAAGTCTAGTGGGATGGTTCAGCACAGGGCGTACCTATTTGGAAGCAGGGGAAGGAGAAATGGCAGATGGGATGACAGGGTTGGGGGTGGAACACCTTTGTTTTGGCAGCATCTGCTGGCTGGGCTCCTGGCATAGTTTTGATGGTTGATATTGAGTTTCTCCGTCAATACTTTGCAGAGGTGTTGACAATCTGATTCCTGAATAGGCCTTCAGGTAAAGTTCATGTTTGTAGTAGTAACACACCATGGCATGTTTTATTACTACAGCATTAGAAAACTAAGACAGACATAAGGAATGAGTCCTCAGTGAGTAAGTGGATAGTCCAGCGACTGCCATTTTGGAAGCTATAATTTCCTAGAATAAGGAAGATATTGTGATGTGTCTGCTCTGGAGCAATTTGCTCAAAAGGCTCAATATATTTTGGAGACAGGAAAGGTGAAATTCCCATGATTTTATGAGGTGTGATACCCAGAATTTGCATATTTGTTGTTGTAATTTTTAGGTGCTATTGAAATGAGCATGACTTATAACCACTCTATGAAAAATAGATCTGAACCATACGTTATCCTATGCCATCCTCAGCACCTCTGACACGCTTGAGTCCATTGCTTCAGTTAATCCATTTCCTTGAACATCTTTCTCTCTTTAATTCACTCTCTACCTTTCTAATCTTAATATCCTTTTCCAAGGAAAGCTTCTCTTAGCAATATGCCCAAAGGTTGTAAGATAGAGCTTTGTCATCCCAGATTCTGAGGCGCACTCTGGGTGGACCCTCCCCAAGACGTATATATTTGTTATTTTATTTAGTGCTTTTATTCCAACACCTCAAAGGCACTGATTTTTGTCATCCTTATTCCCTCTCCAGATTTCAGATGCATATCAAATAATTGAAAAGACCATGGTATGAAGAAGGTACACCTTAATCTTAACATTTACGTCATTACTCTTCAGTAATTTATAGAGGTTCCTTGCTCAGTGCAGTATGTCTCCTGAACTCCTGGCTGCTGGTACCTAGGATATAAGTAAGACGAAGTCATTGACAACTTCAGTTTTTTTCTCCATCTCTCATGTTGTTGATTATCAGTCCAGTGGCTCGAACTCTCTTGTCCTCTTTGTGTTGAGATACAATCCATATTGAAGGATTGGTCCTGGATCTTCTGCAGCGTTTTATATCCTTCTCACGTTAAGCAAACAAGGTTGTCTCATCTGCATGACTCAGATTGTTAATTAGTTGTCCTTCAACCCTGATATCACATTCTTCTGCTGAAAAATCCAGGTTCTTAATATTTGTTCAGCATACAGATTGAATAGGTATGGAAAAAGGATACAACCCTGATGCAAACCTTTCCTAATTTTAAACCATACAGTGTTCTCTTGTTCTGTTTGGATAAAAGATTCTTGGTATAGGTGTAGGTTTCATATGAGCATAATTAAATATTCTGGGTTTCCCATTCTTCTCAATGTTAGTCGTAATTTGTTATGATCCACACAGTCAAATGTCATTGTATAATCAATAAAACACAAATAGTCATTCTTTTGATACTCTCTACTTTCAGCCAAGCTCCATATAACATAAGCAAAGATAGCCCCATTACTATGATCTCTTCTGAGCCCAGCTCGATCTATTCAATGTACTGTTTTAGCCGTGTTTAGATGATCTTAAGCAATATTTTCTTGTATGTGATGTTAATGACAGCATTTAATAATTTTCACATTCTGCTGAATCGCCTTTCTTGGAACTGGGACAAATATGTACATCTTCTAGTCAATGCCAAGTAGCTGCCCTCCAAATTTCCTGGCTATAGGAAACTGACTTTCCTATAGGAAAGATATATTCTATGTTACTCACTACTATAGAACTATTCAATTTATTTTGTTGTTGTTATGTGCTATCGAGTTGTCTGTAACTCATAGCAATTCTATGGACAATAGCTCTGAACTCTACCCTATCCTGAACCATTCTTACTAACACCGACACACCTACCCCATTACCCCAGTTACTGTGTCAGTTCATCTCATCCAGGGTCTTTTTCTCCTGTGCTGTCCCTCCAACCCGTCCAAGTATGATGTCCTTCTCCCAGGACTGCTCCCTCTTAGCTACATGCCCAAAGTCTATGAGATGGATCTTTAAATTCCTTGCCTTCAAGGAGAAATTTGGTTTCATTCTTTCCAATACAGACCTGTTTGTTCTCTTGGCAGTCTACAGTATATTCAATACTCTTCTCCAGTAACACAATTCAAAGGCATTGATTCTCATTCTGTCTTTCTTCTTCATTGTCCAGCTCTCTGATGCATAGCAAGTAATTGTGAAGACCATGGTCTGTATCAGGTGCACTTAGTCGCTACCCTGGCATTACTCTTTAGCACTTTGGAGAGGTCTCTAACAGCAGACTTTCCCAGTGCAATTCGTCTTTTGATTTCCTGACTGCTGGTGCCAAGAGTGTTGATTGTGGCACTGATATTCTAAGGTCTTTCAGGAAAGAAGTGTAGCTGAAAAATTAATCTCAGTTATCGTATCTCATTTGGTGATTGCTAATAATACTTTTTATGATGATCTTTATGAAGGATTTTTGGGCATTTCACACTAATGCATTATTATTTGTTTTCCTGTTGTGTACCGTAGAGTCGAATTTGGCCCTTTGCTGACCCTCCAGTGGGTTTTTAGAGACAGTTAATCACATGGATGGTTATTTCCCATCCTTCTCTCACCGAGCAGTTTGTGGCCTCTTACTGCAGGCCTTCGGGACTTCTTCTTGCCATGTAGACTATTAAAAAAATGCTTATAGGAAAATTAATTAATCATTTACACTCTAATGTAAATACTTAGTTCATCAAAGCTTTATTAAATAGAATTACTCTATATTCTTTAATAATCAAGAGTTTGATGTTATGAAGGAGTAAAGCATTTTAAAACATCTTCCCTAAGTCTATATATTATTAACATGCATGTCATAAAACTTTTTATAAAATTATTGATCTGACAAAACTTACTAAGTGAAATACTTTATTATTTGTGAATTGACCTAAGTCTAAACAAAAGAACTTAAAAATCCCTCAACATCAACAAACTCTCACTGCCGTTGGGTAATACAGCTATTGATGACTCTCCATTGTATGTTTGAGAAGATTAAATGAGGTGCTATACATCAAGTATTTTTAACACACTGTAGAGTTTAACATTCCACTGTTATTAACCATTGTAGATTTTAATAATTTAAATAAACATTATAGAAATTAGCTCTATTTTAAAAATATTAGCATTTTACATTGTATAGCAATTCAATTAAAGTTCGTTTTTGAGGTAACTCTTTTGGATGGATTTGCTCATTATTTGTCTTTGAAACATCTGTTGCTAAAGTAAATCTTTATAGAATTCACAGCACCCATGTATTATTTTTATTCTAGATCTACTTGAATATCTCTTCATTGTATAATTTTATATAAAGAGCTATGAGGTTAGGTTGAAGAATCAGGTGCTATTGATGCGGGCCACAGTCTTTTCAATCACTTGCTATATATCTGAAGGCTGGACAATGAATAAGGATAAAAGAAGAATTGATGCCTTTGCATTATGGTGTTGGAGAAGAATACTTAATATTCCATGGACTACCAAAGAACAAACAGATATGTCTTGGGATTAGTGCAGTCAGAGTGTTTCTTGGAGAAAAGATGGTGAAACTTCATTTCTCACACTTTGAGTATATTATTAGGAGATGATATTCCTTGGAAACAGACTTTATGCTTGGGAAGATGGAGGATCAAAGACAGAGAAGACTCCCAATGAGATAGACTGACATAGTGACTACAGCAATGAGCTCAAGTGTGTCAGAGATGATGAGAATGGCACAGACTAGCACAGAATTCAGATCTATTGTTCATAGAGTCGTTGTGAGTCATATTTGATGCAAAGGCACCTAATAACAACAGATTTAGTCAGCCATGCCTATATTCTGTGTTTTCTAAGCTCACTGTTTATTTTATACTTAAAACTAAAACTTTATTTCTACTTGTAAATCCATGATGTTATACTTATATATCCCCTGAAATTTACTTCCACAGAGTTGGCTCCAGCTCACAGCAGTCCTTCACTGGGTTCCCCGAGATGCAATGCTTTGCAGGAGGAAACTGCCCATTATTCTGCAGAAAAGTTGGTAAATGAAAACTACTGCCCTTTTTGTTAGCAGTGCAGATACAAGAGCTCCTTTTTTAGTAGAATAGAAAGGTTTTTATTGTTCACTTATTCTATGGTCCCAATTTGTGATATTGATAGTTTTAATTTATTATCAAATTCAGGTGTTCTTTAGCCTCAATGTTAACTCCTGACAAATCTTCATATTGAGAGATGAGATTCTAGTCTATTTGTTGTTGTTGTTGTTGAAATGTCATACTAACTTGCTGGGTTGCAGGATACTACTTGGTGAGTTTTGTTTGGACCTACATATTTTTAAGAATCTTCTTCATTCAATTTATGATTATTCAGAATTTCCAGATTTCAGGCCCTGGTTCATTTTTCAAGCAATTTCCCATGTCCTCCTGTAACATCATTCCACATATTTGCTAGTGAAATGAAATACTGCACTGACCTTTCTAATTCCCCTGACTTTTTACAATCTTGGAAATTTAGCACAACAGCAGGAGTTTAATCATATTCGCTGATGTAAAAGACAAAATAAGGCACCTTTAAATTCAAGTGGAGATATAACCTCTAAGGTGTCAGAGCCTTTGAGACTCACTGACTGTCCCAAGGGACAGAGGAGGTCATGCCACAGGGCTTTTCATGTCACAGTGCTACATCTCAGACACATGTACTTCTGATGTTTTATCGTGGACCTAGAGTACATTTTAAAACTTAACTTACAGGAATTCCTATTTTCTAAATTCACTTTTTTTTTCCTAAGAATGTAACCACAATATGGTTTCAAAGAATTGGCTGGTTCATCCCACATATTTACTTAAAGATTTTAAAATCTTTGGCTTAATTTTGAAAATTCATCTTGTTATTTTGGATTTTTAAGGTTTCTATTTATAGAGTTCACAGGGTTTTGAAAGGCTAATTATTTCAAAAGTGCATGTCCATCCTTCTTCTTAGTTTATCTTAATCTGGAAGCTCTACTGAAACCTATCCACCACAGGTAACCTCTTGGTATTAAGATACAACAGCTTCCAACATCACAGCAACCAGCAGGCTATTTCAGTACAGTAAACTGACAAACAATTACTGTACTCATAAGAGCAACCTATTAACAAGCATGCATACAGAAATTATAAAGTAAGCAAACCATTCCTTCCCACCACCCACCAATACAGAAAACTGGCTGTTCCTCTCCTATCAGCAAAGCCTGACTGAGCCAATCACACCCACTATTTGAGTGTTCCCCTTGTAGATGGCACTCTATTTATACCTAACACAATCTGCTGTCTGTCTAGGTGCTGCTCCTTGGCAAAGATAGAGTTCCTAACAACATGTCAAGGGAGCTTTGGTGGCCTAATGATAAGAACTGCGCTGCTAATCTGAAGATAAGAAGTTCAAATCCACCAGCTGCTCCAAAGGAGAAAGATGGGCAATCTCCTCACATGCCATTAAACTGTCTTTGAAAACCTTCAAGAGGATCAGCTATGGGTCGGTTTCAACTCAATGGTACTCTACAGCAATAATAGCAACAATGTATTGAAAGTATGTGAGATCTTCACTATCTTTGCATCCAAGGAGCAATCTAGTTGCACTTTACCCAAGACATATCTATCTGCCTTTTCTGTGGCAGTATGTGGGATATTTGCACTCTTCTCCAATACCATAACTCAAAAGCATATATTCTTTTCTGCCAACGTTATTCATTATCCAGTTCTCAGATACATAGAGATTGAAAAGACCATGGTCTGAATCAGGCACACCTCAACCTTCAAGCTGACATCATTGGTCCTCATTAATTGGAAGAAGTCCCTTACAGTAGACTTGCTCAATGGTAAACGTCTGATCTCTTCATTGCTGGTACAAAGGGTGTAAATAGTAGATCCTAATAAGATGAAAACATTGACAATTTCAATCTTTTAAATCACTTGCTGTGCATATGATTGCTGGACAATGAATGACAAAAGAAGAATTGATGCCTTTGAGTTGTGGTGCTGGAGAGAAGTATTGAATATCCCATAGACTCCAAAAGAAACATAGAAACTCCCTATGACCCACTCACAGGAATATACTGCAAGGAAATTAGAGCTGAGACACAAATGGAGATTTGTACACCAGTGTTCATCGCTGTGTTATTCACAATCACAAGAACATAGAAATAACTCGAATGTTCAGCCACATTTGAATGGATTGAGAAATTGTGGTACATTCACACAATGGAGCACTAAGCAGCACTCAAGAGCAACAATTTTGAAAAATACTACATAAATTCAGAGAGACTAGAGAGCATTATGCTAAGTAAACTCACTCAGTATCATAGGACAAATACTGCTTAATATTATTACCATAAAATTAGAATAACAAGCGATTGCAAAGACCATGGCCTGTATCAGGCGCACCTTAGTCTCCAGAGAGACACCGTTGCTCCTGAGTACTTTAGAGAGGTCCCTAACAGCA
>NW_006399840.1:11017554-11022943 GCF_000299155.1 Elephantulus edwardii | reverse complement strand
ATAGTCATATTATGTGTACACTCTGGGTGGAAAAAGAACAAACATATATGTTTTGGAGAAAGTGCTGCAAGAGTGCTTCTTGAAGGCAAGAATGGCAAAGCTTCATCTCTCATACTTTAGGCATTTCCCTAGGAGAAGCTATGCCTTCTAAAAAGACATTATACACGGAAAGGCAGAGGGTCGTCAAAAGAAAGACATTCACTGAATTGGATTGATACAGTATCTGTGGCAATAGATTCAAATATGTTCCAAGGATAATAAAGATGATGCAGAATAGGACTGGGCTCAGATTTGTTGTTCATTTGGTTACTATGAGTTGTGCTTAACTCAGTGACACTTAACAGTATAAATCAATAGGTTGATCTAGTCTGTAAGTAGTTGTGCTGCTAATGTAAATATGATGCTTTCAAACCAACCAGCAGCTCCGTTGAAGGAAGAAAGGCAACCGCCTTCCATGTGATTTACAGAAATCCAATGGAAGGTCAGCTATGAGTCAGTTCTGACTCACCAGTGAGGTTTTCATTTGTTTTATCAATACGAGACACTCTTTATCTGTTGTTGGTAGCTGCCATCATGTTGACACTCGAGCTATGACGACTCTCTGAAAAGTGTTGCTGACCATGGGTCATAATATGATCAATCAAAGAACAGACTATTATGGTCTGTAGGATTTTCTAGAAGTAGATCACCAGGTCTTTCTTTGTAGTCCACTTTAATTCAAAAGCCCCACTAAAATCTACTCAGCACCATTTTACAGTTGTTATGTACCTTCAAGTTGGAAATAACTCATAGCTGGCGTTTCTGAGGGGTTTCACAGGCAGTAAATCATGTGGGAGTTGATTGCCTATCTATCTCCTGAAGAGCAGCTGGCAAATTTGAACCATGTACCTTTGGGTTGGCAGTGCAACTCTTTAATATTAATCCCCAGAGCTCACTATTCAACATCATATTAACCCAAAATTCAATACAGGTGATGATTGTACTTGAGATGGATTGGCCAGGTATCAAATACTGGCCCTTTGCTTGGAGCGTGAGAATTTTACCACTGAATTGTGACATAGTCCCAACTATATCCACGAGCTGCCAAATACCCACTCGTTTGTATGGGTATCTAACAACTGCCAGACAGATTCTTTAAATCAAACTGAATGGTGCTGTGATTCCTTGTGGGTTTACTGTCCAATTGTTCAGCCAAGTGCCATTATGTGTGTTCTTTTCCATTTTAGGACTCAATTGTTGTGTAGTTGGGTTGATGGATGAGATGCCTTAAAGAAAAGTAAGAAAGAAAAAAGAACAATGTTCTTCACACAGTCCAAAGTGACAGAGCAGATCAGCCCTCTTAAATCCCCTGTCCATATAGTCATTGTGCTCAAGGTGATTGATGGAGAATCCTATCAGTTCTGAGCTGTTTAGTTGTCAAACTGTTAGGAAAAAGGAGTACTCACCATGTCCCTGCAGTTTTGAGGGGTCAGCAGTGAACACATTTTTACAACTAAATATATATTTCCATTCTTTAGATACTCCATATAATTATTGATTTGCATTTGTCATGAGGTTTTTGTTCTCTGCAGTGCTGCCAGTAAAGCAAGTTCCAAAAGGCAGAGCACTAAATGTTTCAACTATACACACACACACATATATACACACATATATGTATATATTGTTTAATTAAGATTTTATTGTAAGTTTATAAAGAACTTGGATTTTCCATTCATTCATTGTTGCACATTTTCCTACCTGCCCCCCCAGTTCACTTTTTTCTTTTGAAAAAAAAGTTATTTCATTGTTATACAGCATCTCCTTCCCCCCAACACCCACAGACCACTTTACTATGCAGCTCTAATTCTGGACTCTTGTCATATCAATAATACCTAACCATACATTCCTTTTATACAGTTCTCTCCCTCATCTGATTCAATGCCATCATGTTATTTATCCCCTCTTTTCTTAGTTTCCCCTTAACCCCCATGTCAGCCCTGTTTTATAACAGTGGTGTTATACAGTATTTGTCTTTTTGTGACTGAGATATTTCACTCATCATAATGTCCTTCATGGTTACCTATTTTGTATAATACTTCATTAATTCTTTGTTTTTCAGTGAGGCATAATATTTCTTTATGTGAGTATACCACAGCTTCTCTATCCATTCATTTGTTGATGGGCACTTTCATTGTTTCCAACTCTTTGCTACTGTGAACAAAGCAGCAATAAACATGGGTGTGCATATATCTGTTTGGGTAGAAGTTCTGTTTTTTTTTTAGGGTATATTTCCAGTAGTGGAATTGCTGGGTTAAATGTTGTTTCTATTTCGAACTTTTTGAGAAAGCACTATACTGTCTTCCATACTCGAGCAATACAACAAGATAAAGGTAAACAACTCAATTGCGAAATGGACACAGAATATGAACAGACACTTTACCAAAGAAGACATTCAGATGGCAAACAAACACATGAAGAAATGGTCAAAATTCCTAGCTCTAAGAGAGATGCAAATCAAAACAACTATAAGATATCATCTCACCCCAGTAATAATAGCAAAATTCAACAGAGCAGCAAACAACAAATGCTGGCGAGGTTGTGGAGAAACTGGAACCCTTATTCACCATTGGTGGAAGTGTAAAATGGTCAACTTTTTTTTTTTACATTTTTATTGTGTTTCATCCATGTGCACTGTGTTTGGTTTATATACTCTTTCATTTACATTGTGTTTCATACAAGCATTTATATACACTGTATTTCATACAGGTCACTCTTGAGCTATGCCTGTAATTACCCTGTGTCTTTGAGTCCCCGCTGAATCTTCTGAACCTACTCCTTCACAAACACCTTCATCTGCTCAGTAAACAATACTGTATAAGAAATCCCTATTCTTCCCCATTCTCCACCCCCTTCCTTTCCCTTCTGTTCCCCTTTTGGACATTCACAAACATCTAACTAGTTATCCTTCCATTTATACAATAATGGTTTTACATAGTATTTGTCTTATGAAACTGAGTTATTTCACTCAGCATAATACGCTCTAGACTCTCCTATACTTTGTAGTATTTTACAAAATTATAGTTCCTTAGTGCTGCATAGTATTCCATTGTGTGAATGCACCACAATTTCTCAATCCATTCATTATGGTATATTCACACAATGGAATACTATGCAGCACTTAATAGTAATGACTTTTAAAAGAATACTATATAACTTGGGAGAGACTTGAGAGCATTATGTTGAGTAAATGAACTTGGTCTCATGAGGACAGATGCTACATAAGACCATTTTTGTAAAAATAGAAGGATAACTAGTAAAAAGTGTATGGGGATCCAAGGGAGGAACGGGTTGGAGTAGAGAGCTGAGGATGGGCAGGGGCAAAATTTTAGGGTTGCACAATTTGGTGGATAGAGGGAGAGGATAAAGGAAATGAGAAAGATTCAGCAGGGATGTGAAAAGACATGGTAATGGTGGGCATAGTTCAATAGTGATTAGTTCTATAAACACAATATACTGGAATGATAGTATGAAACAAAGTCAGTGAAAGAATGTTTGGGAAAAATATTTTTTAATAAAAAAGAAACAATTATCTTAGGGAAAAAATAACTGGTAATAAGATAAATGCAAATCAATATCACAATGACATACCATCTCATTTCAGTAGCAGTTGTTGTTGTTGTTGTTGTTGTTGTTGTTGTGGGAATCGACCCATAGCTGACCCTCCTGTGGGTTTACAGAGACAATACAGGAGGAGACTGCCTGTCCTTCAGGACAGCAAGCGCTAAGGGTTGGAGTGAATGTGGAGAGACTGGAACTCTCATGTATTGCTGGTGGGATTTTAAAATGGTATATCTGCTCTGGAAAGCAGTTTGCTATTTCTTCAAAAAGCTGAACATAGAAGTCCAGTAGGACCCAGTCATTCTACTGTTTTTTAAAAGTCTTCATTTGAGTCCTGCTTTTGCATACAGGAAGGAGACACTCACAGGTGGGTTAGTGTGTTATGTATTGGGCTGCAAATTTAGCAATTGGTAGTTCAATTCACCAGCAGCTTCAAGGTAATAGGGTCATCTCCAAAGACAAAAATTTACAGAGAAAGCTGATGGTGGCTTGCTATAAATAAAAATCAATTCAGCAGCTCCATGGGAGAAAGATAGAGCAGTCTACTTCCCTGAAAATTATAACCCTGGAAACTCTATTGGACAGTTAATTCTACTCTGCCCTGTAGGGTTTCTGTGAGTTAGAATCAACTCAACAGCAATGGGAAGGAGGACAAATATGCTAGTACAACTTTGAAAGGATAATACATGTTTTCCCCAAACACTTCTCACTCAGTTCATGGTGATGTTGGTCACAGCAGTAGCAAGTGAGCTAGATGGATTTTAGCTGCTGTTTTGCTTTCCAGGACCAAGTGTGCCTTGGAATGTGTGTTCATAATTATCCCCTTACATGAGTTCTCATGAAAATTAAAACATAAGTCACAGGAAGAAGAATTTTATATTTCTTTATAAAACCAACATTCAGCATAACACCATGTTGTTTGAAGAAAAAGTTTTATTTTTCTTTTTATAAAACATTTTTCTAAAAAAACCCCAAAAAAACCATTTTTCTGTAATCATTAATTACTTCAGACATATATTTATTGCTGTATTATTCACAGTAGCAAAGAGATGGAAGCAACCCAAGTGCCAAACAACAAAAGAATGAATTAAAAAAAAAAAAAGGATACATTCACATAATGGAATATTATGCAGGACTGAAAAACAATGAACTCAAAACATTGCACATGGATGAGCCTAAAGAACCATCTCAATTCAAGTAATAGCCCAATTCCCCAAATTTCTTCCTGTGCAATTTGTTGTTGTTGTTATGTGCCATTGAGTCAATTATGACTCATAGTGAGTGACCCTATGCACAATAGCTCTGAACCTTGTTCTATCCTGAACAAATTTCACTGTCTCAGACACATCTATTCCTATTATTCCAGTAACTATGTTCCTCCATCTCATCTGGAGTCTTCTTTTCCTGCATTGTCCCTCCACTCTTCCAAGTATGATGTCCTTCCTCAAGCATTGGTCACTCCTGGAAATATGCCCAAAGCATGTGAGATAGAACCTCAAAATCTTGCTTTTAAGGAGTAGCTTGGTTTTGCTCTCTCCAAGATATATCTGTTACTTCTTTTGGCAGTCCATGGTATGTTCAATACTCTTCTCCAGCACCACAAATCAATGGCATCAATTCTTCTGTCATCTTTTTTCATTGTCCAGTTTTCTGATGCATAGCAAGTAATTGCACTGACCATGGCCTGCATCAGACACACCTTACTCTCCAGACTGACCTTTTTTCTCTTCAATACTCTGGAGAGATCCCTAACAGCAAATTTTCCTAATGCAATTTGTCTTTTGATTTTTTT
>NW_006399840.1:11014163-11017114 GCF_000299155.1 Elephantulus edwardii | reverse complement strand
TTCTTCTGAGTTACCCACAACTTGTTGTAATGCACACAGTCAAATGTGTTTGTATAGTCAATGAAACACAGATAGACATACCTCTGATACTCCCTCTGAAAAACCCACTGAAGAGTTAGCTATGAGTTGTTTCTGACTAGACGGCAATGAGATGAGGTGCTAAGTACAACATGAATGAGGAAGACCAAGGAAGAATTGTTGCCTTTGAATTATGGTGTTGGCAAAGGGTATTGAAGATCCCGTGGTCTATCAAATAAAGAAATAAATCTGTCTTGGAGGAAGTGCAACCACAATGCTCCTTAAAGGCAAGGATAATGAGGCTTAGTCTCATACTTTGACCATTTTGTCAGGATGGACCAGTTATTGGAAGAAGACATCATCCTGGGGAAGGTACTCAATAAAAGAGAGGAAGACTTAATGGATGGACACAGTGACCACAACAAGGGGCTTGAACACTGGTGTAGATTGTGAGAATGGCAGAGGATAGGGTAAGACTCTGATCTGTTGTTCATAAGGTCACTATAAGTTGTAGTCCATTTGATAGCAATGAATAGCAATACCAGTACAAGTATATCACACTATTTTTTTAAATTAATTAATTCATTCACATTTTCATCTCTCTCCCTCTCCCTCTAATTCCCTTTGTAAGACTATTAATTGTTGTACACATGTGTAAAAAGAACAAGGGCTATGTGAGATATCTGACCTTTACCAACTTAACCAGCAGGGGGAAACTATCCCCACCCGCAGCATCAATAATATGAAATCAGTTCCCATAAAGGTAGACATGTCCTCCACACTCCCATGTTTTTATCTACTCATCTCAGCACCAGTTTTACTGTTTGACTGGGTCTAAAATCCAACATAATAGCTTACAGACCATACAGAACTGTGTTGGTGGAGTCAACGGTTATATAATTCAGATTTAAAACAATACAACCAAGACAGCACCCAAAATGTACACGCTGTCACTTCAGCCTCAAGCCTCAAGTTCTTAGTCCTGCTAATACTGGCTGCTTCTCCAATTGTCCAACAAAGTTTTTGAACCTACCAACATTGCTTCAATGTGCCCCTTCACGTCCCATTTAACATCAACTCTCCAGTTCAGCCATCCTGCTGCTGCTGTCCTGAAGTGTGTCTTACTTTTCACTGGGTTGAGGGAGGTCTCTCTTCTCTGATTAGGTGAAGAATGCCATCTTTTCTGATGGAGGAAGAATTTCTATTCTTTGCACCTAGAGCTGTTCAGTTTATTGGTGAGACTAGCCAATCATCCTGTAGCTTATGGAATTGTAGTTGCCCAATCCCTTTGTGGAGGATAGGCCAATATTCCTCGCTCACTCAGTCCCACCTCTCAGTCTAGTCAGTCATCTACACTGGAAAATCCATATTGAAAGATAAAGTCCACAACCTGGTTTTAATAGCCCATTCTTTCAGAATTGCTTTCACTCATTCTAGTGCAGTATTATTCCTTTATTTTTTATAAATGCTCTTTTATTTTGCCCTGTGACTATTTTGAGGAAAGGTTCATCATCATGTTATTCCATGTAGAAATATCTCCACAAATCCAATTCTAGGGTGTTCTTCAATGCCATCAGTCTTTGACCAGATGCAGGAGAGCATTACGTTATACATATTGGGATAACCTCCTTTCTAGACCAAATTTTACTTTTTAAATAGCTATACTTTATATAAACATTCTACTTAAAACATATTACAAGCAGAAGGTCAAAGACTGTAGATGTCAATTGGATTAAACTCAACATCAAGAGAAGATTCTCATCTCTGAGCCAATTGGCAGCACCATGGTAGAGGAAGAAGAGATTGAGGTTGTAAACAATTACATCTTGCTCAGCTCCACAATCAATATTCTTGGTATTGTTGTTGTTGTTGTTAAGTGCCCTCGAGTCACAGGTGACTCATAGCGACCCTATGAAGGAGAGTCCTTGACGCTTGGGTGCCTTTCATCCTTTCTCCAAGATCATAGGGTTTCCAGAGGCAAGCTATTATGGAAGTCGTGAAATCAACGGTCAAATTTCACTGGGAAAATTTGTGGTTAGGGACTTCTCCAGAGTACTGAGAAGCGATGATGTCAGTCTAGAGGGACTAAGGTGTGCCTGATCCAGACCATAGTCTTTTCAGTTACTTGCTCTGCATCAAAGAGCTGGACAATGACTAAGGATTACAGAAGAAGAATCGATGTCTTTGATTTGTGATGCTGGAGAGGCATCTTGAACATAACCATGGACTGCCAAGAAAGCAAAGATGTTTGTCTTGGAGAGAGTGAAACCAACTTTCTCCTTGGAGGCTAGGATTTGAAGCTCCATTTCACATACTTTGGCACATGGCTAGGAGGGAACAATCCTTGGAAAAGCACATCATTCTTGAAAGGGTGGAAGGACAGTGCAGGAAAGGAAGATCCCAGATGAGATAGATTGATACAGTAACTGGGGCAATGGGAGTAGGTGTGTTGGAGTCAGTGAGACTGGCTCAGGACAGTGCAGGGTTCAAAGTTGTTGTACCTAGGTTTGCTCTGAGTCACAGGTGACTCAAAAGCACATAACAACAATGTGTTTAATTGCTTATATCTCCTATTCCATTTTGTAGACCTGAGAGCAGGTATTGTTTCTGCCTTGTAGCACCAAGCAGAATGTCATAATTAACATGTTTTGTTTAAATATTTCTTTAATGGGAAAATAATTGTATGTAAGTATACACGAGTACATATGATGTGTAAACATATTGGAATAGCAAACTAGTACAAATTTATTTGATTTTGTTATTCACAGGACTTAAGGTAAATATAACAGAATTTAAGCGTTAAAAAAACCCAAACATTTAAATAATAAGAGCTATCCAACAATGCAGCCTTCGGTATGGACTGAGGCTCAATGTCAAGAAGACAAAGATTCTCGCCACTGGACCAATTGGCAGCGTCAGGATGGATGACGAAG
>NW_006399840.1:10974553-11013538 GCF_000299155.1 Elephantulus edwardii | reverse complement strand
ACAACAACAATCCAACAATGATTATCTAAATATATAAGGAGCCTCTGTCAGAAGGAAAATGAAAGCTGAAGTCACACAAGCACCTCTCAGGAATATTAGAAAATGATTTTCATTCAAAGTGGACAGAAAGAGTAATTGACCTCTAAATCGTCTTCTAAGATGATGAATCTAGTCCCCAAAATATCAATTATAATTGCAGTTTCTGCTTTTATGTGCCATTGAGTCGAGCACAACTCAAAGTGACTCTATAAATAAGAGATCGGAACACTGTCCTATGTTGTGCCATGCCTGCACTTCCTGACGCCTGCACATTAGAGCCCATTGTGACAGTCACTGTGTAAATCCACCTGGTTGAGGGTCTTCTCCTTCACCAACTCTCTGTCTTCCCAAGCATTGTGTCCATCTCCAAGGAATAGCCCACCCTAGCAATATGCCCGAAGTATGTGAGGTGGAGCTTTATCCTCTTTGCCTCCAAAGAACACTTTGGCTGCACCCTCTCTAAAGCATATTCGTTGGTTCTATTGGCAGTTCATGGGATGTTCAGTGTTCTTCTCCGAACTATAGCTCAAAGGCATCTATTCTTCTGTGATCCTTATTCATTGTTTAGCTCTTTGATGCATAGCAAGTTAGCAGAAAGATCATGGCCTGAATTAGATGCACCTTAGTCCTCCAACTGATATCCTTACTTCTCAATAGTTTGGAAAGATCCTTAACTGCAGACTTTCCCAGTGGAATACATAACCTGATTTTCTGACTGCTGGTACCAAGGATGTTAACTGTGGATCTAAATAAGATGATATTGTTGATAATTTCAATCTTTTCCCATCTATCATGATGTTGCCTGTGGGTTCAGTGGTAAGTTGTTTGCTGCTTTTTTTTAATTATTATTACTTTGAGAGACAACCCATATTGAAGACTTCAGTCTTTGATCTTCTGCAATAAGTGCTTCCAGTCCTCCTCACTTCCAGCAAACAAGATTATGCCATCTACATAACACAGATCATAGGTGAGTCTCCTTCTGATCCTGATGCCATTCCTCTTCATAAAGTTCAGCTTATCAAACAATTTTCACAGCACACAGATTAAATAGTTGTGGAGAGAGAATACAACCCTGACACACTCTCTTCTTAATTTAAAACCATGTAGTGTTCCCTTGTTTTATTTGTGTCACAGCCTCCTGGTCTAGGTATAGCTTTCACATGAACACATTAAGTGCTCTGGGATTCCCATTAGCTACAACTTGTTACGATCCACACAGTCAAATGTCTTTGCAGAGTCAATAAAGCACAAATAGACATTCTTCTGGTATTCTTTACTTTCAGCCATGATCTATCTGACATGAGCAATGATAGCCCTGGTGCAGGGGCCTCTTCTAAATCCTGTTTGAACTTCTGGCAGTCCCTTATCTATGTACTGGTCTAGCCATTTTTGAGTGATCTTCAGGACCTTTTGCATGCAAGTGATGTTAATGATATTATTTGATTGTTTCCACATTCAGTTGGATCACCTTTCTTGGGAATGGGAACAAATATGGAACTCTTCCAATTCATTGGCCAGACAACTATCTTCCAAATTTTCTGGAATAGGCGGGTGAGTGCATTTAAGGCTGCATCTGTTAATAGAAACAAGTCAATTTGTATCTTCCATTGATTCCTGGGGCCTTGATTTTTGCCAATGCCTTCAACACAGCTTCCATTTCCTCTTTCATTATAATTGTCTCCTGCTCATATGGTACTTCCTGAAATTTTTCAGTGTCACTCAGTTCTCGTTGGTACAATGATTCCGTGTGTTTCTTCCATCTTCTTTTGATGCTCTCTGGGTCATTAAATATATTGCCCATAGCATCTTTCAATATTGTGACTCAAAGTTTAAATTTTTTCTTTCAGTTCTCTCAGCTTAAGCAATGCTGAGCAAGTTCTTCCCTTACTATTTTCCAATTCTAACTCTCTGCACATTCCATTATAATGCTTTGCTTTGTAGTCTCAAGCTGCCTTTTGAAATTTTCTGTTCAGCTCTTTTGCTTGTTTGAAGCAGTTGAATTCTGGAAGGTAACAGGAGTAGCACCCACTTCCTTTGGAAACTCTAAGAATTTTGATAAATGTTGATAGTTGTAAAGGGGCTTCAGGTCTTTTGTTCATAGGGTCGCTATGAGTCGTGCTCTACTTGAAGGCAATCAACAACAATAATAACAGATAATGATTAGCACCATGGGAAAAATAGGTTAATTAGCAAAGAATAGCAGTGGGCAGACATTAGCTAAACAGAGAAAATAAAATGTTGTCTTAAATTTCTCTATTACTTTTTATTCAATTTCCATATAAGCAAATGTCCACAACATACTTACTCTGGTACTTCAAAAGTTAACATTATTTAGGAAAATTCAGAGGAGTTCTGTATACTTTATTAATGCCAAATAGTGGAGGGACACCCGTGATTTTAGAGAATTTACAACCATTTAGGAAAGACAAGTAAGTCACTGGTTCTATATTCATTAAAACAGGGTTGTTGATCTCAAATGAGATATATAAAAGAGTTAATATTATACAGTATAATCAGAACAGAAAGAAAGAATAAAGTGGGCAGGGAAGATGTGGAAATTAAGAGAGCTCTTTAAAATGTGTAATTTTATAGCAGAATCATCAGAAAGCCAAATGTTCAGATTATGGTTAACATGATAATGGAATGCCTATTATGGGTCCACATATTTGATCTGTTACAAATTTCTGACATGCTTCTGCGTGTAAAATATATCACTGCAAGCTCAGGGCCTATTAATATGTGCAAATGTTCGTGCAGCAGATGGCATCTCACTGTATAAACATTACCAATGCAGATATTAGCGGCTGAATCGGTACCTGTTTCATGTACCTGCTTCTCGAACATGGACCCCAAGGATTGCTTAATTGTGAAGGTTTGTGATAGATGATTCTCATCTCTTTCTTTCCTTTTTTTTTGTCCCCCAAAAAGAATTTTCGAAGCCTCTACACGTAATGTGTATGTGTATTGTATAATTTATCTTAATGTGAATAACTTAAACAAGGACAGACACATAGTATAATTTTATTTTTTTTTTATTGGGGGGAAGAAATTACTGATAATGGTGAGAGAAGAAAAGTATTTGTGCATTTATTCACAATGTATTTATTAATTAAAAAAGTAGAGCTTGAGTCCCTACTAGATGGCATTGTCCTTTTCTTCAGACATATTTTAAAAAGTAGAAGAAATGGAGCTCTGTTGGTACAGTCTATACGGAATTTTATTCCTAGCCCAAATGTCGGATCTCTCTGGGTTGTTCAAATTGACCATAGACTTCATAGGAGAGAGACGGTCAATCTCCTGTGAGATTTACAGACTCTGAAACCCAAAGGAGGATCAGCTATGAGTCTGCTCTTACTTGATAATAATGAGTTTAAGTTCTTATTTTTGTTGAAAAATATCATAGGGTTTATATCAGGGGCAGCCAAGGAAGAACATAGGCTCTTTTAAAATTTATTTCTGGGGAGAAAAGAAAACCCTCTTCATTTTCCTCCCAAGAAACAAAATTGACTATTTTGTGAGGGGGCCGGGGGTAAAAGAATTTAAAGTTTCATCTAAAGTTTGATTTTCTAGTATGAAAATGCTTTGAAATTATTCTGTATTTATTAACAAGTCCTAGCTAAGTATTCCTATCTCCAAAGCACTTGAAGAGGGAGTTTTGATGCATAAAGTTTCAAAACAGTTATCATTTAGTATAAATTTAGGAGAAAAAAGTCTATGTTTTCTATTATTTGACAAGCTTTTCTAAAAATTTTTGGAGAATATAAAAAACCATCAATCTTATTTGTAAAGGCACTGATCACTTTAAAAATTCTTCCAACACTGTCTTCTCTTCAGTTTCTAGAACTATTAACTTTTTAAAAAAATAAATTACTAGAAAACAGTTTCACAGTTGATTTTAACAATATGGGGGTGGGAGAACATGGCTACCACCCTCATTGCTGAGTACTCCTGAGTTCTTTAAATGCCCTTGTGAACGTTCATTCAGAAAATCACAGCCAATTGTGAATGCAATCTTGTGCACTCTATAAATGGCATAAATGAGAAAGACCAATAATGCAACCCAATAGGAACATCCATCCCATATACTAATTCAATTTAAAGCTGTGGGGAAATGAGAAACAATCAGATGTTGTTCTTATGATACCGTCTCACATCTGCTGCTGTTTTAAATGACAAGAGTGTTTCCACATGCCAGCTGAATCTTCTATTTTGAGTGTTGCATTGCCTCTTGGACTAAGATACCAAACAGCTATGACCTGATAAAACCAATCTAGCATGAAGATTTTGCCTATATTCACTAAGCAAGATGGAAAACTAAGGGAATTAGAAGAAAACTCCAAGTACAATTATAATTAAGGTCTTAAAATTATCACCGATTTTCACATTGTTTGACCAAATCTTTTAGGGAACTTAAGTTATATAAAAGCTTCCCACTGGAGCTACTTACTTTTACTTTGAATATGCAAAAGAATGTGCCAAAATTTTTCTCTTATTAATTTCTTTCAAGTTTTTCAAGTTGAAGTCTTAGGAAGAAAGAATCATTCTATTCTGTTATAGTGATATATCGTTTTGAAATGCAATGAAGGATATTTTTAGTAACTACATGAAGGATCTTAGCTGTCTTCCTGTCTGGCACTCCTCATTTCTGCCAGCAGGTGTCAGACTTTCACTGCAAATTTAAATTCTTTCTTTAGCACATAAGCAACCATTATTTATTTGTAAATGTCCACTTATTTGGAAATTACTTCTCTTTTCAATCTCAGCACACTCTTAAAACTTTACTTATGAATTTGCAGAGATTGATGTTAGCTTCTTCAGGCTTAGGTTTGTATTTACGATGTGAAGTATTTCTATTTTTAAATTCATTCTTAGGCTCACATTATTCTTATTTTGAGTGATATTTTTGTTTCTACATATACATCAATAAGAAACTGTTCTTATAATTTAAAAATACATAAATCTCAAAACATCAGGGTCATACTTTCAATTAAAGTTCAAAACCGCATAGTTAATATGTAAAGTAATATAAAAATAGTTAATTTTTGTAAATAAAAAATGGGTTAGAAAATAATACTTAGGCACAGCCTTTCCACACAAAGCCTAATAATTACATAGGCTTTTTTTTTCTCATAAATATCCACATTTATCCCCTAAAGTCTACTTTTTCTATTTGTGAAACAAGCACTCTCCAATTTGTTGCAATTCAATATATCTTGAACAGGTGAAAATAAAACATCAGAGTATTGTTCATTCTTTAAATTTTTTTTTCATGAGTCAAATTACAAAAAAAAATTACAGGACATATTTTTTCTCTTCGCTGAGGTTTATATAAAGTATTGTCAATATTGATTCCAATATCTTTAAAGAATTGTGGGTTTTTTCTGTATATACCTGATATGCACAAAAAGGAATAAATGATAAAATACAATTTGTGAAAATAACTGAAAAGCTTTGGTTTTGCAGGGTGTTTTTTTCTCTGTACTAATTGCTTACATTTAATATATACTAGTTTAATTAATATCTGATTCTATATGATATAGAGCCTAAATTATTTCAAAGGTGCATTATTAAGACAAGAAAAGCCTTGGAATACCATATTTCATTTGAATTGAGGGTTTAGTTGTTTTATTTTTTTCCAAAAGCACAGAATGTTATCAGAGGCATTGAAGTATGTTGGTAGGGATGCCAATAAACATGACACCAGAGCTTATGTTTCTGGTGTGCCATTTACTGTCAGGTTATGAAACACGTAGCCATAACAAATTCACATTAGACAGCTATGTTAAAGGGAAAGAAAACTGTCATGTTAGAATGTGTGGATGAGGAAATGATCTTCTTTAAAATAAATCTCCTTGCTCTCTTAGAATTATCATGATTTTTAGCAGTGTATCATAAATAATGTAGTCGACATTTTTCTCAGCCTTAAGGTCTGTTAAAACTTTACGTTCAACTTTTCTTCTAAGATAAAAATATAAAATACCAAGAATTTATATGACTGACCAAAAGTAGTTGTGGTTTCCTTTATGGCAATACCTTGGGGGTTTTTTGAAGAGTTTAATTAAAACAAAAATATAAGAAGTAACTTTTTCTTTTTATTTTCCTACTGTTATTTCTTACTCTCAAAATGTCATGCTGCCGTTTTATTGAACATGCTTTTGAAATCTTTTTTAACACAAAATGGTATATTTGTTATACATTTGCCTTTGAAGCTTCTAATAAATGCTCCTATTTTTCAAAACCTCACTCAATCTGACCTCTTTTAATGAATGCAGCATTCACATATTCTTTACAAAGTGAATAAAACTTTGCTCTCATTTGATAGTAGATACTTAATCCTCATTATTGAGACTATGCTAAAGCCTTGAATACTTGTCAAAGATTTATTTTATAATCCTGAGGTTGGTTTGGCATTCAATGATTTACACAGGGGCTCTGCTTACAGTAATTGATTCATTCCATACTTGAAACCCACTGATCTCATTACAATTATGGGAAGATATTTTAGCTGTTGCAACTGAGTGTCTTACGTCAAAGAAAGAGAAAGAAAAAAGACGCAACCTCCACTCCCCCTTTAGATTTCCACAACACAAGAAAGAATTAGGTCATATCATGTATCAAAATAAAATCCCAGCACTGACCTTCCTAGACTCAAAAGGTTGCCCTGGAAAGGAAACAATTTCATTTTAAGCAACATTTGCATAGTTAAGAACAAAAATATTATCAAGTCTATTATTTTATGTACTACTTCTATAAACAACTTTACAGCTTTATGAAGTGATTAATCGTTAGGTTTATTTAACTGTAAATATGAACATTTAAATCCATTTTTACAGAAATGTGCATAGGTTATGAGAATCAAACTTTGAATTCTGTCATGTTAAGTGTACCTGCTGCTGATGAAATGGGCATGCTGATTATCTTTAAAGGTATATGACATATTTCTTTGTTACATATCCACTACCTATTTTCTATGGAAAGAAGGAAATACACATTTTAGAAACTAATTTATTATTAACAATTTATCAAAAGAGGTTTATTTTTTGACACATTTATAAAAATGCAGTATATCTTAAGGGACATATGGAAAAAGTGTATCTTAGTATTTTGAACATTTTATTTCCTAGTATTTTGCACCTTTTATATCCTAATATTTTGAACATTTACAAAGATAGAAAATAATCACTGAAGTATTGATTATCAAAGGCCAACGGAAGTATCATTTATTTTATTGCAAAAATCATCTAAAGGTTCTTTTTAAAAAACAGGTAATACACATTTCTTCTAGTTCTGAAGTAAATTGTCGTTATTGTTTCCAAGGTAAGAAAAAACCCAATAATTACCATTTTTAACATTACTATTTAATCTTCAGCAGAAAACACATTTTATAAAGTCAAAGGGATACATTCTTAAGAAGTCTTTTCAAGCACTTATGAAGAGCTGTATGAAATAAATACAACAAAATTTAGGTTGAGTGTACTTAGAATTTATTGCTTCTAAAACATATTCATTAAGCTAATATAGCCATTTCTGTGACCTAATCACTTCCAATTACATGAGGCCATTCCTTCTATGGGAAATAAGAAACTTTGAGTTTTCCTGTCAACTGAATATTCCTGATTCGGCTGATGGGAGTTGTCATCTCCCGATCCTCATATATTCAAGTGCAGAAAAATCTAATTCATTAACTTTTCCAAACGTTTTAAAAGTTTCTTTTCATCAGGGATCATTTTGACCTTCTTTATCTATCCTACCCTAGAGATCAGAAATACAAATGACAATAACTGATACTGATTAGTTAGTAGCCCAGAAGCCCACAGTATATGAGCATACAGTCTAAAGATAAATTACCTTTGTACCCCCCAAAATCTATATTTTAATTGAACTATTAAAATATGATACCGTGATGTAAAATCAGTACACCATCATTTTAAAATGTTTTGATCTTAAAAATACGAGGCAGGATATTTTGTAAAAATGTGCTTATAGCAAAATATATTTTTAATTATTCCAAAGAGTATACTTGTCTCTTTTTTCCCTTTATATGTTCAAAATCAAACATAAAAAGTAAAGCAAAGCTCTAATGACAAATTGTCATTGCAAATGATAATTGTTTTTCTTTACATTACTTTTAAACTGTAGAATTAAATCTTTTCCACTACATAATTGCTTGAACAAAAATGAACTGAACTTATATCTACGATCTTTTATTAAAAAACACTTTTAAAAACTGAATATTTGCATATAGAGATTATACATAATTGAGTATCAGATATAGTCAACAGTAATTTTCAATCATTAAAATAATTTTAATTATTTTCTTTCTAATTTTAAATTTCAATTATTTATTGTTCATTTACTGTAAAATAGTAAATTAGAAAGGCAAGTAAGGTAATATACATTCACTGGTAGCAACTAATGGAGATTTTTGTGGCTTAAATTTAGATTAGTTTGGACAGGGGAGAGTATACAAGTAATTAAAGATTATAAAAGATAAATGAACACTAGTTTTTCTGGCTACCCCTGCTTCTGGATTGGTATTTCTGAATTTTTCATATCTGGAATTTAATATTTTTGGTTTCACAAAGCTGTATTGTATTCATGAGGAGTAAGAATATCTAAATTAGATATTTTGGGCAAGTACCTCTGAAACATAAGGACCAAAAATACCAATATAAATGATTAGGGTTCCTTTTCTTAGAAGATTATAAATGATTTTATGAAAATAAGATAAATTAATAATCTCATATGGAGTTAATTATTTTTAAATGTTTAAACTTTTATGGCCAATTTTGAAAGGTAATATTAATGAGAATAACTCTAAATATGTTAACAACTATCTTTAAATTGAGATGACTATTTTGGTGAGATAAAATTTCCTTAAATCTACTCAATTTTCTATTATCTATGCATAGTCTATTGTGTTGTATAGAGTCTTAGATTTTGATATACCATATTTCATTGACATTATAAAGCTTAAGTGTTGTTCTTAAAACAAATAAAGAATGTTCTAGTGGGCGAAGCATTTCAAATTGCATTAGTATTTAAAATACTCCTAAAATTATAGAAAAGATTTAATCTTGAAAGTTTACCAGAAACTTTTTCATTGACACAAAGCATTAATTATAGCCATCAACTTTATCTATTTGGAAGATACCGCTATCTATATTATTCTTTCTGTTCAAGAATAACTACCATACTGAAATCATAATCCTTTCAGTTCTCCGAGACCATTAATAAACATTTGTGTGGCCATATCAGCAAGCAAAACCTAAAGTAAGTATGTACTTTACCAATTCTGGTTTATGTTCTTAATTTACACACCATTTCCTCTTTCCACTTGGTTACAGCTCCCCCACATTCCTTGTTTATTTTCTTAATCACACCTGTCCCTGTGCAAAGAACTACCTGATTATAAACACTGACTGTAGAAGAAATGTTCAATAGCCACTTTATAACGACCTTGGATCCTTCCTGCGGCGTTTCCCCTCCACTTTCCTGTTTTTTTCTGGCGTTCTCACATTGGCTCCTTCTTTGGAACACTTGCCCAACTCACCTTCTCCTAATAAGGTGCTGATTTTGTGCCTACCGCTTGAAAACCAATCACTGTGTAGATGGGGACATTAACTTTAATTCAACGACTGATTTCTTGTGAGCTTTGGCTCTGTGATTAGTTGCCTTCTTACAAAATCTTTGACTTGGGGTGTGGATAATCTGGAAACGTTCTTCCTAGGCTTTCTTTTCCACTTCCTACCATAAAGTCAAAGGAAGGTGGACTTTTTTTATACTTTTATACTTCAAGTACTACTTTCAAGTAGTGTTTGATGTCCGAATGTCTATTTACTGAAAAGAATTTTAAAGAAAAACAATATACAGAGAGTAACCCCTAAAGAGGGTTTACATATTTTTTCCTCATTTGCATAGCCAGATTTAATTTCCATCCCTTAAATATGACGAATTGCTGAGATTTTCTCCAGTTAATGCTTTTAACAGCTCCCAATAAACTCCATTAATCAGGGAAGCTCGAGGCCCAATGTGTAGCCTGGAAGCAGCTAATTTGCTTGATGAGACCCCGACTTTAGTGAATAAACAAGTGGATAATCTGAGGGCTTTATGGCCTTAATTACAGTCTAATCAATTCAGCGGTTGGCGGGCAAAAGAAAAAGAAGGGGGTGGGGTGGAACTCAAAGCCACTTTTCCTAAAATAGGAGACTTGCACCCTTTTAAAATACACCTCAACTGCTATCTTAATGAGTTCTCTCCGTCTATTTCCTCTCGCTTTTTCTCTCCATCCGGCCCTCCTCTTAACCTCTGTCTTCCTCCTGCTGCTGTTTGGCGGTCCTGGCGTTTCCCCAGGACCCCACTTCCTCGGTCTGAGGCGTCCCACTTGGGCGAACGCGGGCTTCTCCTCCTCCTCCTCGGGCGGAGGGGTCACTTCGCTCCCCGCCTTGTCCCCCCTTTTCCTCGTGCGCTCATCTGCCCCCGCTCCCACCGCACAGCCTCCTTGTCACCCACGGGCCGCCTGACAAATCACTTCAAGGGCAGCCGAACTTTGAAGGACAAGACAAAGCTTTGGCATATGGTCCAATCCCCAGATGTTTGTCTTCCTTCTCCTCGTACTCGCCGCCGCCTCCTTCTCGGGGTTCGCTGGGGAACCCTGCCCGCGCCTCCTCCCCGCGCGCGCGCTGCGCCCCGCTCCCCATCTCCAAGTGTGGCACCCGCACGCACGCAAGGAGCTTAATGTCCCTTTTGCGCCTTTTGTTCCGCTGGCCTCCCTTTCCGACCGCGGAGAGGGGAAGCTGGGGCGCTTTCTTGGGCCCGAGTTATTTAGGTTGAACTTTACAATCAGAGGAAGTCCCCCGGTCAGTTAGTGTGATATGGGGCGCAAAGGAGGGACCCCGAGAGGCCGTGCCGTGGAAGGCGAGAACACAGCCCGTCCTAAATCACATTTCCCTTCTGGGGATCGGCCTGGGCGCAAGCTCGGGGTTGCCCCGGGCCTCGCGTCAGCCAAGGGCAGGGAGCCCCAAGAAGAAGGAGGGCGGGCAGCGGGGCTGAGGCAGGGGCCCCCGCCCTCACGTGTCGGGTACGCGCGGGCACCTCCAGGCCCCTCAGCGGAGGAAGCGCCTCCGTCGCGCCAAGACCTACTGTTTGTTAACTGGGTGCGGTGTGGAGTGGTCACCCCGAATTTGGGAGGATGGAAGCTGCCGCGCCTTGTGCCGCGGGAGCAGCAGACAGCCAGGCCCCCTGCTCAGTGCAGTGGCCAACCGGCCGGGGAGGAGGTGAGGGTCCCCGGGCCAGAGCGGTCGCGCCCGCCGGACTCCCGCGGAAACGCCCCAAAGCTCCAGACGCACTAAGCCGAATCCCACCAGCTGGGAGCCGGCTTTTCTCCCGCATTTCAATTCCTCCAGCCCTCACCCCATCCAAACACCCTAAGCCCCCAATCTTCTCGGTTTGCTTGGTGACCTAGTACAATAAAACGTCTCCAGAGCTTTAGAAAGTCGCCCACAGCAGGCCACAAAAGGCTCTGGGGCAAAGGGTTAGGGTTTCCTTGAGCCAAACTGTCCCGCAGTTTACTTTTGCCACTCCTTCAACCTCCACTCCCTGAGCCACGATTGATCCGAACGCGCCAGAGTCCCCGCGCCCCCTTGTTAATCAGCTGCCTGTATTTATAACCACACAACTTCCCTGGCGGCAGGTCAACAAAGGCGTGGAGCGAGGCGAAGATGTTCAGCCGCGGAAACAATGAAACAAACGCACCGAGGTGTTTGCATATACATCGCCGGGTGAAATCCGATTGTCCTCGAACCAACCAGCCCTCATGAGCCGGTGGCCCTTTTGTTTCTTTTAATTTTATTACGGCTACATTTAGGGAAGGTGGAAGACAGTAACCGCGCGCACAGGCAGAACGCAAGGGCACGAGGGCAAAAATCCTAATCTCTTTGACAATTGTTTTAGAAATCTGAGCATTCTAGTACAGCAAATGATGGTTCAGACGATGGTCTAATCCAGAGTAACAGACTTTAAACATGCAGATTTGTTGTGTCTGCCCACCGCCCCTCGCCTGTGATGCAGAGGTCTGAGTGGTGGAGCTTTTATGACCTTGGCCCTCAAATATCCTCCCATTGATTGTGTCATTATTTTAACAAAAGTATTTGCTTAGTTTTTTTTAAAGCCCAAACTGGTGTCACTTGAACAATGTTGGCAATAAAATGCATTCTAAACATTTCATTCTGAAGGAGCAACTTGAATAAAATATGGAATAGTGGAAGTCTTATAAAAATAGGCACTGGAATATAGTTTCGTTAAATATTTTCAACAAATGGCTGAATTAGTAAGCAGTTATTTAAACTCTGTTCTGCAGATGCAATTTCTTAAGAACAGATTGTAGCACTAACTGGAGTCATTGAGACACAGTAAATAGATTAAGATACTAAATCAGAGGTTTCAAAAAATCTGCAAAAGAAGGTGATCCTTGCAAAGATGCTTTCACTGCTATCCCAAACTAAGATTACACAGTCTTTTTGGACAATAGGTGAGCCTTGACCTTTTGTTCTTTCTCTTTGATGTGATCATAAAGGAATGAATGTCTGTTTTGTGACTGGTTGAGTGAGACATCTCCAAGAGAGTGGCCATGGTCAAGATCCCCTACTTATCTAAACTAAATTACAGCTTAATAATATTGCATCCCGTGCTGCTCCAGTGCTCTTGTCCACCTGAGCAAACTGGAACATTTTGCTGCCTAATTTCTCCTTTGTTTTATGTCTTGATAATCAAACTGCATTATTATTCTTTCTTTCTCAAAATACAATAGGAATCATTCTCTATGCCCCCCCCAACACCCCAAGTTCTGAAAATTCTCGAACCGGCCCTGGAGAAAAACAAATGCACAAAGCGACAGGCGAAGCAGGCCCTGTGTTCAGCACTCAATCATTTCCTGTCACAGGTGCAACCACTATGCATTATCCTGCCATGATTGATAGAGTGGGTTTGTGCAGACTGGGGGAGCTGGGGAGGCTCAGATGGGGTCTTGTCATTTGGGCTCCATCTCATGCTACCTGTAGGGAGACGGAAATCCTTTGCAGTGATTGGTGGCTTAGTGAGTTTTAAATTTTTGCTCCATATATATATGTATAATAGAAAGGTCACATTTTGTAAAAATTAAATATAGCTTTAAGTTTTATCTTTGAATAAACTTCACAGTGGGAAAAAGAAAACATACAAAAGAACGAATCCTAACAAGAAAGACTACAGTCCACTTAAAGTTGACATGTACCTGAAATACAGCCACAACTTGATTTGCTAGAATTATATTATCAAATTGTTGTTGTTGCTGTGTGCCTTCAAGTCATTTGTGATTAAACTATTTTCCTTAAATCTTAGTTTTTACACAAATAACATGTTTGGTCTATACCTTCAAGTGTTTTGCGAATACAGCAACCTAATGTTGCGCTTCGTGTTTGTGTAACAGCATTAAAAATATGTAGACACATCATTGTGAAATCAATTAGTAGACAATGAATTGTGTTACTGTATGTCATTTGATGATACTCAACACATAGAACACAATGTAGAACATAGCAGACATCTTCAACATATTAGACTGTGGCTGCACATACATCATTTTACCTGGGGACTAGATTGTCGAATGTGCTTTTATGAGGATCAGTCAAGATCTTAACTAATTAATGTAAGATCAAAGTTGACAACCATCTCACCAGTGTTATGTAAAACTGTAAAATCCTCTAGATCCTTCATTTCTTTTTGAAATGGCTAAAGGCAAAATTATTTTGCATAAGGAGATCTCAGATTTTTAAAAATGTAAAACTTCTTTCATTGGGATTATTAAGTGACTTTCAATGATGTCCACAGATGTTAATGTACTCACTGCAATGCTTTAATATTTTTCCTTGTGATTTTTATATAGTGATTAGATTGTTAAAAAGAATAGAATTGGAGGAATGAAATGATGTTTAAATGGCTTCTAATTTTTTGATTGTAAAATATTCTTTTGTAATAATACATATGCATTTTCCAGTTGCAGCAAACATGTTGAACTTCTCATAAAAATGATCACTAAATTAGAAATGCATACTCTGCGTAGTTTTCTTAAATTGGCAAATTATAGCAAAAAATCTAAAAGAGATGATACATTTCCGCAGATATATACCTTCCTAGAAAATATGCCTGCTTCTGTAAAGCATTTGGGTTTTCATATTTCTATTATAGCCTCAAATAACTTAAATATATAATGACTCAAATAATAAATTCTTTGGGGTGAATGTTTATATAAGAAGCATTCATGGAGTTACACTCATAAAAGATAATTTCTATTACCATTTTCTCTTTTTAATAAGAATTGGAATGAAAAAGGTAAAACCTTTTAGATATTTTTATTAAGCTTTCAATGACTAGAAATGTAGTGAAATATTATGTGGTGAACATAATGCTGACTAAATGTAAAAATTGTAGCATTTACAAATAGTATATGCAAATATCAACAAAGACAGTTTTGTACACTGCAAAGATGAAAACAAAAACAGGGTTTTAAATATATTTTGGAGGACTTTTAAGTGTTGTAAGTATTAGGACAGTACATTTTAAGCACTTTAAAGTGCACATCACTATATTGCAATTAGCATCAAGGCTATACTAGCGTCATAGTTAATTCTGTCAGTTTTGTTTTATGTTAACAAGTGAGAATAGTTGCTAAGTGTGTTCATGATACAATGTTCTTTCAGTATGTCATCTATTATTACAAAATTTCTCTTGCTTATATTATCATATCACAGTAGTAAGGTTCTATTCGAGAAGAAATAACTTTTGTGTATACATAAAGAAAACTCTGCAGTTTTAAAAAATTACACTTAAGTCTTACAAATAAAATGGCTTCAGATTGAAATATGATCACTGTCAAATGAAACTGAAACTTTGTGATAAGGTGATAGAAACTTTGATTAGATTTTAATGTAAGTGTGTGTCTTCTACTCATTTATTTAGACCCCCAAATTGACTTAAAAGTCAAAGTGAGACACTACAGAGGAACGGTTAACCACTTTTGCCTTCAAAAACATATGACACACAAACCCACTGTGGTCAGGAGGTGAGTGAATGTAAAATGTAAATGCTGTACTTGCAAACATAGTTCCATGGTCTCTGTAGTTGCAGAAAGTGAAAACAGTCCACGAGCAAAAGAAATGGAAGAGATTTTGTTCTAAATTGCAGGTTTCATACTGTTTAGTGAGAGCACTTTCAGACATTTTTTTACTTTACACGCGCACTCACTTTACACTCTTGTGCACACACAAATGAAAATGACATGCTTCAAAAAGTGATGCTATAATGCCGCCTTGAATGAGAAGTAGGAGAGGGGAAAGTTCATGTAAAATATAAAAATCTGGTTGTTTAAGTTTTTACCTGGAGAAATGTTACTTCATTTTGTTTGTTGCAAATTTTGGTTGAATACTTTTAAAATGATCTTGAAATGAATGAAGTAAAGCCATGAGATAATACCTAGGGCAAGAAGACCCACACTGAGCTCTCCACTGGAAACACCTCAGTTCTTGTCTTTGTATATTTTATTTTCTTCTCCAGCAAAGCTCAGTGCAGCTACTTCTTGCTGAATATTTCACAGCTTTTGGTTCTTCCTAGTTTATTAGGTTACCCTTCATTTTTGTCTTTCTTTTTGGATATCCTCTACTTAGTTAATTAATGAAAATTTCTAAAGTTGATGGGCATATTTTGATTTCTAAATAATGGTATTAAGTGGTAATATACAATAAAGTACCTCCCAAGTGACAGCAATCTAATATAGACTAATTATGAAGAACAGTTGTTATATTAACGTTCTTCATATAAGTGTTTGTCTGAAAATGGGACAAAATCAGATTCAGGTACCATTCTATTTTCTTTTTAACTAAGAATAATTGAGAGGGAGCACTTGAGACACTATTCTACATTATAAAGAGAAATTTAATAGTATCAAAGCATTTTGCAGAAAATGTGATTTTTTTTTTCAACTCTATAATTACAATTTCACTTGCCTCCATAGTAACCACATTTGGCATAGAAGATGGAAAAATGTAAACATTACACTCTCCTGAAGAAATTCTGGCTGGTAGAATATGGAGACAGTGGTAGAATACCCACCTTCCTTCATTCATTCATTGGAATGACCAATGTTAGATTCCTGCCAATGTACCTTATACGCAACCACCACAACTGACCACTAGTGGAGGCTTGCATGCTGTCATGCAAATAGGTTTCAGTTGAGCTTCTAGACTAGGATGAACTAGAATGAAAAGGCTGGCAATCTACTTCTCAAAATCAGCCAATGGAGACTCCCTGGGTCACAGTGGTTTGATCTATAAGTACGCATGAGGTGCACAGAACTCAGTACATTTGGTTCCGTTGTTGTATGAGGTCACCACGATTCCAGGCTGATTCTACAGCAGTATTGTAACACGGCTGCTAAAATGTGGACCCTGAACAGCTGTATGATCATGACTTAATCACTTAGTGTTCTACCCTAGGCCTATTGGATCAGAGTCTTAGTGAGTCTTACATTCTGTTTATCTATATTTGACAAGCTCTCAGGTGATTGTTACCCACATCAGAGGATGAAAACTGCTGCCTTAATGGGTAGAAAGATTTTTCAGTCTTTCTAAAAATGATATTTTTTTCTGAAATTACTAATATAGGTTTAAATATCTGAAGAGATTTCTTACACAATAAATAAAACTGATTACAAAATCTTACAAAAGACAGATTTGGAACCTCTGTCTATATTAATAGGCACTTTATAAAATTTTTTTAACCTGAATGCCCTGATATTGGTACAACATGCAAACCTTGTCTGTACTAAGGTTAAAAAGTAAACTACAAATGTGTTATATAGTTGTACATGTATGTACTGATCAGTTGGTTGTTCTGTTGTTTTTTTTAATATTGCTTTGATTTATTGTTTACTATCCACATTGAATGTCAGTATTTAAATAAATTAACAGCATGTAATAAATCAGCAAATTAAAAATATCCATATTGATAGGTAAAACTTCAATATTATGCATAAGTGAAGTTGTAATAATTAAAATGACTTTCAGAAACATGACAATCCTTTTTAGAGAAATGAATATTATTTTTCTACAGTATTTACATAGTAAACTTATCCCTAACAAAATAATTAGGATCCAAAGACCAGGTTATTTATTATGTGAAAACTAGAGTTATAGGAAAATAGAAGATGAACTTCTCACATCATATCACAAAATAGAGGATGATAACCTCATTACATAATTAGTAACTGGGAATCATAATTCAGCCAACTTGACACCTATACTTCACATGCAGTGTTATGCTTGCCTGATGTCTCAATGTTTGCACTATGTTGGGAGAGCTAGTTAATGGTTTAGGACTGTGGTAGTTTTACTCTTGAACTAAAGGAGTGAGGGAGATTACAACAGTCCTCATTTATTGACTAGCTCACCCAACACTTCCCATATTTGAAAACAGTAAAAAACCCCTCTATATTTTAGATTAAGAATACATGTTCTGTTTTATTTTAAATGACTCCGTATATAAAGAATCTAACAAGCTTTTCAGTGTGAGTTTTATTTACATTGGGCTATCCCAAGCCTGCTTCTCTTGAGCTTATCAATTCTCATCTTTGATCGCAAAGACCTCAGTGTAGCAAAAACTGTTAAAAAATTAGACTGGTGAGTGGGTGAGATTAAACAAAATGGCATGGATTGTTTTTTTAAGTTCTTCATTAGTTAAAATTGAGATGCTCACAAAAGTTACTGTTAACATAGATTTGTCCAGCAGCAGATAGATGTTTGCTGAATAAATTAATAGAAAGATGGTGAAAGTCTGCTGGGAGAACATTAGTCATTTCTTTTGTCTATAGATCTGCATCGGTAGGACTAAGAATTGTGAAAAGTAATGGCAATGCTGCCTGAGGAGATGATGCATTGGTCCTTGAAGAATCTAACCATGCCTGTATACAAGCACAGTAGAAGACTTTTAAAATTGGAAAACAGAAGACTGGAAAGGCACAAAAACCTTTCAATCTTGTTGGAGAGATAATTTTTTTTAAAAAAGAAAAGTCAAAATTGTCATTGTTTTGTCACTTTAAATGTTAATTGGGTTCAAAGAAGAAGTGGTGCTCTTGGTTGCAAGTAGCAGAGTCTCTGAGATATACACTGAAAACCAAAGAGAATCCAAGCAGTCCCCATATTAAGACCAAATTCTGTCCCTAAATCTCTCTTTAAGTCACATTTGTAACCAAGTTGAAACAGGCTCTATTTGTATCTAATGTCAATCAAATGTTTTTTCTCCCCGGATAGTGCACCTTTCTATGAATAAAACCATTAAGGAAACATGCCCAGACACACTAAAAAGACCTTTTCTAGAATAATAATGTTTTAGGAGGTATAGAAAGAGTAATTCCTGTTTTTTTTTTTTTTATGGGAAGTTGTATGCACCTGAATATTTTAATGGTTTGAAAACACATTAGTGTGTAAGTTGGGGACTGCCTATATTCAAGAAACAAAACTGAGTTTGAATTGGAATCAGAAAAAGTGTAGTTGAGTATCTCAGATTTCTTCCTATCTCTCTACCTCATTTCACCTGTGTCAGCTTCATCCAAACCTTACATTCTCATTGTCCTCAGATAGTTTTCAACAGATTCTAGATCTACATGCTTATGGAATAGGAAAAGTGGATCATCATTCCCTCAACATTTCAGCAAAATCATATAAAATGTACATGCTCACACCTGAGACACAAATATGTCATCAAGGCAATGGAATGCACTGATTTAAAAATCCTAGACTTCATATCCTATTTTATATTTGAAGATGGTATTCTTGGAAATACAAGTTTTGACACTCAGCACTTGAGATGTTAAGAAGGATAAATAGGAAACTAAGGAGGCAAATCACAAACATCTAATACAGAAACAAGCATATAGAACAGAGTACAGTGTACTTCTGGAGAGAGTTGGTACAAGATTGGAACTGGAAAGTATGGTAAACGAAGGGCCGAGGGAGGAAATTGTAAGTATGAGGAAATGAAAAATAATCAGAAAATCAAGGAGGGGGAACATGAGTATTCAGAATAGTGAAGAGATTGTACCAAACAAACATAGTAGGAGAATACAATAAGTGAGTTTGGTGTGTGATCCTTTGTACAGGACAAATAAGAATAGATTTAATGGAATAAATAATAGAGAATTGTTATATATTGATTAAAAAGTCCTACAAAATTTACTTACACTCCTTTACTCTAGGGTGCTCTGGTGGCTTGGTGGTAAGTAATCGTGTTGCCACCCCAAAGGTACTTGGTTCAAATCTACCAGTTGCTTCATAGAAGAGAGATGTGATTACTCCTCTGTGATTAAAGCAACTATATGTGTTCACATGCCCCACTCTCTCAATCAATTATATGAGAGTTGTTGGGTATTTAAGAGAAAAAGTAAAGGTCCTGCTGTTAGAGTTCTCAGTCTGGTAAACAAATACTGGCCGATTTAACAACTATGGAAAGCTGTGCTGAACAACTGGAACACATAGATTTATTTAGAAATTTATTTATTTAGAAGTTGTTGTTGTGTACCGTTGAGTTCAGACTGACCCAGACCTGACTCTCCAGCTAGTTTTCAGAAGGAGGGAATGACATAGGAGGAGCTTTCCCCACCTCCTGCGGAGGGAGCAGCTGATGGCCTCAAACCAGGTGCCCTTGGGATCACAGCGCAACTTCTTGTCCTTAGGCCACCAGAGCTCCTTTTTCATGATAGGCTAGGTTAGGATTTTATATTTTTATCTAAAACAATTACATACACTGAATCAGTGGCCTATAGTAGATGTTAGGGCTCTAAGAAATGTGTAGGAATGTACACACAGAAAGAACCCTGGTAGCTTAATAGGTAAGCACGGGGCTACCAAGTGAAAATCCAGCAGTTTAACCCACTCAACAGCTCTGTGAAAGGAAAAGATCTGAACATTTGCTCCTGATTTAACTTGATATTAAATAAAAAAAACCCCAAACAAACCCAAAACAACAAAACCCCAAGAAACCCAAATTAAGATCATCTAGTCCATTCCCACTCATGGAGACACACACTACAGAACAGAGTAGACCGGCCCTGTGGCGTGTCCGAGGAAGGGCACTGCCACAGCTTTCTAGTGGGTGGAGGGTTCAAACACCACTTAACTATTAAGACCATGAGGGTTCCTTCCTCAAGACTACAGTCTAGGCAATTCTACAAGGTGTGAAGGATTGAATGGAACCAAGATGATCTGTAAACTTTCAGGCAAATTTTTAAAACCTAGCAAACTAGGGAAAAAAAAATCCTCTAAGAGGCAATTTTATTCTTTCATGTGAGGTCAATGTCTTATATTTGGCCACAGTAAAATACACCCTGAAGAGCTCCAGATGTGAGGAAGGAGATGAGAATTCTAAGCTGTGGGAGGACGCAAGTGATTTTGGAGTACATTCATAAACAAAGCCTAAAAACAATGCCCTGTAAAAGAAGGCGCCTGTTGGCGAGCGCGCTGCCGGCGCGCCTTGGCGGGCGGGCGTCTCCAGCGGGCTGCGCGGCCCGGCTGATCCTTGCAGCGGGCCAGTGTCAGGCTGCTGCAGGTGTCACTGACGGCCGGTGAGTGATTGCACCATCAGCTCCCTGCCGCGATCCATCATGCGGCCCCAGCCGGTGAAGAATCACAGCCTCAGCAAGGTGCTGAGCCCAGCAACATATCATTAAACAAGGTTACCACCGGCAGATTTGTTCCCATGATCAATCTGGTCAATAACCGTTCCACCTCACTGTACAATTTCTCTCCCCCCCCACCTTAAAACATAAACAAGTATTATGAAAGCACTTGCAGAACAATGTAAAGCTTTCAGAAGTCTTCATTTCTCCTGTGGCATTCCACGAGCTTCTTTAAAAACCCTTATAAATCATGAAAAATAACCTTTAATACAAGATATATCCTCAGGCAAGTGCTCTACCCTAATTCCATATTTTATTACCTGATACTGACTGATTTTTTTTTTCTCCAATTGATTACTGAATAGCATTGGGACAATTTCTTTTTTTATTTCTCCTCCAGTCTGCATAGCTCACTAGTTTCTTCCCTTAGGAGGTCCCAAATGAGATAGAAGTAAAATACTTATTGCTTTTATGGCTCAACTTTAATTTCCACGTTTTGCATTTAACTCTTCACGTTCTTTGGAAGGAGAATTACCGGGTTGTGTTAGACAGTTGCCTAGCAAAGGGTCTCGACTTCATTACTATGTAATTGAAACTGGTGAATGTTTTCAGTATTAAATTTTTGGAAAAAAAATGAACTGGAATCGCATGAAAATAACTTAGTACCTTTTTGGGCTGATTCAAAAGAAAGATTTTAGCCTCTACTGGAATTTCAAGATATCGTAATTACAAGTGATTATTGTCATTTTATACAAGTAACACATTATTTGCCAACATTGCAACAGCTCTTCCCCTCAGTTACATTCCTAAGTATTCCGTGTCCATGGTATATGTGTGCTTACCTTATTTACATGGGAATTCTATCTGCAGACTATTCTAGGAAAAGAAAAAAAAACCCAAACCACAATACATACTAAACATAATTTTGAACTTTCTCTTGGAGTTCCTTTACTACTTGAGGAACTTTAACTTCTATTACAGACAATAGCTTCCAACATAAAACTATCCCTTTAAAATAGAGCCAAATCCTACTCTCATTGACATAAACTTAATTTTCATTCTAAAACTAAATTATTCATCTGGTTGCTGTCAGTGCCTAAAACTTATGGCTATAGGTTTATATTCATACAGTACATATAGCTCTATTCACATATCGTACCATACATTGCTAACTATCCCATGAAATGCCAGAAGAACAAAGTATAATATAGAAAAAGTGCCACGGTTGTGCTCCTTTGAACCTAGAATGGTGAAATTTTTCTCACATATTTTGGGCATGTTTTAGGAGGAGTCAGACCTTGGAGAAGGACATCGTGCTTGAAAAGGTAGAGAATTTGCCTGGGAGAAGAAGACCCTCAACAAGATGGATAGACATGGTGACTGCACATGGTGAGGGTGGCGCAAGATAGAGCCAAGTTCAGATCTGTTGTCCAGAGGGTCTTTATGAGTTGCAACCAGTACCACAGCACATAACAACAACATATATAAATATCGTTCATATTTAACTATTAATCTAAAAGTCCGAAGTTTGGGTTTACCCAATGATGCCATTAAAAGAAGGTGCTTCCATGGAAATTTTAAGAAAGAAAACACTGTGGACTGGTTAGTTCTACTTGTTACCTTGTGGGGACACCATGAGCTACAATCAACTGGCTGACAACAAACTTGGCTTTTTCTTTTTTAGTTTACATTTAAGAATAATCATGGCCATGTTTGCTTATATAATCTCACTGGTTGTGTGGGCACTTAATCACAAAATATGAATTTAAATTCCTTTCCAACTGCCAAAGACTCAATTAGTACAAAAATGACATTATTCTCATTCTTAAATTTAAACATAAAATAAACCTCTTTAGACTATGTTCAAGAGAGTAGATTTCCTTTTTTAATCTTTCTAGAGAAGAGTTTCTTTAAAAAAAATAAATTCCTTTTAAGTAGAGGGATTTGAGTAGAATAATTCATATGGAAATTCAAGCTATCTAACCAATTTTTTAAATAAAATTTTTCTTTTATACTGTTTGACATATAAAGTTCATGTATATTGTTTTTCACACAGGATCTTCTCATTTTCTTTTCTCATCCTTCCCTCTCTCCATCAAATTGTGCAATCCTATCATTACTCCCTGCCCTTCCTCATCCCTCTGCTTCTACCATCTCTGGCCCCTTGGTTCCTCATACATGTTTTACTACTTATCTTTCTATTCCTACAGTAATGGTCTTATGCAGTATTTGTTCTTATGGGATTGAATTAGTTCACTTACCATAATGTTCTCCAGGCACTCCCAAGATAGTAATTTTAAAAATCACTGCTCCTGCATGCTGCATAGTATTCCATTGTGTAGATGTACCATAATTTCTCAATCCTTTCCATTGTGGTTGGACATTTGTGCTGTATCCATATTCTTGTGATGGTGAGAAAGGCTGCTATGGATGTTGGTGTACATTGGAGAGTTGCATTTTTATACAGGGGAATGTGGCATCAGGATCTGAAGAAGACTCATCAATAATTAGCTTTAAGCAAATGATAAAACCTTGCTTGCGGGAAGTGAGAAGGCCTTGAAGTGCTTGCTTCAGAAGGGCAGGAACAGCAGCCTTCATTATGAATTGCATCTCAACATGAAGAAAACAAAAATCCTCACTGCTGGGCCAATAGAAAGTATCATGACAGATGGAGAAAGGATTGAAGTTGTGAATGATTTCATCCTGCTTGGCTCCCTAGTCAACACCCTTGACACAAGCAGTCAAGGAAATCAAAAGACAAGTTGTACTGGGAAAATTTTCTGTCAAGGACCTATAAAGAGTGCCAGTGTCAGTGTGAAAACTAAGGTGAATCGGAGTCAAGCCACGGTCTTCTCAAATGCTTGCTATGCATCTGAGAACTGGGCACTCACTAAAGATAGCAGAAAAGAATCAATGCCTTTGAGTTGTGCTGCTGGAGAAGAGTGTTGGACATACCATGGACTACCAAGAGAACAAACAGGTCTGACCTGGAGAAAGTGAAACCAGGATGCTCCTCGAAAGCAAGGTTGGTAAAACTCTCATATTTGGATGTGTTGTCAGGATGAGCCAGGCTTGAAGAAGGACATCATGCTTGGAAGGGTAAAATGTCAGCATAAGAGAGGAAAACCTTCAAATGAGAGATTGGCAGAGTCAGGTGTGTCAGAGACGGTGAACTTGGCTCAGGATAGGGCAAGCTTCTGAGCTGTTGTTGGTGTACAATCTCCTCCCATGCCTCTGAAAACCCACTGGAGAATCAGCTATCAGTCACTTTCAACTCAACAGCATATCACAACCTCACGAACGGAATTCAGTCTTGTCACTATTTTGAAAAATGTTTATTCTTTAGTCTGTTTGTAAATATTCTTAGAGTCATTCTTGCCTAGTAAGCCAGTTTTAATAAGAGCATCCAATCTACATTGATATTACCTCTAGAAAATAGATTGCCTACTGGCAGAGATTAAAAGGAGCATTGTTCTTGCAGAAGGTATGTGTTAGTCTTTTCTGTTCTGGTTACTGTGATTTCCAAATTCTCCTCTGCAATCTCATTCCATCTATCCTGAGGTTGGTGACATGATGAAAATGTTATAGATTGGTAGATCTTAATTCACTTATAGTAGAAAAATAGGAGAAATTTGTGGCAGTTATAAGTCCCATCTTTAGTTTAACAAATATTTATTAAATATTCATCATTTATAAGGCACTATGTTTTTGTTTTCATTTTATAAAAATTCCAAGGTTGCAGATTACATTGCTATGTTCAGAAGATACTAAATCTGAGTCATGTAGTTGAGACTTAATTTGGTTAAAACCTAGATGACTTATAGTCTAGACACAATATTCATGGCAGCTTCGTAATGGGCTTAGGTAGCTCTTATACTACAATAATGCAAAAGATTGAAAGAGGCTATTGCTTCCATAATATACTATAATTTGACTTAGGCTCTGCGTAGATACAGTCATCAATAACTCAGTAAAAATGATTTCACATCTAAGCATTGGCTCTAGCAACAAAGCGCCTGGGCTTTTGAAAGGAAGGTGATTGAAATAAAAAGCATTCTTTCTATTACTCATTATCTTTCTTTTGTGATTGATTTACACAATGATATTAATTCAAATTTAGAAGACAGAAAAATATATACATATATAATAATGGGTTAGTCATGTGTGGTTTTGAAAAGCATTTTCCATATTCCTAAAATTTTCATGTATTTGTAAAAACTATATTTCTGTTAGATAATAATAATAATTTTAAATTAAAGGCATTATTTCTTTTAATCTTGCTGGGCAAAGGATACTTACCCTTTTCCAAAGATCACCTTCTATGCGTATGTTTTTGTTATGTTGAGCCACACTTCCACGCATCTCAAATACTAGGTAATTTTCAAAAGCTTTCCAGTTTTTCCTTGAATAAATTTTATTCTCAACAGAAATATTGTAGGTGAGTCAATAAAATGCTTTAGAATTTTCTTCTATTTCATTCTACATTTAAATTAACTCATCAATCTTTTGTAGGAATTTCACTCACATAAAATCAAATGTGTTGATGGAATTTAATTGTGAATTCTAAGAGCAACAAAAATGGACAAGCTCCTTCTGTGTGCTTTACTGCCTCTGGAAACCTGCTGGAGTGTCAGCTATGAGTAGATTCCAACCTGACAGTACGTAATAACAACAATAACAAGAAGAGCTTAATAACAATGACACTTTGATCTGTTCCCATCTTACTTTTACTCTCAATTATTCCCTTTACATACTTCATGGTCAGCACAGTATACCACCTAAGCCTTGGAGCTTTTGCTATAGCAGAGATTGACTCCCTTTCTCAGGAATGGACCCTTACTAAGTGGTATACAATTAGCTTAAAACGCACCATGATTTTTTCAAATGCCTTTTAGTCTTTTTTTATTTTGCTTAATTTGAGTTGCAATTTATTCTCAATAATGAAGTTTCACATATAGGCTTGCATACAGCAAAATAAGCCTTCTTTCTTATGAAAAAAAGGGGTAGATCTAATTTAAGTTCTTGCTTAGGTCGAGTGGTTTATGAGAATAGTGTGGGATACAAGCCTTCACTTTGTTTTTTTAAATTTCTTTCTGGACCAGCAGTAAGCTTACCAAGGTACTGAAAGGGAAGAACTCAATGCTATAGAGAACAATTTCTTTATGTGGTGTCTTTTGTTTTTTGGGTTTTTTTTTAAATTTTATCATTTGTGTGTGTGTGTGTGTGTGTGTACCGTCAAATCGGATCCCACTGGTACAGGAGGAGATTGCCCCTCCTTCTCCAGGAGAGCATCTGGTGGATTAGAACCATGTACCTCTGAGATTGCAGTGCAGCTTCTTGCCACTAGGCTACCAGAGGGCCCTTCTCTATGTGTTTTAAGTGATGCTTGTAAAGATACAAATCTAGTCATCTTTGAAGGCCTTTGGCTTGGATTTCCCATTTTGGCTCTTGAATTTACAACTGTTACTTGGATCTCTATTAAAACACTTGGGAGAGTGGAAGGACAGTGCAAGAGAGGGAGACCCTCGATGAGATGGAGTGATTCAGTAACTGGGGTAATGAGGGTAGATGTATCAGAGACAATAAGATTGGCACAGGATAGAGCAGTGTTTAGGGCTGTTGTACATGTTGTTGTTATGTGCCATCGAGTTGCTTGCCACTCATAGCGATCACATGTACAAGAGCCCTAAATGCCATTCTATCCTTAGCCAGCCTCGCCGTCTCAGACACATTAATTCCCACCACTCCACTCACAGAATCGATCCATCTCATCGAGGGTCTTCCTCTCCTGCACAGTCCCTCCACTCTCCCAAACATGATGCCCTTCTCCAAGGACCAGTCCCTCCTTGCAACATGCCTAAAGTATGTCAGACGAAGCTTCAGAATCCTTGACTCCAAAGAACATTCTGGCTTCACCCTCTAGAGGACAAACCTGTTTGTTCTCCTAGAAGTCCATGGTATATTCAACACTCTTCTCCAGCACCACAGCTCAAAGGCGTCAATTCTCGGGGAGCTCTGATAGCCTAGTGGCAAGAAGCTGCACTGCAATCCAAGGCGCACGGTTCGAATCCAACAGATGCTTTGCCGGGGAAGGAGGGATAATCTCCTCCTGTACCAGTCATATCTGATTTGACGGTACACACACACGCAAATAATAAAATAAAAAAAATTTTTTTAAAAGGCATCAATTCTCTTTGTATCATCCCTATTCACTGTCCAGCTCTCTGATGCATAGCACGTAATTGCGAAGACTGTAGCCTGGATCAGGCACACCTTAGTCTCCAGCCTGATGTTGCTCTTCAGTACTCTTGAAAGGTCCCTCACGGCTGACTTGCCTAATGCATTCCTGGCTGCTGTTACCAAGAGCGTTGACTGTGGAGCCAAGTAAACTAAAACTGTTAACTATCTCAATCTCTTCACCATCCATACTGATGCTGCCAATTGGCCCAGTGGTGAGAATCTTTGTTTTCATGATGTTGAGCTTCAATCCATATTGAAGACTCCAGTCCTTGACCTTCTGCAGCAAGCGCTTCAAGTTCTCCTGAGTTTCAGCAAGTAGGGTTGTGTCATCTGCATAATGCAGGTTGTTTATGATTCTTCCACCAATCCTGATGCCACATTCCTCCTCATACAGCTCAGTGTCTTGGATGATCTGTTCTGTATACAGATTGAAAAGGTATGGAGACAAAATACATCCCTGACGGACCCCTTTCTTGATTTTGAACCATCCAGTGTCTCCCTGCTCTGTTCTGATGACTGCCTCTTGGTCCAAGTATAGATTTTGCATTAGCACAATCAAATGTTCTGGGATTCCCATTTTTCTCAGAGTCAGCCATACCTTGTTGTGATCCACACAGTCAAAAGCATTTGCAAAGTAGCCATACCTTGTTGTGATCCACAGTCAAAAACATTTGCAAAGTAGATGAAGCACAGATAGACATTCTTCTGGTATTCTCTGCTGTCTGCCAGGATCCATCTAACATTAGCTGTAATATCCCTAGTACGACGACCTCTTCTAAATCCAGCCTGCACATCTGGCAGTTCTCTGTTGACATATTGTTCCAAACCTTTTTGGATAATTATCAGCAGAATATTGCATGTGATATCAAAGATATTGTTCTATAATTTCCACACTCTGTGGGGTCACCTTTCTTTGCAATGGGAACAAACAAATACCAATCTCTTCCAGTCAGTTGGCCAGCTGGCTGTCCTCCAGATTTCCTGGCACAACCTAGTGAGCACATCCAGGGCAGTGTCTGTTTGTTGAAATATGTCAGTTGGTATGTCATCAACTCCTGGAGCCTTGTTTTTTGCCAATTCCTTCATATCAACTTGAACTTGCTCCTTCATCACCACAGGCTCTTGCTCATATGTCATTTCATGAAATTCCTCTGTCAGCCAATTCCTTCTGATACAGTGACTCTGTGTACTCCTTCCATCTTCTTTTGATACTTCCTGCATCATTTAACATTCTACCCAAAGTATCCTTAAGTATTGCCACCCGTGGCTTAAAAATGCTGAGCGAGTCCAGCCCTTTTGATTTTTTACTCCAGCTCTCTGCACATTTCGTTATAGTATCTTGTTTGTCATCCCGAGCTGCCTTTTGAATTTTTCTGTTCAGCTCTTTGATTATAAATCGCAGGCAAATCGACGGCAAATAACAACAACAACAATAATAGTCATACTTTCAGAGATCTAGGTTTCTCCTGTAGTAGCTTTTGGAATGTTCCCAATAGGTATCAAGCTAGGTTTACCCATCAACCATGTAGGTCAGAGTAGAATAGCTCCACAGGGTTTCTAAGGCTGTGACTCTTCAAAAGGCAGAGTGCCACATCTTCCTCATTCACAGTAACTCGTGTATTGACACAGCTGATTTTTAAGTTAGTAGCGACATGCTTTAAACACATGCCACCAGAGCATGGACATAAGCTTACAAACGTTAAAATAAAGCATCCTTTATAGTGTCTGTCTTCCACTAATACCAGCTGGCTGTGTGGTCATTTTGTTATTGTTCCTGAGTAGAATTGTGGCAAAACAAGACTAATTGAGAGTTTCCATGTGTCCAATCATCCATGATGCATTAAGAGAACTACGCAGGAACAGCAGGAACCTGTAAGTTCAGGCTCTTGTAATTCATCTCACTGGAGTGGACAAGTTGCCAGAAACCCCATCTACTAAAACAGTGCACATGCTTGATTTTGCCATACTTAATTTTAGTGTTTAGCATACTCACTTGCTTCATTCAACAGACCTAACAGGAGTCTGCTGCAGGCTCTGTGATGACAGGATATTTAAAAACACAGGTCCAGAAGCTCTGAGTCTAAAGCAATACTCAGACAAGACAATCTCAGAGCTGTATGTTAAGTACATCAGCAAAGGTGGATGCACAGGGTGCTCTGAAAGTAGAAGTCAGGCTGAGGAACTTACTCTACTGTGCCTGCAAGGGCTTTGTGAAGGCGTTTTAAAACTCTCAAACTCCATTCTAAAACAGCCACTTACTGGCATTGAGTTGAGCTCTGGTAACAATAGCCTATAATGTGATTTACAGTCTCAGCAACCCACTGAAGGATCCACTAATTAATAAGCTAGCTCTGGTTTCATTGTAATAAAAGCCACTGATGCTATTTCAACTCAAAGGCACAATGTAGCCAGAGTAGAACAACCTCTGAGGATTCCCAAGGCTGCAAATCTTTATGGAAGCAAACTGACTCATCTTTCTCTTGTGGATTCAAACCACTGACCTTTCAGTTCGCAGCCAAATCCCTTAGGCACAGCAGCCATAATAATAACAAACTCTGTAAGAAAATCTGTTTAAAATAAAAACTTTATTTAAAAAACGAAACAATTCTCTCAAACTGATTGTTCTCTAGTCACAACTGACTTATATGGCTGGTCTTTCAGTTAGTTTCCCTGGGGGCTGTAAATCACATGGGAAGAGATGGCCCCTCTTCCTCCTGAGGCACCAACCTTGGAATTGAACCACCCGAGAGACACTGCTTTTAGGTTTGCAGTGCAATTCCCTCTGGACTTTACCACCAGATCTCCCATAGTTTGAACTGGAGATTGTTAGCTGGAGAAGTGGGCAAGAGGCACTTTCACGCTAAAGGAATAGCAGGTGAAGAGACACAGATGTGACGTCTTTTCCATATAAGTCTAAATAGGAAGATGTCATACTCTCCTAGGGTGGTCATCACAAGAAACACAAAGTTATTTGTTTTATAGGGCATATATTTCTTTTTCTAGAGGCTAGGCAAGCAAAACAGAGAACTGACCATGTTACTTCCTTCTGAGAGTTCTGAGAGAAGATCTGCTCCACCTCTCTTTTCAAGCTCCCAGCTTCTAGCAGTCCTTAGGGCTGGGATGGCATCTTCTTCCAAAGTGTGAATCTGTTTCCCAAGCTGCTCTTTCCTTTTATGAGACACCACCCAGAAGGGATTAGGACCCACCCTCCCCCTGCGGGAACTTGTTAACTGATAACATCTGAAAAGAAAGATTTCTTTTCTGGAGGAGATCTTATCCTCTCACACAGGCACTGAGATTTCAACAAACCGCTTTAAGAAACACAATTCAACTCACAACAGCAGGCATTACTAGATCACAGATTACCTGCTGAGTACAGGTGAGAGATGAAGCCAAACTGATAGGCGAGACCCAACTCCTAAAGGGACTATTGAGGAGTTCAGACTTAAGGCTGAAAGTGAGAAAAAGGACTCATCATTGGTCTTGGGAAATGTTTCATCATCTTTTGTAGTAAAATGTCAACCCACTATACCAACACATTTGTTTAAAAATATATTTCTGATAGCATAATTCTTATAAAGACAATTAACTCCTACTTTTAATACGAAGCACATAAATTGTGGATCACGTGGCTCTCTATACAGGTTCACAGTAGCTGTGCCTTTTGAAGGAAAGATCAAGCCATTGTCTCTGAAAGTCATAAGCAGAAGCAGAAGTAAAATAATTTTAGACAGGAAATCATCTGAAGAAGCAAGAAGCTAAGTACTATTTAAGATAGAGTGGAGACATTAATAATAACTCTGTTCATATTTTTTCCTCCCATAAGTAGAGCGATTTAAAAGGTTTGATGACCTAATGTGTGTAGGAAATTGTGCTGTCAGTGCAAAGCAAATGGTTCAAGTCCACCAGGTGTACCATGAGAAAAAGATGAATAATCTTCTCTCATATAATTTATAGCCTCTGAAAACCTACTGGAGTGTCAGGTATGAATTGATTCCAAATTCACAGCAGTGAATTTGAGTTGAGTTGAGAAGAAACAGGCATCAGAGGAGGTTTTCAATTTCCTCAGAGAATATTGATGAGAACTTTAATTACGTCGATTGCTTGTAACATGGACAGCTAGTATGATTTTCTCCTTTTGTCAACTTTCCTTCAATAACTCCAGTAAGTTATGGGACTACCCAAGCCCCAATGTTGCTACCATGAAAGCAGACACAGTCTGCTTAGGAGCCATCTCTTACTGAGCTGCACTTGGCAGGTTCTGCACTCAGTAGTTAGCATGACTGACACGTATGTGGTGGAAGTTGGGTTCCAAAGCAATAATATAAAAATACCTGTGCTCACCATTTTATTACGTCACAGTAGTTGGTTCCTCATACACAGGGAGAAAAAGATGTAGCAGAACTCAACTTCTTATTAAAAAACGAAATCAGAATAGTAGTAGATGAGATGATTCTTTGGCACTATTGCCCTGAGACATCCTTGAAATCTAGAACTGAGATTATCCTCCGAGATCACCTTTAATGAAATAACACAGTGACACACAAAATAAAGGATATTACCTATGAGATGGATACACTTTTAAAGAAACTATCAGTATGAAACCAAAGGGGAAACATTACTTGAAAGCAAAGCTGAGAAGGTAAGGGAACAGGGAAACGAGAATACTAGAAATAGAACAAACTACACAATTAAAAAGAATGTTAGCACATGTGACAAATATAACTAATACCATCAAACAAGTTTTATGAAAATTATCAAATAGGAATCTAACTTGCTGTGTAAAATGTCACCAAACACATAATAAAAAGAATGTTTTAAAAAAATCATAGGCCACCAGTTATTTCTGGGGGTTACTGGAGAGATCTTTAAAATGAGATGTTGAAGATATATATCAAAGATCAAAAATATCTAAAGGGAATTTAGTAGAATAAACAAATTTTTAAAAATTATTTGGACTTAGAAAGTTCCAAGTGGAAATATAAAAATATATTTGGAAATATAGTTCCAAATGGAAAAAGAAAGTAAGGAAAAAAAATATAAATAAATAAAAGAGATTAATGTTTACATTTAAGTCTTTTAATTTAAAAGATAAAATTGTTTTAGGCAATTTGATCTACCTCTTTATTGACCTTTTGGTTATTCGTGGTCGTTTTGATGCTAAACACTGTGGCACTGATGTGTCAAATATGATAATGGTTACCCTTGGTGGACTGTAATCGGTGGAACTCCCCGATTACAAGGAGCTTGGAAGCAGGAGTGGCATCCACTTCCGAAATAACTTGCCTCCAGAAACCGTATGAATTTAGAGAGAGAAAAAAAAAAGTTATACAAGTGTTCAGGTCTTTTGTTCATAGGATCCTTATGAATCCTCTACAACTCAATGGCATTTAACAACAATCGCAACAACAACAACAACAACAATAATCCTTGTTCTTGCTGAGTCTATGTTAGAGAAAAACATAATAACAAGCAACTCGTAAAAATAAAAATAAAAACAACACAACACACCCCCCCCAAACCCAACAGAAAATACCAAAACACACACACACACACCCCTCCTCTGAATTTTAAAAGTCTATGAAAGAAAATACTAGATTGCTCTGAAAAAAAATGATGAGGATTTACTGATTATTTTAGGTTAGAGGATTAGGGATAATAGGGCATTATTGTCCTTTATGTTTATTGGAGATTATTTTTGTAATATGAGGTTGTTGTTGCTGTTATATGCTATTGAGTCACTTGTGACTCATAACAGCCCTATGTACAGTAGCCCTGAAACCTGCTTTATGCTGTGTGCCAACTTTACTGTCTCTGACACACCTACCTTCATAAGCACTGTCACTGAAACAATCCATCTCATCTATGGTCTTCTTCTCTTTCTCTGTCCCCCCAACCTTCCAACCATGATGTCCATCTCTAAATACTGGTCCCTCCTTGCAACATGTCCAGAGTATGTCAGACATACTCAGAATCCTTGGCTCAAAGGAGCAGACTGGTTCCACACTCTCTGAGACTAATCTGTTTGTTTTCCTGGCAGTCCATGATATATTCAACACTCTTCTCCAGAACCACACAGCTCAAAGGCATCAATTCTCTTTCTATCATTCCTAGTTATTGTCCAGCTCTCTGATTAAAGAATACAAGATAGATTGATAAAAAAGTATGTGAAGTAGTTTTTATTAAAAATAAAGTATACACACTCACTATAATAAATTCTAACTCATAACTCTGAATTTTGAAGGCAATACATTTTAACAGGAGATCACCTACCTTTCTCCCTCAGGAATGCTGGTGGATTTAAACTACTGGAGTCAGACAGTCTTTTGTTAGCAGTGTGTCATGCAATAGACAACATTACACAAAAAGAAAAATAAAAAAATAAAAATAAAAACATTAGAATTGTGTTGTTGTTATGTGTTATTGAGTTGCCTCCAACTCATATGTTATGCACAATAGCTGTGAGCTTTGCCAATCTCACTGTCTCTGACACACCGACCTCTATTACTCTAGTCACTGTGTCAATCCGTCTCATCCAGGGTCTTCCTCTGCTGCCTTGTTCCTCCACCCTTCCAAGCATAATGTCCTTCTCCAAGGACTGGTCCCTCCTTATAGTATGACCAAATTATGTGAGACGGAACTTCAAAATCCTTGCCTCCAAAGTGAAATTTAGTTCCACCCTCTCCAGGACCGACCTGTTTGTTCTCTCGGCAGTTTACCATATATTCAATACTCTTCTCTAGCACTACAATTCCAAGGTATCAGTTCTTTTGTCATCTTTGGTCATTGTCCAGTTCCATGATACATAGCAAGTAATTGCAAAGACAATGACCTAAATCAGGCACAACTTAGTCTCAAGACTGATATCCTTGCAACAGTGAATGAATGGAAATCCAAAACCTCTATAAATTTTTACTGAAATTAATGACAAATTTAAATAAATAAAAAAAGAATTAAGTTAGAGAAAGGATGGCAATGGATTTATAACCGCTCATGCTAATAACACTATATCGTTGCATGGAGGAGGAATAGTGGAAATGTATCCACATTTACAATATTCCTCTTATCAAAACCATTTATGGTAAATAGAAACTGCATTGGAACATGTATCTCTGGATTGGAAATGATCATATTGTCAATATTTCTAGCCTTAAGCTTAAAAGATTATAATGTTCAAAATTATTTGTTATACATTTGTTTAAGTTTTCCCCTCTTTTAACAACTGGGATCTAGAGGAAAGAGATAAGACCAGAGAATGGCCAAAATTATTGGGGCAGCTATTGCTGCCAGCTTAGGGCCTGTGTCAGAAAAAGGAAGTATTACTCATATACAGTGCCGCCCAAAGGCAATAAAGGAGGTCAGAATTGCTTCCACTGTGGAAAGGTGGGCCACTTCAGTAGATAGTGTCACAGACGAGAACCACAGATAGGCAAGGAAATAGAGAGGAAGCTCCCACTCACTTGTTTTAAGTGTGGCTCTGAAGGACACTTGGCCAAGGGTGGCCCACTCAGGTCCTCATGGCTGACAGGACTGACAGGCCCCAGCTCCCAGGTGGAAACAAAGGAGGATGCTTCAATGATTTAGATCCTCCCAGAAGAACTGTGGGTGAGCATTAACATTACTAGTAAGTATATTTGCTTTCTCGTGGACACAAGAGTCTACTATCTGGTCCTAAAAGCTTTCTGAGGTCCTAACTCTTCTCACTATTTCTTAGTTGTTGGAATTGACGGAAAACCTCATAAGCAGTCCCTTAGTTCACCTCTGCCTTGCATACGGACTTCCGAGTTGTAAAACAATCCAGTAGTAGATGGAATTTGCTCCAGGACTTAAGAACAATAAATGACATAGTTGAGCCTCTACATCTTGTGATCCCTAACCTTTATACTACAATAGACAAAGTGCTAGTCATTAGGCCTTTTATTGTAAGAACTACCTTCCCTCTGTAACTTGATTGGTGCCACTATTAGAGCCTGTACTCAGAATATTACTGCTTTTCAATTTTTGACTCATGTACTTTTAACTTGTTAGTTAAATTTGTGTCTTCTAGGCTGCAACACTTCCATGTTACATCTTCAAGGATATGAACATGCACGGCTAACCACAATTAATAAGTCCATCTAAATTCCAAAATCAATCTCCATAATAGTCTATGTGTTTCCTATTGCCAAAGGGGCCCTTTAGAGTAGTGAGAGAAGATCTTCACCCTGAAACCTACAGCATCCCTTTACAACAGGAAGTAGCTAAGAGAATACACCATCCCCTTTTCCTTATGAATCAGGGTGAAGTCTCTCTCAGGGAGGAATGATAGGGAATGGCAAAGGACACACTGACAAAGGAGATTAATCAGAACTGGCTTTGACAAGCACTGTGGCAATTGGACAATTAAAACAGACTTTCAAGGGGGGGGGAAGAACTGGGGAGGAGGGTAGAGAAAATACTGCAACAATGAATGAAGGAAAACCCCAAATCTGTGTAAATGTTCATTAAAATTAATAAAATTTAATTAAAAAAAAAGACTGATATCTTTGCACTTCAGCACTCTGGAGAGATCCCTGACTTATCAAACTTTCTAATCCAATTTGTCTTTTGACTTTCTGATTTCTGGTCCCAAGAGTATTAATTGTTTGTGGACCCGAGAAAGCCAAAATTGTTAACAATCTCAATCTCTTCTCTATCTATCATGGTGCTGCCAACATTCAAATTAAACAACACATTTCTTCAAATAGATATCTTGTTGCAAAATGTGGAACTAAGTATAATTTTTCAAATGCCATTTCCTGTTTTATGGAAAATTATCTAAATGCATAATTTGCCTTCATCTAGCTAAAGAAAAGCACAATAAAAATTTCATTCTTATAAATATCTGTACCCTTGAGACCAGAAGATCCAGATTAGAGCCTGGCTACCATTGCTAATCACTCTGAAATGGACCACAGTAGAAGATCCTGGATAAAGTAGAAGAAAAATATGAAGCAAGATTTAAAAAAATAATAATTATAATAAAAGATTCAACTTACTGGTAAGATAGCAATGGGTAGAAACCCTTACACTAAGACCAATCAGATTTACAAGTAAACTGTGACTCAATTTTCAGCAAAAATATAGCCTCATATAAAAGCAGAGCAGTAACACTATGGAGATAGGCAGGACTTAAAACAGTCAACCACATGAGGTCATAGTGTCAGCCAAAGAAATCAGTCTAAGTTCAGAACCTAGGAACGAAGGGGATGGAGTTGAGAGAGCAAGTGCAACAGAAAACACAGGGGGAAGATAGGATGACTAAGTGGGAATTGACATTTATGATAAAAAGAAAAATATGTAGTCTGATTTGTCAAATGGAAAACTGATTTGCTCTGGAGGACTTCACCCAAATCACAATTTCTTAAAAAGGCTTTACTTCATAATGCTAGTTATTCTGATCTCATTTAATTATTTCTAATGCTACTTGTTGTTAAAGTTGCCGTACATCGGTCACTTGTGGTTGCTGAACACTGTGACACTGGTGTGCCAAATGCGTTAATGGTTGGTTACCTAATGTGGACAGAGAGTGGGGTGCAGCTCCCCAATTAAAACAAGCTTGGAAGGAGGAGTGGCATCTACTTGTGTAATAGCTTGCCTCTGGAAACCCTCTGAACCTGGAGAGAGGATGAGAGATATCCAAGCGTTGAGGACTCTCCTTCATAGGGTTGCTATGAGTCACTTGCGACTCGACGGCACTTAACAAAAACAACAACTTGTTGTTATTGTTGTTGTTATGTGTTGTCGAGTCTCCTGTGACCCACAGTGACCCTACGTACAGCAGCTCTGAACCCTGCCCTGTTCTCAGTGATACACTTACCCACATTGCCCCAATTACTGTATCAATCCATCTCATCTAGGTCTTCCTCTCCTGTGCTGTCCCTCCACCCTTCCAAGCATGATGTCCTTTTCCAAGGAATGGTCTCTCTTGGGCACGTGCTCAAAATATGTGAGATGGAGCTTCAAAATCCTAGCTTCCAAGGAGAAACATGGTTTCACCCTCTCCAAGACAGACTTATTTGTTTTCTTAGCAGTCCATGATATGTTCAAGACTCTTCTCCAGCACCACAACTTGAAGGCATTGATTCTTCTTTGTCATGCTTAGTCATTGTCCAACTCTCTGAAGCATAACAAGTAATTGCTAAGACCATGGTTTGGATCAGGTGCATCTTAGTCTCAAGACTGACATCATTGCTTTTCAGTACTCTGGAGAGGTCCCTGACAGCAGATTTTCCCAATGCAATTAATCTTTTGATTTTCTGACTGCTAGTATTAAGAGTGTTGTTTGTGGAACCGAGCAAGCTGTAATTGTTAACAACCTCAATCTCTTCTCAGTCTGTCATGGTGCTGCCAATTGGCCCAGTGATGAGAATCTTTGTGTTCATGATGCTAAGCTTCAATCCATACTGATGACTACATTCCTTGACTTTCTGCAGCAAGAGCTTCTGTCTTCTTCATTTTCAGCAAGAAAAATCATGCCATCTGCATAACGTAAATTGTCGATGAGACTTCCTCCAATCTTGATGTCACATTCCTCCTTGTAAAGCCCTGCTTCCCAAGTGATCTGTTCTGCATATTGATATTGAGAATGTATGGAGACAGAATGTATCTCTATTGCACTCCTTTCCTGATTTTTAACCATGCAGTGTTTCCCTGCTCTGTTCTGAGGACTGCTTCCTGGACCAAGTATAGGTTTCATATAAGCAAAATCAAGTAGTTCTCTGTCAACGTGCTGTTCCAGTCATTGCTGGATAATCTTCAGCAGAATTTTGCTAGTGTGTGATATTAGTAATATTGTTTGATAATTTCCGCACACTATCAGGTCACCTTTTTTTGGAGTGGGAATAAATGTAGATCTCTTCCAGTCAGTTGGCCAGATGGTTGTCCTCCAGATTTCCTAGCACAACCTGGTGAGCACATCCAGGGCAGCATCTGTTTGTTGAAATATGTCAATTGGTATTCTATCAATTCCTGAGACCTTGTTTTTTTGCCAAGTCTTTCAGAGCAGCCTGCACTTCCTCTTTTATCACCATTGCCTCTTGATCAGATATTGTTTCTTGAAATTCTTCTGTGTCAGCCACTTCTTTTTGGTACAATGACTTCTTCCATCAAGAGCCAAAGAGGAGGAAATAGATTATTTCTACAAACTGCTTCAATTAGAAATCAACCAAATATGTAACCAAGATGCATTAAAAATAATGGGGGGCTGGAATACAAAAATTGGAAATCAGGAAGAATGATCAGCTGTCAGAAAATAAGGACTTGGTGGCAGAAATGAGGCTGGGGATAGAATGATAGAATTCTGTATAATCAATAATTTTTTTTTCATAACAAACACCTTTTATAAGAAACATAAACATGGGCTATACACATGGATTTTACCTAATGTGATGCCCAGAAATCAGATCAATCACATTACATCTGTGGAGGGAATCTTTGGAGAAGTTCAGTATCAGTAGTGAAAACTAGGACAGGTATGGACTGTGGAACAGACCATCAATTATGAATATGAAAGTTCAAATTAAAGCTAAAAAAAGGTTAAATTTTATGCTCAGGAATAAAAATTTGATCTTGAGTCTATTCCCCCTTCCCCCTGAACTTAAAAACTAACTCAGGAATAGGTTTGAGGCCTTGAACACTAATGAATGAAAACCAGATGAACTGTAGGAAGATATCAAGAATATCATTCATGAAGAGTGCTAAAAAGGAATTATAAAGAAAGAAGAAAAAAAGACCCAAATGGATGTCAGAAGAGACCCTGAATATTACACTAGAATGCTGAGAGGCCAAAGCAAAGGGAAGAAATCAAGAAGTTAAGGAGCTGAATAGAAGATGTCACAGGACAGCTCAGGAAGACAAGGTAAGGTATTAAAATGAAAAATACAAGGAGCTTCAGTCAGAAATCAAAAGGCACGAACATGCTCAGCATTATTTTTTTGTACTTACTATTATGTGTGTGTGTGTGTGTGTGTGTGTGTGTGTGTGTG
>NW_006399840.1:10972822-10974453 GCF_000299155.1 Elephantulus edwardii | reverse complement strand
CGTATCTCTGGGATTGCAGTACAGCTTCTTGCCAGTAGGCCGCCAGAGCTCCCTTATACTCAGCATTCTTAAGCTAAAGGAACTAAAGTACAAATTCAAGCCACTAGTTGCAATGCTTAAGGATGCTGTGGGCAAAATATTGAATATTAATGTTACTTATACATAGAAAATAGTTATTTAAGATAATTAGTAAAAGTTAGGCTGTGGAGTAATCAGTGTTTCTTTTCCAACAATATAGAAAAGATCCTTTTTGAAATATATGAGTTCATGAAGGTTTCAGATGGCAGATAGCAACCAAATGGAAAAGTTAGGAAGAGGGAAAAAGGATCAGTAGTCAGATAACATGGACTTGGTTACAGCAATGAAGCTGGGATAGATAGTATGATAGAATTTGTACATTCAGTGATTTATTCATTGCAAATACCTTTTATAAGAAACATAAATAACAACTATACACATAGATTTCACCTGGTGGTACACACAAGAATCACAGCGACTATATCTGTGTAAAGAATCGCTGGAGAAGCTCAGTATCAGCTGTGAGAACTAGGCCAGGTGCTGATTGTGAAGCAGATCATCAACTACTCATAAGCAAGTTCAAACTCAAGCTAAAGAAAATGAAATAAAATCTACAAGAACCAAAATTTGACCTTGAGTCTATCCCAACTGAATTTTAAAATCATCTTAGGAGCAGGTTTGAAGCCTTGAACACTAATGAATGAAGACCAGATGAGCTGTGGGAGGATATCAAGAATATCATTCATGAAGAATGATAAGGTTATTACAAAGACAGAGAGGAGAGTAAAAGACCAAGATGGATGTCAGAAGAAACTCTGAATATTGTACTAGAGTTCTGAGAAGCCAAAATAAAAGGAAAAATCAGGAAATTAAGGAGCTGAACAGAAGATTTCAAAGGGCAGCTCAGGAAGACAAAGCAAACTATTATAATGAAATGTGCAAGGAGTTGGAAGTGAAAATAAAAAAGATCAAACTTGCTCAGCATTTCTTAAGCTGAAGAAATTGAAGAATAAATTCAAGCCTTGAGTTACAATAAAATATTGAATGATCCAGAAAACATTAAAATACATGGAAAAGGGTACAAAAAGTACCAAAAATAATGGACTGACAGAGAAGAATTTAATGAAACAACACGTGATCAAGAGACAATGGTGATGAAGGGACAATGGTGATGAAGGAGGAAGTTCAAGTTACTCTTAAGAACTTGGAAAAAACAGGCCCTAGAAATTGATGGCATGCCAACTGGCATATTTCAACAGACCAGTGTTGCCCTGGATGTGCTCTTCATGTTGTGCAAGAAATCTGGAGGGCAACTATCTGCCCAATTTACTGGAAAGTTTCCATATTTATTCCCACTCCAAAGAAGGATGACTGAACAAAGTGTGGAAATTATCAAACAGTGTCACTGATATCACATGCAAGTAAAATCCTGCTAAAATTATCCAGAAAGGACTGGAACAGTACATTGACAGAGAACTACCAGAAATACAGCCCTAGTTAAGAAGAGGCCTTGACACAAGTGACATTACCACCGATGTCAGATGGACCTGGTCTGACAGCAATGAGTGGTGGAAGGGGGAGACAAGGAGGACCGGACGCCATTATTGGAAGTC
>NW_006399840.1:10971182-10972287 GCF_000299155.1 Elephantulus edwardii | reverse complement strand
TTTTGCTTGCAGGTCAAGAACTGTAGTCTTCAATATGGATTGAAGCTCAACATCAAGAAGACTAAGATTCTCCTCACTGAGATAATTGACAGCACTGTGATAGGGAGAAGAAATCGAGTTTGTTAACAATGTCAGTTTGCGTGGCTCCACAATCAACACTCTTGGCAGTCAGGATATCAAAATATCAATTGGCTTAAGGAAGTCTGCTGTGAGGGACTTCTCCAAAGTGGTAAAGAGAAATGATGTCAGTCTGGAGGCTAAGTTGCACCTGATTCAGGCCATGGTCTTTGCAATTACTTTTTATGTATATGGGAACTGGAGAATGACTAGAGTTAACAGAAGAAGAATTCACGCCTTTGAGTTGTGGTGCTGGAAAAGAATACCAAACATACCTTGGACTGTCAAGAGAACTAACAGGTTCATCCTGAAGATGGTGAAACCAGGCTGCTCCTTGGAGGCAAGGATTCTTGCTCAGTCTCACATACTTTAGGTGTGTTCCCCAGAGAGACCAGTCCTTAGAGAAGGAAATTATACTTGAAAGAGTGGAGGAAAAAGGCAGAAGAGGAAGATGCTGGATGAGGCAGATGGATTGACACAGTAGTAACTGGGGTGATGGGATAAGTGTATCAGAGACAGTGAGATTGGCTCTGGATAGGGCAGGATTCAGAGCTGTTGTGCATGGAGTCACGATGAGTTGCAGATGACTTGATGGCACATAACAACAATAACAATGTTTTCAGTGTACGTACAGTGTATAGGGGTTTTTTCTTTGTTTTATTTTTTCACTTATTTTTCTACTTAACATCTTATTCTTGAGTTTCATCTTTATTTTTTTCTTTCTTTTTTAAATTTTTTTATTTCTTTCTTTTAAAATAAATACAATCATTCTTTCATTTATATTGGCACATAATACTCATTTATTATATTATGCACTAGTAAAAATATTTCCTTTGTATTAGTGTATAATATTCCATTGTATTGCCAAATAGATCAACTGCCCTCGAGTTCATTCTGACTCATAACAATCCTTCTGAACTGATTTGAATTCATTGGTAAAGCAATCTAACAATCTTAGATTTCTGCGCTGTAAATCTTTTTTTTTTTT
>NW_006399840.1:10944781-10969652 GCF_000299155.1 Elephantulus edwardii | reverse complement strand
TGAATGACAACAGTCCAGAATAAGAGCTGCATAGCAAAGTAGACTCGAGGAGGGGGGGGAGTGTACAACATTGAAAGGATTTTTTTTTAAAGAGAAAAGTGAACGGGGGTTGGGGTAGGCAGGGAGGAAAAGGTGCAACAATGAATGAATGGAAATCCAAGTTCTCTATAAACTTTCATAAAACCTCAATTTTTTTTTAGGTTATAAGTAATTTAATTTAATTTGGATTCATAATCAAGGCCCATGGTAATAGCAATCAAAAAATCCAAAGATGTTGCCTTGGGAAAACATGTTGGCAAGCACCTCTCCAAAGTGGGTTTTTTTTAAGCTTTATTTTTTTTTATAATTTTAATGCACATTTACAGATATTTCGGATTTCCATTCATTCATTGCTGCACTTCTCTCCCTGCCCAGCCCTCCCCCCAAAACCTCAATTTTTTAAAGTAGCTCGTTGTCATTGAGTTGAAATGAACTCATAGCTGACATTCCACTGGGTTTTTCAGGCTGTCATTTGCCAGAAAGGAGATTACCCATCTTCCTGCTTTAAGCAATTAGTGGATTTGAACTGTGAGAAAGGGATGGCCTTTGGCTAGCAGTACATCACCCATGCCTATTTATAACTTAGTAGTGTAAGTCCTGAAGTCAAGTAGTATGAATCCCTGAATTTATTCTTGTTCAAGTGTTCATCAGCTTGTTCAGCATTACATCAGCTATTCAAAAACTCTTTAACCTTTCACATAAACTTTAGAATCACCTTGCTGATATCTGTAAAACCGTTTTCTGAGGTTTTCAAAAACATTTCCTTGAATCTGTAGGTCAAATGGGGAAGAATAAACGTTTTGATACTATCTTTTACACTTGAGCTATCTAATCCACCAATATGAACTATTTCTTCATTCATTTAGCTCTTTTATTTCTTTCACCAGAACTTTTTATATTTCTCCATGTAACTCTCATTTACTTCATTAGATTTATAACTAAATATTTCATCGTTATTGTTTTATTATTTTTTGTTGTTTTTATGTGCCATCTAGTCACCTATGACTCATAGCAACGCTAGGTACAATAGCCCATAACCTGCTTTATCCTGTGTCAATTTTATTGTCTCTAAAACACTTACCCTCATAAGCCCCGTCACTGAATCAATCCACCTCATCAAGGGTCTTTCTTTCTTGCACTGTCCTTGCACCCTCCCCAGCATGATGTCCCTCTCCAAGGACTGATCCCTCCTGTAACAGGTCCAAAGTACATCAGACAAAACATCAGAATCCTTCACTCCAAGAAGCAGCCTGGTCTCACCCTCCCTAGGACAAACTTTTTTTTTTCCCTCCTAGCAGTCCATAGTATATTCAACACTCTTGTCTAGCACCACAGCTCAAAGGCACTAATTCTCCTTCTACCATCCCTAGTCATTGTCCAGCTTTCTGATTTGTAGCAAGTAATTGCAAAGACTATTGCCTGTTTTATTATAAGTTGTTGGTTTTAGGTACCATCATGTTGACTACAACTCACAGTGACCCTATGAATCATGGATCTGAACCATGCCCTATACTGTGCCCTCATCATCATCTCTGATATACTCAAGTCCATTGTTAGTCACTGTGTTAATCCATCTTTTGATGGTTGTCTTCTCTTTTGCCAACTTTCCATATTTGTCAACATGATAGCCACTTCTAAATACTGGCTCCCCCTATCCTAGAAATATTCCCAAAGAGAGATGAAGTTTTATCATCTTTGTCTGTAAGGAACACCAGGGTTATACTGCTTCTAAAACAGGTTTGTTCTTTTGGCAGTCTAAGGGATATTAAGAAATCCTCTCTAAAACCACAACTCAAAGGCATCAATTATTTTTCTGTAATTCTTATTTATTATCTTACTCTCATTTGCATAGCAAGTACTTGAAAAGATCATGGCTTGAATAAGATCTTAATCTTGAAAGTGACACCATTGCTCCTTAACATCTTGGAGAGGTGACAGCAGTTTTTCCCAATGTAACAAGTCTTGATTTCTTGACTGCTAGTAGTAAGTGTCTTGATAGTGAATCCAAGCAAGATGAAATCATTGACTACTTCTATCTTGTGTCTTTCATGATGTTGCCTATTGATCCAGTGGTGAGGAATTTTTTTCCTTGATATTGAGATGTAATTCATATTGAAGACTGCAGTCTTTGTTCTCCATTAATATTACCCATGAAGAAAGACAAAAGCTATTATTTTAAATAGCTATATTATTGTTCATTTTTAAACTTCATATTCCCTCTTTTTCATTACTGGTAGGTGTAGAACATTATATTTTCAATTGATAAGAAATTTTAAGTTGACCTATTTTCTTGAGGAATTTGTCTATATAGTTTTAGATAAGTTTAGTATAGTTTAGCTTTTTTTGTTTTTTGTTTAATGTGTCTCTTTTTCCTCTGACTGGACAAATAAGTTCTTCTTTAGTACATATTCTGATTAATTTGCTTATGCGGAAAAGTGATCTCTTTTTCTTATTATGTTTGAAATTTATTTATCTTGTAGCAGTAGTTTCTAAGTACCATCAAAATTAGATGATTGAATTCATTATTTCTTTACCTATTTTTTTCTTCCTGTCACATTTTTCTGGGACTCCAATTGCACCTTTGTTAATTCATCTTATATTGTACATAGGTCACTAAAGCTCTATTCTTTTTGTATGCTGTCATTTTTCCTCTGTACCTCAGTTTGGATGCTTTTTGTTATCATATCTACTGGTTTATTTATCTTTTCTTCTTCAGAGTCTAATTTACTATTAATCCCAGACTATACTTTTTATTCCCACTTAGAAAATTTAATTTCTCAAGTCTATATTTTGTTTGATTAATTTATGTATCTTTTATTTTCTCATTATACTCAAGTTCTCTTTTAAATCCTTGAACATATTTGCAATAGCTTTTCAAAGTCTTTGCCGTCTTCTTATTCTATCTTCTTTGTCATTTCTGGATCAGTGTTTATGGAACAATTTTTCTTCTGGTCATGGACCAGACAGCATTTTTTTTTTAAACTTCTTTTCACATCTAATAATTTTTGTTTGGATGTTGAGAATTGTGAATTATATACTGTTGAGTGATAGAATTTATTGTACCCATATCAAGTGTATTGGTCTTTTATTTTCATGAAGTTACAGTATCTGAGGATCAGTTTGTTTGTTTCAAGGATTATTTTCAAGACTTTTAAAGCAAATCCTCAAATACTAGTAAAAGGCCAAGTAGTAGGCACCTTGGACACTACTGTTGTTATATGCTATTGAGTCAAAACTGATCCATAGCTGACCCAAGTTTATGGAGGCAGTAAATTAAATAGAAGGGACTTTCCTATCTTTCTCCAGTGAAGCAGCAGCGGAATTGGAGCTACATATGTTTCCATTGGCAGTGCAATTCCTTACCACTAAGCCAATTAGTGGCCTAATGGTAAGGAGTTTTCTGCCAATCTAGAGGAAAGTGGTTCAACTATACTAGCTGCTGTATGGGAGAATGCTGAGCAATCTCTTCTTCTGCAATTTAAGGCCTCTGAAAAACCTATGGAGGGTCAGTTAGAAGTTGGTTTATACTCAACAGAAATGAGTTTGAGTTTTGAGCATATTTGTTAAAAAGGGAGCCGTAATAAAGTAGTTCATAGGGAGTTCGCTACAGTGTTAACCAGAAGGTGGTCTCTGGTGGCTTGAATACACCAGTGGCTCTGCAGGAGAAAGATGTACTGTCTTCCTTTGTGCAATTACAGCCTTCAGAGACCTGCTGGAGGATCAGCTTTAATCATATGACATGACAACAAGGAATATTGAATAGCACTATTTGCAAAAAAAAAAAAATCAATCAAGTTGCGTCGAGATTGCTTAGTCTGACCTCCACAAGGAGAAACAGTCACCATCAACAACACGCACAGTATAAAATGAATTATCAGAAGGTCAGACATGTCTTCAATCTCCTGCAACAATTTCTGCCAATTCCAGAATCAACCATCCCTCCTCGGTTCTCTCTGCTTTACTACTGGGCCTGCTAGTCATTGCAATGACCACAAAGAATTCAATAGAACTATACTCACGGCTTTGTGGTTTAATAGGAAATTGAATATGGTACAATAATGGTTGAGAACATTCTTCAGATGTAGCTTCTCAGGCACACTCATAGGCTCTTCGTCCTTCACCCTCTTGGCTTTAGTTCAATGATGAACTTAGCTCTCTTAGTCCTGCCAATTATGGTAGTTTCCCCTAGCCTTCTAGCAAGCATGAGTGAAGACCCACAGGCTCTAGTTTGATGCCATAGTGTAGCAGTCCAAGGTCAGCGTTGTTTCATGTCCTTCTGTGATTTTCTGCTACTGCTGCTGATCTCTTGTATACACCAGCCTGAGTAATACAGGAATCTCTGGTTCAAAGGTAAGTGGGAAAGGCTTCTCTGAGTCTTCTTTATTTCTGGTAGTTCGATTCCATTTTCTATCAGTGAACATACCCAAATTAATTCTAGTGGAATGACAAGACTGACTAATCTCCTTAATAGTCTACACAATCTGTTTAGATGTTACCACACATTCACCTCATTCAAAGTGTGAGTATAGTTCCAACCAACCAAAAGTCAAAGTCAAAGTCAATGGGCTTGGAAAGCCATTTTGAAAAATCAATCTATGCAAAGTTATATCTCTTACTCTGGGCTATTGTCACATGTATAATGCCTAATCAGGTTGTTATTGTTGTTTACCATCAAGTGAGCTTGCTTGGCTCCACAATCAACACTCTTGGAACCAGGAGTCAAGAAATCAAAAGACGAATTGCATTGGGGAAATCTGCTGTCTGGGATCTCTCTAGAATGGTAAAGAGTAATAACATTCAGCCATTGTTGTACATTTTACCCCCTCTCATTCCCTCCCCACCCTCTAGTTCACCTTAAAAAAATGGAGTTTTGGGAGAAGAATAGGATAAGAGTTGTTAAATAATGGCCATTGTATTGGGAACAGATTGTTTTTGTTGTTGTTATGTGCCGTCGAGTCACCTGCGACTCATAGCGACCCTATGTACAACAGCCCTAAACTCCGCTCTGTCCTGTGCCAATCGCACTGTCTCTGACACTCCCATCCCAATTATCCCAGTCACTGAATCAATCCACCTTATAGAGGGCCTTCCTCTCCTGCGCCGTCCCTCTACCCTCCCAAGCATGATGTCCCTCTCCAAGGACCGGTCTCTCCTCACAACATGTACAAAGTATGTTAGACGGAGCCTCAGAATCCTTGCCTCCAAGGAGCCACCCAGTTTAACCCTTTCCAGGACAAATCTGTTTGTTTTCCTAGCAGTCCATGGTATTCTCAATACTCTTCTCCAGCACCACACCTCAAAGGCATCAATTATCCTTATAGCCTCCTTGGTCATTGTCCAACTCTGATGCATAACAGGTGATTGCGAAGACCATGGCCTATATCAGACGCACCTTAGTCTCCAGAGAGACACAATTGCTCTTCAGCACTTTGGAGAGGTCCCTAACAGCAGACTTTCCCATAGCAATGTGCCTTTTAATTTCCTGGCTGCTGGTGCCAAGACTGTTGACTATGGAGCCAAGCAAACTAAAGCTGTGTACAATCTCAATCTCTTCACCATCCATCCTGATGCTGCCAATTGGTCCAGTGGTGAGAACCTTTGTCTTCTTGACATTGAGCCTCAATCCATACTGTAGGCTGCAGTCCTTGACACTCTGCAGCAGGCACTTTAGGTCCTCTTCAGTTTCAGCAAGCAGGGTTGTGTCATCTGCATAACTCAGATTGTTGATAAATCGTCCACCAATCTTGACCCCACATTTCTCCTCATAGAGCCCAGCCTCCCGGATAATCTGTTCTGCATATAAGTTGAAAAGGTATGGGGATAGGACGCATCCCTGGCATACGCCCTTCCCAATTTTGAACCATGCAGTGTTCCCTTGCTCTGTTCTGACGACTGCCTCCTGGTCCAAGTATAAGTTTTGCATTAGAACGATCAAGTGTTCTGGGATTCCCATTCTTCTCAGAGTCAGCCACAGTTTGTTATGATCTTGCTGGTCTGTCTGATACTTCTCTAAATCTGAACATTCACATTGAGACAGACTAGGAAGAAGGATTGGCCATCCACTTCTGAAATAGCAGGCCTCTGAAAACCCTATGTACAACAGAACACATTGGGAACAGATAGATAAAAGAAAGAACTGTATAAAAGCAATACTGTCAGTCTAGAGACTAAGGTGTGCCTGGTCCAACCATAATCTTTGTAATTGCGTGATATGCATCAGATAGCTGGACAGTGACTAAGAGTGACAAAAGAATCAATACCTTGAGGTGTTGTGCTGGAGAAGAGTATTGAACATACTGTGGACTACCAAGAGAACAAACAAATCTGTCTTGGAAAGGATGAAACCAAATTGATCCTTGGGAGCTAGGATTTTGAAGGTCTGCCTAACATACTTTGTTTGGGCATGTGGCCAGGAGGGAGCAGTTTTTGGAGAAGTACAGTATGCTTGGAAGGGTAAAAGGACAGTGTAGAGAAGGAAAACTCCAGGTGAGATGGATTGACACAGTAACTGGGGTACTGTGGGCAGGTGTGTTGAGACAGTAAGATTGGCTCAGAATAGGGCAGGCTTCAGAGCTATTGTGCATCGGTTGCTATGCGTCACAGCATATAATAACAACCATCAAGTAGAAACCAGCTCATACATGGCCCACCACTGGGTTTTCAGAATCAGTAACAGGAGATCACCCATCTTTCTGCTTCAGAGCAGCTGGTGGAGTGCCTTTGCGTTGGCGGTGCAGTTCTTTACCATATATTTTATGATAATGAGGAACAGGAGAACAAAGGAAACTGGGAGTTCGTCCTGGGGTTCACCTAGCTGGGAGAAGTTAAGGTAACCAGATGTGTTTGCAGTTTTTAAAGTAAAATGGATTTCTGTATTTTTGGAATGATCTTATGAAATACAATGTAAATGAAGAAATGTGTGAAACACAATGTATATGACTTTGGTAGTCAAACCAATCGAAAACAAACAAAAAATAATATGGAAGATGGATTTCATTGCATAGGGTGGTTTTGGTATTTACTCAGCCACACCATCTGGTGAAATGTTGCATAATGGTCAGGACCAGAAGTTCTGGGCATGCTCCAGTTCTGATTTAAACTGGTTCAAATCACAGTGGATTTGACAACAATATGGAGGGAAATCTCAGTAGGGAATGAAGAGATAGCTTTGTTAATGATCAGGTAGGTGCTAGCGTGTAGCCTTCCTGCACTTACGTGCACCTGATTTTTGAAAAAATGCTATGTCATGCTGTGCTTTCAGGTTCCTGTTAACGTTTCCTTATGACACTGGACCCCATTCTGTCTCAGCTTAATATTCAAAAAGTTCAAGAGATCCCTTTGAGTACTTGCAGCTCTTTTTCCCCCCTACACTTTTTTCTCTACCTATTCTTTTCTAGTAAATTATCCTGCAAATTCCAGACTCCTCATACTTTGATTAATACTTTCTCAACTAAGTAAGATTGCCATACTCTCTATAGTGAACCTCAGTGTAAATACAGATTGTTACATTTTGTAAAAACACACCCCTGCCTCTCCACCAAACATGAAGTCTACAGACAGAGAGCTAAGGCAGTTTTCCTACTTTCATAATGTATTCTTCTCTAATGATTCCTCCACCAGTGCTCCTGAGGAGAAATATGGGTAATCTCCTCTATGTAAATCACGCTGGAGACTGAAAATCCGCTTGGAGGTCAGCTAAGGGTTAGATCTGACTCAAAAGCACCTAACACCAGCGACTCATGAGGGAGCTCTGGTTGCATCATCTGTAGAGTGTTGCACTGCTACCAAAAAGGCTGCACATCTGTGGCTCTTGCAATCCACCAACAAGCTACTCCTTGGGAGAAAGATGGACAACCTCCTGAAAGATTTACAGCCTTGGAAACTTGATGTCTGGTCACTATGCGTAGAAAGCAACTGGACGGCAGGAAGTTTGACTATTTTTTTTTTAATTATTAAATGATGTATACTGCATTGAAACAGGTGAGGGAGGGAACTGTTTAAAAGGGATATATGATTAGGTATTATTGTCATGACTTTTTTTTAATGGTTCCTGAGGATTCCTGGTGGCATAATTGTTTACTTGCTATGCTGTTAAAAAAAGTTAGTGGTATAAACTCAGCAGCTACTCTGTGAAAAAAAGATGAAGCAGATGAGGGAGTTTACTATAACTAATACAGCCTTGGAAATTTTACAGGGTCATTTTATTGTGCGTGTCAGACTGCTCACCAAAATGTCAGAGGTATGAACCCACCAACTGCTCCAATCCACCATCTCCTCTTATGTGTCTTTCCCCATAGACATTTGCAGCCACAGAAACCCAACGGCAGGTTGCTATGCATTAGAATCAACTTGACAATATGAAGGGTTTTTTTGTTTTTACTCTTTAGCATGTTGTTATTATTAGGAATATATATTTGTGATGTTCCACAAATTATCGTCATTCATTTGCTCTCTCTCACTCTTGCGCGCTCTCTCTTTCTCTCTGCTATTTTATCTATCTATCTATCTATCATCTATCTATCTATCTATCTAATCTCTATATATTTCTATATCTCTATCTCTATATAGATCTTTTCTACATATCTGGTTATTTTAAGCGAAAGAATCAAATTGGTCCTAGTCACTCTCACAGGCCTAGAATTAGACATGATCTACAGCAAACATTTGAAACATGTTTTTCTGCCCCTGGATACTGAATTCAGAAAGAAATAGAAATTCGATCGTAATTCTCACTTTTAAAGACTCTCAGGTTTTTTCCTTTATATATGTTTGTTTGTTTGTTTTGTTTTGCTATTGAACAAGAACAGGCCTACGTAACTTCATCCTTAGGTTACTACAACAAATAATATTACTGCATTTTTAATTCAATGATTAACATCTTATATTTATGATCTTAAGTGCTTGTTCTCTTTCTGTAAGAATTAGTTTAGAGGGAGTTGGGTTTTTTTTCCTTGCAAACTAAACTAGTAAATCATAAAACACCTAGCGTTTGAACAGAAGAGCAAGTAAGTAATTTGGTATCATACTTTAAAAAAAATATCCAAGATATTAGAAAACCAGTGAATGTTTTCATTGTGATTTTGCAGAAACAAAATAATTTGATGGGAGTCATGGATGGCACAAATAGTAGGAACACTTCATTATTCCCTGAATGGTTGTTAGTTCAAATCTTTCCAGAGTGTCAGCAGTTCAACAATTACCCTCTGGAGTACAGTTCTCTGAGACTGTCTTCAGACACTGTCATCCCAATTCAGACTCAACTCATTACCAACTGATTTTTTTTTAGCTCCTGAGTTAACAGCATAAACTTAGCTTCTACCTCCATCATTACTGTACATATATATGACACTTGAAAATGACCCTTCTCTTACCCCAGCTTCCAAAGTAAATTACAAGTATTGATAAGTATTGCTCCTCATCTTTATGGGCTTGTGCTGGCATATTTGCTTTCTGATCTGGAAGAATAAATTCCATTAACAAGAATGGCAGCTCTTGGTGAATGCAGAATTATGCAAAACTCACTCTAAAGTTTCATGCAAATGTTCTGAGAACATTTTAAAGCTTTTTAAATTGAAAACAGAACAAATGTAGTGAATTTGTCTAATCTCCTGTGGATTTTTGTCACAAGCCCCCTTCTAATTCAGCTTGATTTCTGTCTTTAGGGGAGGCTGTGCTGTGGAAGCAGGAGATAGCTGTGGTATGACTGTGGAAATGACACAGTGCTTATGTACCCTTCAACCCACTTAGAGTCACTGCCCTAAATGCATAGCACCTGGGAATATAATAATTCTGCCTACTCTAGCTTTAAAGGTGAATTTTGCAATTTTTTAAAAGGTCCTTAGAATCACATTGCAGAATCAAAGGGTGTATTATAATTATCAATATCAATAGTAATAAAAGTTTATTAAAGGTCATTAAAATGAAAGGGGATGGCTCTAGATTCCATCAATCTGAATTGACTCCCTCCTGTTGTGTTAATTAGAAAACTCAGATAATGGTTCTATGGGGGAGTACAGGGAAAATTTAATTACGAAAGTTTAATGGGCCACTATCTACTTCCTACCAGATTAAAAACTGATGATTTACACAATTTTAGATACTACCACAGGCTTTTCTAACAAAACATGTTACAGAGCAATGTAAAAGTTTACTGAGAGTGTTCTACTCTTTTAAAAACAATACCAACATGTTCCTTTTTAGAAAAAAATAATAACCTGCCACAGAAAGTGTATATATTCTCTGCTACTAATGCTTACAGCTCTAAAATAAGTAGCAAACAGAAAATACAGATGCTCCACAAACCTTAAGTAGAAATAAAGTACTTTATCTTCTCGGAAGTGGGAAAGGATATACCTAGAGAAGGACAGATTTTAAGTCATTAGTGTTTCAAAATCATAAAAGATGTGCATCAGGATTGTATCTTTTCTCTACACATATTCAATTTGTATGCTGAACAAATCATTCAAGAAGCTGGACTCTATGGAGGAGGATGTGACATCAGGATTGGAGGAAGACTCATGAACAATCTGTGTCAAGCAGATGATACAAGCTTTATTGCTGAAAGTGAAGAGAAGATCAAAGACTGCAGCCTTCAATATGGATTACATTTCAAAATCAGTGCAATTTTCAGACTCTTCTGACATTCATTTTGGTCTTTTCTTTCTCCTCTGTCTTTTTAATGACCTTTCATTCTTTTCATGGATCTCTTTGATGTCATCCCACACCTCATCTGGTCTTCAATCATTTGTATTCAATGCCTTAAAGTATTCTTGTATGGTTTTAAAATTCAGGTAGGATAGACCCAAAGTTGTGCTTTGGCTTTTGGTGGAATTAATTTCATTTTCTTCAATTTTAAATTGAATTTGCGTATGAGTATTTGATAGTCTATTCCACAGTGAACACTGGGCCTGATTTTGACTGCTAATATTGCACTTCTCCAATGAGTCTTTCCACAGATGTAGTAAGTCTGATTCCTGTGTAGTCCATCAGGTGAGATCCATGTGTATAGTAACCATCTGTGTTTCTTTTAAAAAGATATTTGCTATGAATAAATCATTGAATGTATAAAATTTACTCATTCAATCTGCAGTCTCATTTCTGTCTCTAAAACCATAATTCTCAACTACAAATCCTTCTATTTTATTTCCAACTTTTACATTCTAATCATCAATTATTATTAATGCACCTTCTCTTCCTGATTGGTCAAATTAAGACTGGTAAAGTTGTAAGAATTCCTCAATTTCCTCATTTTTGGCTTTAACTGTTGCTGTGTGTATTTGATTAACAGTTATATAAACAGTAAGGAAACAAAAATCCTCATTACAGGACTAATCATGATAGATAAATATTGAAGTCATCAATGATTTATTTTTTCTTGGATCCACACTCAACACTCATACTAATAGTAGTAAAAAAATCAAAAGATGTGTTACACTGGAAAAATCTGCTGTCAAGGACCTCTCCAAAGGGGTAACAGGCAACAATGTCAGTTTGAAGACTAATGTGAATCTGATCCAAGCTATAGTCTTTTCAATTATTTGCTATGTGTCTGAAAGTTGGATGATGACTAAGGATAACTAAGGATGACAGAGAAGAATCTTTTAATTGTGATGTTGAAGAAGATCACTGGATATCCCATGGACAGTTAAAAAAACAAGACTGTCTTGGAGGAAGTACACTCAATGTGCTCTTTGGAGGCCAAGATGGTGAAACTTCACTCAGCTCACATTCATTGGGTATATTGTCAGGACTGCCACCAGTGTTTGGAAAAAGATCTCATGCTAGAAAGGATGGAGAGTGAGAGGAGACAAAGACCCTCAGCAAGATGGATTGATAAAGTGGCTATACTTATTGGCTCGAGTGTGTTAGACGTAATGAGGATGATACAGAGTAGAACAAGTTTCAGATCTATTGTTAATAAGGTTGCCATAAGTGGCAATTGACTTGATGGCAGCTAACAATATCAACAGCACAAAGTCACCGGGAAGTTCTGTACGCCCATTCTGTTATTTTGGTTACACTGGTGACCAAAGGTCATGTGTCTCTAGAGATTAGAAGCTGCCAGAGGCTCTGGGGGAGAGTGATAGTGTAGTTTGTAACCTCAGAAATCTGTTAGGGGGTAGCTATGAATCCGTTCTGACGTGAAGCAGAGAAAGAGAGAAAGAGTCACTAGTGGAAAGAATATATATCTTACTGGCTGAACCATGTTATTGTTGAGAGCTTTCCTTTTTGAGTCTTAGTGCTTCTTCCATTTCACTTGACCCAGAGACATTTGTGACCAACACAAAGTTATGGGCTCTGTGGGAAATGGGGAAACAGACTTTAATGATGTGAGAGGAGGGGAAAGAAGTGGATGACACAAAAGAGGAGATGAGAAGTACAGGAGAGAAACAGCGCATTCTCAGCTTCTGTTTAATATTTAAAGGGCACATCCATGTCATTGAGGAGTTAGGGTTCTAATTTGGTTTGGAAAACATAGGATATCCAGAACACTTCCCTGAAGCATGTACATCAACAAGGTTTAATGGGAAAGTGGTAAAACTGAAAATAGAGTTGTTAGCATATCCTCTACATCTGCAGTATCAAATGTTGTATATGCTCATGAAGTGCACTTGAAATATCACTTGTCAGAGTTGAGGTGTGATAAAGGAGAGGAAGACTCTCAATGAAGTGGATTGGTGCAATGACGTAATGGAACAGTGGGAGTGAACACAGCAGTGACTGTGGGAATGATTCAGGATTAGAGTTTGTTTTGTCCTGTTGTGTACAAGGTCTCCATGACTTGAAATCAACATCACCTAAAAACAATGCCTTAAGTGCAAAATGCACATTAGATTTTGATGACCCAATTATCAAAAAAGAGTGTAAAATTTTTTCCTAATTACTTTTTTACTTTACTTCATGCATTGATTAAATGTAAAAATTTGAATATATATATTTTTCTTTAAAGTCCATTATACTTTCTGTTATGTTACTTGGATGTTGTGGGAACATCTTATTAAAACCTTTCAGAGTCCACTTCAGGTTATTTTTGAAGCTGCTGCTACTCCAGAAGCAGCTGGTGGAAGTCAGAGGAACTTTGACCCACAGTAGCAGAAAGGGCTGGGAAGTGGCTGAGTAGTGAAAAGAATGTGAACTGGGAGGAAGTGGGTTGGGCCAGCTGCTTTGCTGTTCCACACATCTGAAAAGCCAGAACCGAGGAAAACATGAGGCTTTTGCTGCAGAAGGTCAAAAATTAAAAATGGATTGAAGCTCAACATCAAGAAAACGGAGATGCTCACCTCTCGGGCCAATTGGCAGATTCATGATAGACAGAGATTGAGATTGTTAACAATTTCAGTTTGCTTGGATCCACAGTCAACATTCTTGGCTCCAGCAGTCAGGAAATAAAAAGATGAATTGTATTGGGGACAGCTGCTGTCAGGGACCTCTCTAGAGGATTGACAAGCAATGATTTCAGTCTGGAGATTGAGGTGTGCCTGATCAAGGCCCTGGTCTTCACAAGTATTTGCTATGTATCAGAGAGCTGTACAATGACTAAGGACAATAGAAGAAGAATTGATGTCTTTTGAGAAGAGTTTTGAACAAATCATGGACTGCCAGGAGAAGAAACAGGTCTACCCAGGAGAAGGTGAAACCAAGCTGCTCCCTGAAGACAAGGATTTTGAAGCTTCATCTCACATACTTTGGCACATAGCCAGGAGGGACCAGTCCTTGGAGAAGAACATCTTGCTTGGAAAGATGGAGGATCAACGTAGGAGAGGAAGACTCAGGATGAGATGGATTGATTCAGTGACTGGAGAAGTGTGATTGGGTCTGTCAGAGACTATGAAATTGGCTCAGGATAGGGCAGGTTTCAAAATTATTGTACATATGGTCGCTATGACTTACAGGTGACTCAATGTCACATAACAACAACAGATGGGTTCCAATCATTATTTAGGGCTGCAAACATCTGGATTTGGCATCTTCAATATCATTATTTTGTTTAGTGTCATTGAGTCAGAACTCACTGCTGACCCTCCAGTGGGTTTTCAGAGACTATAAATTGCATGGAGGAGATTGCCCATACTTGTACTGCAGAGCAGCTGGTGGACGTGCCTGCTAGTCTTTGGATTTGAAGTACAACTCCTTAACCCTAAAGCCATTGTTGTTGGGTTTTTTTGTTTGTTTGTTTTGATTTGTTTTTCCTACTAAATTATTTACAAAATTTGAATACAAATTTGAACTAATTCTTTCAATTTCCCTCACCCACCCACAGTCAAATTGTACAACCCCATGATTAATTCCCCCTTCCTGCTGTACATCCACATCCCTCTGCTTCCGCCTCTCCCACCCCTCCTAGATCCTTATACTCATTTTACAATAATGGTTTTATACAATACTTATCCTTAAGGGACTGAGTTAGTTCACTCAGCATAATGCTCTCCAGTCCCTACCAAGTTAGGTAATAATTTACGAAGTTATTGCTCCTGCGTGCTGCATAGTATTCCATTGTGTGAATGTACCATCATTTCTCCATCCATTCGTTTGTGGTTGGACATTTGGGCAGTTTCCATGTTCTTGCGAGTCATTGTTGTGTGGACTTTGAAGTTAGAACTGACCCAAAACTGACTCTGTGGTGCATTTTCACAGTCAGTTAATTGAACGGGAGGAGAATGTCCATCTTTCTCCAGTGGACTAGCTGGTAGTTTAGAACCCTGTGTCTTTTTGAGATTGCTGCGCAACTTCTTACCTCTAGGTCATAAGAGCTCCTTTTAAGGCAATAGGAAGAAATGATAAACATAAGAGAACTTCATTTTCTTAAATAAAACTAAAGAAAGAATCACTTTTATGGTACCATGAACTTTGCATAAATAGATATTAAATGCTCAGCTGAGTATATGTATGTGTGTGTGGAGTATATGTGCATCTGTAAGATTTACATGGAGGAACTTAGGAGGGACTAGAGAGCATTATGGTAAGTGAACTAACTCAGTCCCATGAGGACAAATACTGTATAATTCCTTATTGAAGAAATAGAAAGATAACTAGTAAAACAAATATCAGGATCCAAGGGGGGAAGATAGGAGTAGAAGGGTGAGGATGGGCAGGGGATAATCATAGGGTCACACAATTTGAAGGGTAGAGTGAGGGGTGGGTAAGGAAATGGGAAAGAACTAGTGTGAAAAACAATGCATATGAACTTACATGTAAGCAAACCAGTATAAAATAAAAAAAAATTGTGTAAAAAAACCAAAATAACAACAAAACCAAAAAAGATTAAATTGTACTTGACCCATTCCCCTAAAAAATTACTTGCAGGATAATCATAATCTCTAAGTCATTAAAGCTTATTTTGGAAAGAATGAAGTGTGAAAGCATGCTCAGAGACAGCAAGGAGAACAGAGAAGTTTGAGACTGTGAAGTAATAGCTAATTCATAGCTCTAAGGGGCTTCAAAGTGATTTCCTAGAAGATAGTAGCATCAAATATTGCTTATCTTTGACTTATGGTAATTTTAAAAAATTCCATTATGAATGTTTAAAATTTTCCTTTATAGTATTGTTTCTTAAGCTTAAACCAAAATCAGAAAAATAATTACAAACAACTGAGACCTTTGATGATACTTTCAATCTCCCAATTTCTTCCACTTCTAAACTCCTAGTGTAGTTTATTACTGTTGTTGTTTTGTAAAAAGAGCTATTCTAACAGGCGTTTGTGAGATGTTTCTTAGGGACTGTGCTGAGGAGTCCAAGGAGTAAAGAATCCATGGACTGTTTAAAAAGAAGAAAGATGTGCTGCTGGTAGGTGCTGTGCTTGAGAGCTGCTGCCAGTGGGGAGGCAGGGCTGGTGGGGAAGGAAGCCTGAGCTCGAGCTCGAGCCACCTCATCCAGGAGCAGCTGTTAGAAGGCTTCGTTATCATTTCAGAGAAATGCCATGGGAACAGCCATGATGCCTTATGCAGCGAGGTCACTCACCCTCACTGTGAGTGGTACTATTGAAATGAAGGGGCTCAGCCTTCATTTTCTGCTCTACTTGTCATCGTTGGGAAGAGTGAAGACTGTAGATGTTTCATTATAATCTTCCCTGAGGAGAGAAAAAATTTTTTTTTTTGCTTCTGGAAATCTAGTGATATTTGAACTCTAAGAGAGGCCTCACAGATCATAAATCATAACATGGTCCTCAGACCACAAGCCAGAATTTGTGTTGTTTGGAAGAAGAAAGTTAGGGAAACGTTGCACAGGTTAAATGCATGTCGATTTAAAACTTCCTTTATTTTAATGAGCATCAGATTACACAGACAACCTTCAAAATATTTTTATACCAGACATCATCATCAAAGTGCCTTGAATAATCCCTATGTATATAAATAACTTCAACATTTAGAAAAACAATAATTCAGTCTAGAGACGAAGGTGTGCCTGATCCAGGCCGTGGTTTCTCACATGTTTGCTATGCAATGATTAAGGATAAAATGATTAATGATTAAGGACGACAGAAGAAGAAACGATGCCTTTGGGTTGTGGTGCTGGAGAAGAGTATTGAACAAACATGTCTGTCCTGTAGAAGGTGAAACCAGATTGTAGGTAAGGATTTTGAAACTCTGTCTCACATACTTTGGTATGTTGTCAGGAGGAACTAGTTCTGAGAGAAGGACCTCATGCTTGGAAGGCTTGAGGGTCGGTGCATGAGAGGAAGACCTCGGATGTGGATACATTGTTTCCAAGCTTATATCTATTTGTTCTTTTGGCAGTCCATCAGATATTCAGAGCTCTTCTCCAACACTACAACTCCAAGGCATAGATTCTTCTTCTGTCGTGATTATTAATTATCCAACTCTCAGATGTGTAGCAAGTGATTGAAAAGACTAAAACCTGAATCACACACAGCTTAGCCTTCAGATGGATGTCATTGATCCTCAGTTATTTGGAAAGATCTCCAACAGTTTACTTGTTCAGTGCAATTCCTGACTTCCAAGGGTATTGATTGTGACTTCAAGTAAAATGAAGTAATTGGCAATTTTATTCTTTTCTCCATCTATCATATTTTTTATTGGAATGGTGGTGATGATTTTTGTCTTCTTGATGTTGAGATGCACCCATATTGAAAGCTTTAGTTTTTGATCTTCTGTAGAAGTGAGAGTAGTGGTTGGAAAATATGGACTTGATGACAGAAATAAGGCTAGAGATAAAATGAAAGAAAATTAGAAAAAAAGAATTTATTCATTGAAAATATCTTTTAAAAAATAAATAGTAGCTATACACATGGACTTCTCTTGATAAACTACACAGGAATCAGATTAACTGTATCTGTGGAAAGAATCAATGGTGAAGCTCAATATCATGAGTTAAGACAAGACCAGGTGGTGACTATTGAACAGATCATCAATTACTGAAGCGCAAGTTCAAATTGAGGTTGAATAAAATTAAAACAAGTTTTTAGGAACCAAAATAAGACCTTGAATTTATCCCTGAATTGAAATAGAGTAGATCTAATGGATGAAGATGAAATGCATTGTTTGAAAAAAGTAAAAGGCCATTACAAACACTTTGAAAAAGAAAGACAAAAATAGATAACAGAAATTACTCTGAATATTGTACTAAACTGTAGAGAGGCCAAGACAAATGAAGGAAATACTGAAGTAAAAGAAATGAACAAAATTTTCAGAAAGCAGCTTAAGCAAAGCAAAGCAAAGCAAAGCAAAGCAAAGCAAAGCAAAGCAAAGCAAAGCATTGTAACAAAATATACAAAGAGAGGGAGTTAAAGAAATCAAAAGGAAAAAGTACAATTGGCATTTCTCAAGGTGAAAGAACTAAAAGAACAAATTCAAGTCTCAAGTTGAAACACTGGATTCTATGGGCAAATTTTTGAATGATTCAGGAAGTATCAAAAGAAAATGGAAGGAATTAAACACTGTCAGTGTACCAAAAAGAGTTAGTCAACTCTGAAACATTTTAAGACGTCACATTTGATGAAAATAAATTGTATTGAAGGAGAAATTGACAATGCATTGAACACACTGAACAATAAGATCTCAGGAACTGATAGAATATCAAACGGCGTGCTTTAGCAAACAGATGCAGCCTTGGACAACCCAATGCCAAGAAATTTGGAAGGTGATACAACTCAACATGGAAATAATCAAACATTATCACCAGTATCACATGCTGGTGAAATCAACAGCTGGACCAGTATATTGGTAGGGAGCTTTCCAAAATGCAAGCTGGTTTCAGAAGAGGCAATGGCATGAGGGAAATCAGTGCTAATGTCAGATTTCTAATGTCAGATGCTGTCAGATCTTGGCTAAAAGCAGAGAATATCAGAAAGATGAAAATACATTTTTTTTTGAAAATACATTTGACTGTGTGGATTATAACAAATTATGACTAATATTGACAAGAATGAGAATGTACTCATGGGAAATTTATAGCTAGACCAAGAAATTATTGCTTGAATCGAACAAGGGAACACTTTGTGGTTTAAAATCAGAAAAGGTGTGCATCAGTGTCGCTGTCAGTTCGCTGGCAACTTGACAGCAGCACACTGATGGGGGTAAGCACAACGGAGACACACCTCTCTGGGATGGCATCAGAGAGTCAATCCAGCTCAGTTTTATTGGGATCTGCAGTGGTCTTATATACAAGCATGTAAACAGGAAGAGAGGATAGGGTGGGCTTACAGACATGAGACATGCATATTGGTTAGGAGAACCTCAGTCTCGTGCAGACCACTCCCAGCTCAACAGGTACAGCAGCCATCTTCCCAGATGGCGAGCTTTCTCAAGCAGGCACAGCCAAACACAGGGGAGCTTTCTCTACCCCATATTAAAGGCTGTTGGGTGGCTTGCACTTATCTGGAGCTTAGGTGATCTGTCCTGGCCAGAGGTCTTCCCTTCCTCCCCAACATTACACAACATATCAGGGTTGCATTCTTTCTTCATAATTACTCAATATGTATGCTGAGCAAGTCCTTGGAAATATAAGAAGAATGTGGCATCAGGATTGGAGGTAGACTTATCAACAATCGGCAATATGCAGATGACATTACCTTGATTGCAGAAAGTGAAGAGAGCTTACATCATTTGCTGCAGAAGATCAAAGACTAAAGCCTTTAATGATCTTTATGGTTTTAGTCTTTATCCCCCATGTCTCTGATCCACCTTGAGTTGATTTTTGTATGTGGTGTAAGATGTGGATCTTGCTTCAACTTTCTGCAGGTAGCAGTCCAGTTTTGCCAGCTCCGTTTGTTGAGAGGTTGTCATTTCCCCATGTGATAGAGTTTATTTCCTTGTTGAATATCAGTTGACTATTGGTAGATGGGTTCATTTCTGAGTCTTGATTCTTTTCCTGTGGTCTATGTGTCTGTCAGTGTACCAGTACCATGCTGTTTGGGTTATTACCACTGTGCAGTAGGTTTGAGATCAGGGAATGCTATACTTCCCACTTCATTTTTGTTTTTCAGAAGTGCTTTGTTTATCCAGGGTCTCCTTCCTTCCAAATAAACTTGCCAATTACCTTTCTGATCTCCTTGAAAAAAGTATTTGGTACCTTGGAAGAGACTGGAAAGTGTTATGCTGAATAAACTAACTAGTCTCACAAGGACAAATACTGCATAAGATCATTATTGTAAAAATAGAAGGATAACTAGTAAAATGTGAATGGGGGTCCAAGGAAGGAAGGAGTGGGAGCAGAGGGGTGACAGTGAGAAGGGGAACATCATAGGGTGGCACAATTTGGTGGGTATACATATGGATTAAAGAAATGGGAAAGATCCAATGGGAATCTGAAAGAACAGGGTAATGGTAGGCATATTCCAAAGGGGATTCATTTTATAAAACACAGTGTATGAGAATGATTGTATGAAAGACAATGTCAAAGAAGGAAAGTGTGAAGCACAATATTTATAAATTATGTATACAAAATAACATAAAATAAAATTTGGGGGAAATGACTAAACTCTTCAATATGGATTAAATTACATCAAGAAAACAAGAATTCTCACCATAGGACCAACAGGATACGTCAAGAGAGACGGAGAAAAAGTTACAGTTGTCAACAATTTCGTCTCACTTGGATCCACAATCAACACACTTGAGAGCAGCAGTCAAAACATCAAAATATGTTTTGCATTGGGAAATCTGCTGTCAAAGACCTCCCCAAAGTGTCAGGATCTCAGTTTAGACTAAAGTGCTCTTCTTGATCCAAGTCTTGTTATTTCCAATTCCTTCTCATCATGTGAAAATTTGATTATGAATAAGGATGAAAGAAGAAGACTCAATGCCTTTGAATTATGGCACTGGAGAAGAGAACAGAGTGTCTCCGAGACTTAAAACGAACGAACAAATCTGTCTTAGAGGAAATGCAGTTAGGGTGTTACTTAGAGGCAAAGATAGTAAAACTTTGTCTCACAGGCCACTCCTTGGTGATAAAGACATAATATTGGGAAAGGTGGAAGCTAAGAGGAAGGGGGGGAAAAACCTCAACAAGAAGAATCCACACAGTGACTGTAACAATGTGTTTGAATGTATCAGAGTGTGAGGGTGCTGCATGATTGATTTGGTGCAGACTTGCTGTTCATAGGGTTGCTGTGAGTTGAAGTTGACTTGATGACACCTAACAATAATACCAATATAACTGTTTATTTTTAAATTATACAATGCCATACTATACTAGCAGGATGTTGTTTTTGATAGCCTAGGGGTAAGGAGTTGCTGACAGCTCAAAGGCTGGCAATTTGAATCCATCAACCACTCTGTGAAAGAAAGGCAATCTCCTCCTTTACAATTTAAAGTCTCTCAAAACCCACTGGTAGGTCAGTTAGAGTTTGTTCTGACTTGAGGAAACCTAATAATGACAACATTCCATATTAATAGTATACGTGCTGTAAAACATATGCACTATGTTGTACTACTTAAAATAGAAATGTGAAAAGGATAAGATAAATATGCAACCAATAGTATTTAAAATGATACATGTTTCACTTGTTAATGATGTAGAAAGCATAGTACAATCTATAAACTGTGATTGAGTAGTCTCCAGTACATTTTCAAATTTGGTTAATTTTATAATACAGTGAATTGAAGGTCTGAGTTTGTCTTTATTTTAGCCCAGAATTTTAAGTGACATTATTACTGGGAAAGAGTTTCAGGCATAGAAAGACAGCTCCAAATGGAAGGTGCTCTTTCTTGGCTCATCTTACTAAATCATGAGACTCATTTTTCAATCTCAAACTCCAATTATGAAAAGGTATTTATGGTTGGCAAAGCTGTGGGGAAACAGACATTCTCATACATTGATGATGAGAATATAAATTGGTACAACATTTGTGAGGATAATTTGGCAGTGTTTTTCAAAATTACAAATGCACACACTTTCTGACCCAAATATTCAACCTCTAAGAACATAACAGTCATATTTGTATATGTATAAAATGACACACGAAAATTTTCTCATCACATCATTATTTAAAAAGATAAAGATTATAAATTGCCTAAATGCTTAACAAGAAAGGACTGATAAAAATGAACACTATTTAGACATTATCTTCATGATGTATCAAATGAAAAATATGACTAAGGAATACAGAAGAATAATAGATGCCTTTGAGTTGTGGTACTGGAGAAGAGTCTTGAACATGGCATGGACTGCCAAGAAAACAAATAGGTCTGTCTTGGAGCCAGTGAAACCAAGTCTCTCGTTGGAGGCGAGGATTTTGAAGCTCTACCTCACTTACTTTGGGCATGTGGCCAGGAGAGATCAGTCCTTGGAGAAGGACATCATGCTCTGAAGGGTGGATGGACAGTGCAGGAGAGGGAGACCCCAGATAAGATGGATTGATACAGTAACTGGGACAATGGGGATTTGTGTGTCAAGACAGGGAGAGGTTCAGAGCTGCTGTACATAGTGTTGCTATACATCGCAGGTGGTTCAATGGCACTTAACAACAATAACATACTATGACAGGTTTTGGAAGCAGGAATGGCATCTACTTCCTAAACAACATGCCTCTGGAAATTCTATGAACTTTATTTAATAAATGTCAATAGTTGTTAGTAGGGCTTCAGGTCTTTTGTTCTTAGTTACTGTGAGTCATGCTCGGCTCGAAGGCAACAAACAACAACAAAACAAATACAATAATGTATTTGTGATATAAAAGGGTGGAAAGGAAAACATGGAGTTATACTAAATTGTGATATATGCATAGTATCTCTCTGGAATGATCTGTAAGAAATTGGAACCTCTGATAATCTTCAGTGTCAATATTATGTGTTCAAACAGAAAAAGAAGGACAACTTTTGATGCTTTATTCTCTTTAGTTTATTAGCGTAATTTTTCCATTTAAAGATATATATTAACTTAAAATATTTATTTATGTAAGAATTATTTAATAATTTATTTTATATTTATTAAAATATTATCTTAAAAAGTTATTAAAAGGATTCTGTTTTACATCATTCACAATGTAAAGCATATAAAACAACTGACTTGCAAAAGCCTAAGAGAGGTGATGTCAACCCCTGCCACTGGAGGGATCTCCCATGCTACTTTCAAGATACTTCAGGTCCTATAAGGACTCATGAAGTGGGTAATGTTAATGTTTGTATTAAAAACTAATAAAGCTTAATGTCTTTATTTGCAGTTTATACACATGTTGTTGCTAAGTGCTATTAAGCTGGCTATGACTCAAAGCAATTCCCTGTCTAACAGATCAAAGCCCTGCCTGATGTTGTGCTTCTTCAGATTCTTCACAATCTCTGCTGTATTTTAACCCATTTATGTGACCACTGTATCAGTCATTTCCTTTTTTTTTTTTTTAAATTGTTCTTCTACTTTACTAAGCAGGACATCTTTTTTTCAGGAACTGGCCCCTCCTGATTACAAGTCCAAAATATATGAGTTGACATCACTCACCATTCTTCCTTCCAAGGAGCATTCTGATTTTTTAGTTTCTTTCAAGACAGATTTGCGACTTGAACAATCTGAACTTCCCAAAGAAATTTGCAATAACATAATAGTATTTAAAATTATATTTATTTCACTTGTTGATTATGTGACAAGTGTAATATAATAGATACTTAAGGATTCTATGGGCAGAATATTAAATGATCCAGAAAGCATTAAAAGAAGATGGAAGGGGTACACAGTCTCTCTACCAAAAAGAATTGGCTGACACAGAAGAATGTCATGAAACAACATATGATCAAAAGACAATGGTGATAAAAGAGGAAGCTCAAGCTGCTCTGAAAGAACTGGCAAAAACCAAGACCCCATGGATTAACAGAATACCAACTGACATTTCAACGAACAGATGCTGCACTGAAAGTGCTTACTAGGTTGTGCCAAGAAATCTGGAGGACAACTACCTGGTCAACTGACTAGAAGGATCTATATTTATGCTAATTCCAAAAAAAAGAGTGACCCGCTAGAGTGTGGAAATCATTAAACAATATTATTTACTGTGATCACATGTAAACAAAATTCTGCTAATGATTATTAAAAAAATGACTGGAACAGTATATCGACAGAGAACTACCAGAAATACAAGCTGGATTTAGAAGAGGGTGCGGCACTAGAGACATTATCACCAATGTCAGGTGGATTTTAGCCCAAAGCAAAGAGTACCAGAGGAATGTCTATTTGTGTTTCATTGACTATGCAAAGGTGTTTGACTGTGTGGATCCCAACAACTTGTGGTTAGCCTTGAGAAGATTGGGAATCCCAGAAAACTTGATTGTGCTCTTTATAAATGTATACTTAGACCAGGAGGCAGTCCTCAAAATAGAGCAAGGAAACCCTGCATGTTTCAAAACTGGGAAGGGAGTTCAAAATTGGGAAAGGAACAGATCATTCAGGGTACTGGGCTTTATGAGGGGGGAATATGGCATAAGGAGTGAAAGAAGACTCATAGCAATCTGCATAATGCAGATGAGACAACCTTGCTGGCCGAAACTGAGGAGGACCTGAAGTTTTTGCTGACAAAGGTCAAGAAATGTAGTCATCTGTTAATTAAGTCAGGGACTGAAGCTCTACATCAAAAAGACAAAGATTCTCACCACTGGGCCAATTGGCAATGCCATGCTAGGTGGAGAAGAGATTGAACTCATTAATATTTTCTATTTGCTTAGTTCCGTAATTAACACTCTTGGCACCAATAGTCAGAAAATCAAAAGACGACTTGCATTGGGGAAGTCCTCTGTTAGAGACCTCTCTAAAGTGCTAAAGAGTGAAGATGTCAGTCTAGGGATTAAGGCACACCTGATCCAGGCAAGGTCTTAGCAATTACCTGCCATGCATCAGAGAGCTGGACAACGAATTATGATGACAGAAGAAGAATCAAGACCTTTGAGTTGTGGTGCTGAAGAAGAGTATTGAACATACCATGGACTGCCAAGAGAACAAACATGTCTGTCCTGGAGAGGGTGAAACTCAGTTTCTTTCTCTTTGGAGGCAAGGATTTTAAGGTCCATCTCACCTTCTTTGGTATATAACCATGAAGGACCAATCCTTGAAGAAAGACATCATGCTTACAAGGGTGGAGGGATAGTGCAGTGCAGGAGAGGGAGATCCTGGGTAAAATGGATTGATACAGTAACTAGAGTAAATGTGACAGTGTATCAGAGTTAGTGAGACTGACTCAAGATAGGGCAGGGTTCAGAAATTTTATACATAGATTTGCTGAATTGTAGGTGACTCAATGGCACAAAATGACAACAAATTGTGAATGAAAGTCCATGATTTATTCTATATTCTTTACTTGCTGCAGAGGGTCAAGGACTGCAGCCTCCAATATGGATTGAGGCTCAATGTCAAGAAGACAAAGATTCTCACCACTGGGCCAATTGGCAGCATCAG
>NW_006399840.1:10942599-10944071 GCF_000299155.1 Elephantulus edwardii | reverse complement strand
TTCACAACAGTAAGACTATAGAAGCAGCCCGAATGTCCATTAAAAAAACAAATTGATTAATAAATTATGATACATTCACACAACGGACTACTCTGTAGCACCAAGACATAATGATATTGAAAATTGCTATGTAAGATGGGAGAGTTCCAAAAGCACTATACTGAGTGGACTATTTCAGTGTCCTAAGGACAAATACTACATAAGATCATTCTTGTAAAATTAGAAGGATAACTAGTAAATTGTGTATAAACGTCCAAAATGGGAAGAGGAAAGGAGGTGAAAAAGAGGGAAGGGTGGAAATCTGTAAGATAGCAGAGGTTAGTGGCCAGATTGGGGAGGTAAGTGTGAAGGAATAAAAAGATTCAATGGGAATTTCACAAGATGATATAACAATAGGCAAAGATCAATGATTATTATATAAAACACAATTCATATGATTGCTGGTATGAAATATAATATAAATGAAAGATTATATAAAACACAATGTATATGAATGAAATATAAGGTAAATGAATTAGTGTATGAAAAACCAATAAAAATATTATAAAAAAATCATGTTTGGTTCAATTTCACCTTAGTTCTTGAAGTGACATCCTTACTCTTTAGCACTTTGAAGAAGTCCTTGGCAGTACATTTTCCCATTGCAATATGCCATTTGATTTTTTTAAAATGTAAAGGTTTTATTTTCTTTTTTTAAATGATAAACATTATTTAATAATTGGAACATGTAATGTACATATTTGGGGTTTTTTTTGTTCTTGTTGGATTTCCTTTAATTCATTGTTGCACATTTTCCTCCCATCCCCCTTCTACCCCAGTTCACTTTTTTCTTTGGAAAAAAAGTTTTTTCATCGTTGTACAGTCCCCCCCAGGACACTTTACTATGCATTTCTTATTCTGGACTCTTGCCATGCCAATAATACCTAATCATATGTACCAACTATACAGTTCTCTCCCATGTCTGTTTCAATGCCATGTACATTATTTATCCTCTCTTTTCTTAGTTTCCACCCAACCTCCATTTCAGTCCTGTTCTATAACAGTGGCATTATACAGTATTTGTCTTTTTGTGACGGAGATATTTCACTCAGCATAATGTCCTCCATGGTCACTCATTTTGTATAGTATTTTATGAGTTCCTTGTTTTTCAATGAAGCATAGTATTCGTATTCCATTGTGTGAATATACCACAGCTTCTCTATCCATTCGTTTGTTGATGGACACTTGGACTGTTTCCAACTCTTTGCTTTTGTGAACAAAGCAGCATTAAACATGGGTGTGCATATATCTGCTTGGGTGGTAGTTCTAGTTTCTTTAGGGTATGTTCCCAATAGTTGTGTCCATGGTATTGATTATGGACCCAAGCACAGAAACTACTTGACAATTTCAATATTTTCTCTGTTTATAGTGATGTTGTTTAGTAGTCTAATTGTAAGAATTTTCATTATCTTTATGTTAAGGTGTAATCCATA
>NW_006399840.1:10940161-10941717 GCF_000299155.1 Elephantulus edwardii | reverse complement strand
TTTCTTCCCTTTACTTTGGCTTCTTGGTGCTCTAGGGCAATATGCAGAGTCTCTTCTGACATTTCTGCTTCCTTCTTTGAAATGACTTTTTGCATACTTTATGAATGATATTCTTGATACTATTCCACAGCTCATTTGATCTTTGTCCATTAATGTTCAAGGCCTTAAACCTATTCCTGATTTGGTTCTAAAATTCAGAGAGGATAGACTCAAGATCAGTTTTTTTATTTATTCAGCAAAAATTTATTAACTAATAATTTTTTTTTTATTTCTTGAGGATGTAGCTGCAAAAAAACCCCCAACCTTTAAAGTCTCTCACTATATATATACTTCATCATTGTAGAATCAAGATCAAATTTTCATTCCTGCAGATATGATTTAACCTTCTTCGCTTTAATTTGAATCTTCATATGAGCAGTTGATGGTCTATTCTACAATCAGCACCTGGCCCTCTTTTCACTGTTGATACTGCCATTCAAAAAAAAAGTGACCCAAAAGAATGTGGAAATTATTGAACAACATTACTAATATCATACACTAGCAAAATCTTGCTGAAGGTCATCCAGAAAAAAATGGAAACAATACATGGACAGAGAGCTACCAGAAATACAAGCTGGGTTTAGAGGAGGTCATGGCACTAGGGGCATTATTGTCAATGTCAGATGGATCTTGGCAGAAAGCAGAGTATCAGAGGAATGTCTGTCTGTTTCATTGACTATGCAAAGGCATTTGACTCCATGGATCACAACAAATTGTGGCTAACCTAGAGGAAAATGTGAATCCCAGAACACTTGATTGTGCTTATGCAAAACCTGTACCTGGGACCAAGAAGCAGTCCTTAGAACAGGCAGGGAAACACTGCATAGTTAAAAATCAGGAAAGGAGTGTCATCAGGGATGCGTCCTGTCTCCATACCTTTTCAATCTATATGCAGAACAGATCATTCAGGTCGCAGGACTTTATGAGGAAGAATATGGCATCAAGATTGGAGGGAGACTCATCAACAACCTTCATTATGCAGATGACAAAACCTTGCTTGCTGGGACTGAAGAAAACCTGAAATGCTTGCTGCAGAAGGTATAGGACTGTAGTCTTCAATATGAATTGAAGCTCAGCACCAAGAAGACAAAGATTCTCACCACTGGGACAACTGGCAGCACCATGATAGATGGAGAAGAGATTGAAGCTGTTAGCAATTGTAGCTTGCTTAGCTCCACAGTCAACACCCTTAACACCAGCAGTCAGGAAATCAAAAGACTAATTCCACTGGGAAAATCTGCTGTCAGGGACCTCACCAGAGTGCTGAAAAGCAATGATATCAGTCTAGAGATTAAGATGCACCTAATCAGGTCATTACATCTGTGGAAAGAACCGCTGGAGAAGCTCAATATCAGTTGTGAAAACTAGGTCAGGAGCTGACTGTGGAACAGACCACCAACTACTCATATGCAAATTCAAGCCAAAGCTGAGGAAAATTAAACCAAATCCAAGGCAACCAAAATATGACTTTGAGTCTATCCCACCTGAATTTCAGAACCATCTCAGGAACAGGTTTG
>NW_006399840.1:10899670-10938296 GCF_000299155.1 Elephantulus edwardii | reverse complement strand
GATTGGCACAGGACAGAGTGGAGTTTAGGGCTGTTGTACATAGGGTCGCTATGAGTCGCAGGCGACTCGACGGCACATAACAACAACAACAACAACTTATGTGCATTTGAAATGTGGGCAATAAATAAGGAAAATCAAAGAGGAATTGATGCGATTGAAGTATGGTAATGGTAAAGAGTACTGAATGTAGCACACATTGTCAGAAGCAATAAATTTGTCTCAGAAGAAAGGTATTCAGGATACTCCTTAGAAGAGAGAATGGCAAGACTTTTCACATGCTTTAGGCATGTTTACAAGAGGCTTCAGTCCACATGCTTGTTAGTATGTCACCAGAAGAAGAGGAAGACCATCAATGAGATAGATTGATATTGTTACAACACTGGCACTGAACCAGACAATGTTTCCTTTTGTTGTACATAGTTGCTGTAAGTCCTAGCCAACTTGATGACACAACATAAACTATACCAATCACCTGGTAAGTAGAAGCTATTAAAAATATATATTGCTCTTCTCTTTCTATGGCTTACATACCAACTGTGAGCTGTATTTAGGTCCTATGGGATGTCAAAACGAAATAAATACTTTTGAGTAATCATTTTAATATCAGAAATAGTTTTCTTTAAAATAAAGAAACATTTATATAAAAGATAACAAAGGATAAACCCTAAAGCAAAACAAACAAATCCCATTTGTTCTGTCTCTTTTCATAGCTAGGTTCTGACATTCTCAACTGAAGACTTTAGCATTACAAACCCAGGGCTGATTGTCAGCTCTTATTTAGGTAGATGTAGACAGTTTTCCACAGCAGCTCTCTGGCCTGAAGCTGTCTATCTGACTTCTAGACACCACTGTGTCAAAAGCATGACCTTGAATATTTCAGGTGCAAGACAAGAGTTAGCGGTTTATACCAGACACAAGACACCAAGTACCAGGAAACCAAAAATTGAGCCATGTGGTTATCAGAATATCAGTATTTATTAGAACATGCTGGTATTTTTATTTTTAAGCTCAGACAGAGAATATACAAATAGTTATATTAGGATACAGTAAATTTATTACGAGGGACATTTTCTAAAACACTTTGATATTTTTCAGGAAGAGGAAGGAATAATACAAAATGCGTGAGAATGTAAACTAAGTAAAAAATATGATAGAAAGATAATGCTCAGTCTGTCTGCATTTTCACTTGTAAATATGACGAAATTGATATTTTGTATCTTCATGCTATTGACAAATGCTTGTTTATTCATCCCTTCAAGGTTCATCCCTACCCCAACTCTTGTTATTATTTTTTATCTATTGTCAGATAGATTCCCCAGACATATGATAAACCCATTCAAAGAAGGAAGCAATATCCAGATCTGAGGCATCTGAATGAGCACTTGTCCATCATATTGTTGTCTTCTATAGTCTTTTCACTGGCTAATTTTCAGAAGTAGATCACTATGCCTTTCCTCCTAGTCTGTGTTAGTCTGGAAGCTCTGCTGAAACTTGTTAAACTCCATGGTGACACAAGGATTCCAGGCACAGACAAGTGTTGGCTGCACATGAGGGGGACTGGCCAAAAATCAAATCTGAGTCTCTCACAAGGAAAAACAAGAATTATTTCACTGAACCAATTAATTACTCTCTTGTCTGCTACAATAGTTCTTCTGTGGTTTATCCATAGTTGTGTTTTACTGTTGTGTTCTGGCTTGTCCATGTAGCTGATTATCCTCTTGGAAAGCATTTCTGCAATAATGTCTCTGCCATAATAATATTGATTTACATCTATTTTTCTAATGTCTACTGCTGTGCCCTAACATCTGGGTAGAACATAAAAGTGAGTTTAGACTGAAAATACAACTAAGTAGATAATGTAAACATACAAGTTTTTGGTGTCAAAAAAAAGGTTGGTTTGGTTTTTTGTTTGTTTGTTTTTGTTTTGTTTTGTTTGTTATCTTATTTTGATTTCTCTAGTATTCCATCCTGGGAACTTAGTATAATCATGTAACGTAGGGGCTTAGTATAATTATTGCAGTGGTAAATTATCATCTTTCCATTCTTAACGTTACAGATGTATTTTGAGATTGTAGTTAAGAAAATGGGGGCTCATAATAACCAATATAAGGAAAATAATAGACTTTGATTTCAGAATCACTTTCTCTTGGCTATTAAATAACTTTCATCATTAAGATTCTCACTTAACCCAGGGTCTACAGTAAACAACGATTATAGTAACTCAGCATACCTGGGACAAAAATGAAGCTGTCAGATTATTTTCATTGTAGCTCTTAAATCATACTTCCCCCACTCTCTGTATTCAGACTCTATATTAATAAAACTTTATTCCCATCCCCACATCAAGTATCTATCTTGTGTTGCACATCCCCAGTCTTTCTTTTCAATGCAATTCATTTGATTGAAAAAAATAAGAAATCTCTAAGTGTAACTTCATCAGGATTTAATGTTCATGAAGCTTGAAGGTTTACAACCTACATATCTTACAAGAATGATCTTTGAAGGTAAAATTATCTTTGAGATTTAAAAAAGTCTTTTTTTTAAACCTTCCAACCTTTTCTGCAGAAGGTCAAGGACTGTAGTCTTCAATATGAATTGAATCTCAACTTCAAGAAGACAAAGATTCTCGCCACTGGCCCAACTGGCAGCACCATGATAGAAGGAGAGAAGATTGAGGTTGTTAATAATCACAGCTTGTTCTGTTTCACAATTGACACTTTTGGCAACAGCAGCCAGGAAATCAAAAGACAGATTGCATTGAGAAAACCTACTATCAGTGACCTCTCTAGAGTACTGAAAAGCAACAATTGCCTAATCCAGGCCCTAGTGTTTGCAACTACTTTCTATGCATCAGGGAACTGGAAAATGACTAAGGATGACAAAAGAATTGATGCCTTCGAGTTGTGGTGCTGGAGAAGAGTCTTGAACATACCATGAATCACCGAGAAAACAAACAGGTCTGTCTTGGAGAGAGTGAAACCAAGTCTGTCCTTGGAGGCTAGGATTTTTTTAAGTTATTATTAAATTTTATTAGTTTTAATGAACATTTACAGAGATTTTGGGTTCTCATTCATTCATTCATTGTTGCACTGTTTTCTCTACCCTCCTCCCCAGTTCGTTCTTCTTCCCCCCCCCACGAATGTCTGTTTTAATTGTCCAATTGCCACAGTGCTTGTCAAAGCCAGTTCTGATTAATCTCCTTTGTCAGTGTGTCCTTTGCCATTCCCTATCACTCCTCCCTGAGAGAAACTTCACCGTGATTCATAAGGAAAAGGGGATGGCATATTCTCTTAGCTAATTCCTGCTGAAAAGGGACACTGGGTTTCAGGGTGAAGATCTTCTCTCACTACTCTAAAGGGACACTTTGGCAGTAGGAAACACATAGACTATTATGGAGATTGATTTTGGAATTTAGATGCACTGTTATCAATTGTGCTTAGCCGTACATGTTCATATCCTTGAAGGTGTATCATGGAGGTGTTGCAACCTAGAAGACACAAATTTAACTAACAAGTTAAAAGTACATGAGTCAAAAATTAACAAGCAATAATATTCTGAGTAGAGGTTCTAGTAGTGGCACAAATCAAGTTACAGAGGGAAGGTGGTTCTTACAATAAAAGGCCAAAGACTAGTACTTTGTCAATTATAGTGTACAGGTTAGGAACCACAAGATGTAGAGGCTCAGCTATGGTATTTCTGCTTCTTAAGTCCTGGAGCAAATTCCATCTACCACTGTGCTATTTTACAACTTGGAAGTTCACATGCAAGGTAGAGGTGAGGTAAGGAACTGCTTATGAAGTTTTCCGTCAATTCCAACAACTAAGAGATAATGAGAAGAGTTGGGACCCCAGAAGGCTTTTAGGACCAATTAGTAGGCTCTGTATCCAGGAGAAAATGAATATACTTACCAGTAATGTTAATGCTCATCCACGGCTCTTCTGGGAGGATCTAAATCATTGAAGTGTCCTCCTTTGTTTCCAGCTGGGAGCTGGGGCCTGTCAGTCCTGTCTGCCATGAGGACCTGATGTGGGCCACCCTTGGCCAAGTGTCCTTCAGAGCCACACTTAAAGCAAGTGAGTGGGAGCTTCCTCTCTACTCCCTTGCCTATCTGTGGTTCTCATCTGTGACACTGTCTACTGAAGTGGCCCAGCTTTCCACAGTGGAAGCAATTCCAACCTCCTTTATTTCCTTTGGGTGGCAGGAGGCTAGGATTTTGAAGCTGTATCTCACACACTTTGGGCATGAGGCCAGGAGGCAGCGGTCCTTGGGGAAGGACATCATTCTTGTAAAGGTATAAGGATGGTGCAGGAGAGGAAGGCCCCAGATGACATGGATTGATACAGTAACTGGGGTAATGCGGGTAGCTGTGTTGGAATCAGTGAGACTGACTCAGGACAGGGCAGGGTTTGGAGCTGATGTACATAGGGTCACTATGGGTTACGGGCCACTCGGCGACATACAACAACAAACAACTTTTGATTAGAGTGAAAATTTACAAAGCAAGTTATTTTCCATTCAGCCGTACACACATTTATGAGATTACCCAAAGCACACTACCCAAAATACCTACTCACTACTCACAATATATTAGTGCCTACACTACTCACAATGCATCCATATTTCCCCACTTCTTTCCTATTATTTAATTTCCACAAATCATTCTAACCTCCCCTTTTCCCACCTTCTGAGTTTTATATATGGGAAAATGCTGTCCTTTTGATTATATGGGGTTGCTTATTCTGAAGAGTGAGTATCTCCCTGGTGTTATTGTCTGTCCTATGTTGTTGTTGTTGTTAGGTGTCATCAAATTGGTATAATTCATAACAGTCACCTACGAATCTATGAACAACAGATCCGAACCCTGGGCCAATAGGCAGACTCATAATAGATGAGAAAGTAATTAATATTGTTAACAACTTCAGCTTATTAATCAACACTCTTGAGCACCTGCAGTCAGAAAATCAAAAGATGAGTTTCCCTGGGGGACCTCTTTAGAGTACTGAAGAGCTATGATGTCAGTTTGGAGACTAAAGTGTACCTCATCCAGGCTACAGTCTTCACAATTGCTTGCTAGGCATCAAAGAGCTGGGCAAGGATGAAGGATGATCAAAAGAAGATCAATGCCTTTAAGTTGTGATGCTGGAAAAGAGTGTTGAACATACTATGGACTACCAGGAGAATAAAACAGATTTGTGCTGAAGAGAGTGAAACCAAGCTGTTCCCTGGAGGCAAGGATTTTGAAGCTCTATCTCACATACTTTGATCATGTGGCCAGAAGGGACTAGTCCCTGGAGAAGGATATTATGTTTGGAAGTGTGGAGGGACAGCATAGGATAGGGAGACCCAGAATGAGATGGATTGATACAGTGACTAGAGAAATGGAATTAGGTCTATAGGAAACGATGAGATTGGCTCAGGATAGGGGAGGATTTAGAGCTATTGTGCACAGTGTTGCTGTGAATCTCAGCTAAATCAATGGCACAAACAACAACCACCATCTCCTAGTATTAATGAACACTGTACTGAGATAAATAATTTGGTTCCATTTATCAATGACTTATCTATTTTACCACACATATAAAAAAGTGTAATTGGTCATCTTAAAATATCTCTGAAATCAATATACATTTCATACTTAATGACATATCAAAGTTTTAGCAGTTTTTTCAGTGTTATTGCCTCTTGTTTTCACTCTTCTTAGAAATCTGATCATTACTTATTAGTTCTGACTAAAATAATAAGTAATCTAGTAAGTAAACACTGACTAGATTATTTATTATTTTATTTCTAAAGTTAACAGGATGATTTTTCAAATTTACACACCAACCACTAAAGCCAAGGATGAAGAATGGAAGCCTAAAATTGATTAAATAAGCAATCAAGATGCATTTATAATTATCAGTGATTAAAATTTGAATGTCAAATACAAGGGAAGACTATCAGTAGTTGGAAAATATGTCCTTTGTGATACAAATTACTCTATAGATCAACTGGTAGAATTCTACAAGACCACTTCCTTTTGCAATTACCTTTTCAACAACAAAAATGACAACTATACAAGAGGATCTCAGTACATGAAATAAACAAGAATCAAATTAACTACCTCCAGAAGGAGATGATGGAGAAGCTCAATATCATCAGGAAGGAAACAAAAATTTTAAAAAATGGTCAACTATGGACTTTTAGTTGCTCATATGGAAGTTCAGGTTGAAGCTAAAGAAAATCAAAATAAGTTTCTTGGAGGCAAAGTATGACATTGTGTACATCTCTCCTGAATTGAAAGACTGTATCAAGAATAAATTTGATGCACTGAACAATAATGACCAATGGCCAGACCAATAATGGAATGACATCAAGGACATAAAAAAATGAAAGTCATTAAAAAACACTAGGACAGAAAGAACAAATTGAATACTAGAACAGACTCATTCAGCAACTTATTTTTTCCTTTCTTTTTTAAAATTTTATTCTTTATTTCTTTTATAACCCAATCCTGTTCTGAGTTACTCAGTTTCCACATATGTGGTTTTGTATCTTTACTCTCCTGTGTTAATTCTAGTTTTATGGCATTGCGGTCTTAGAAGATACTTTGCATTATTTTAATGTTTTTTTTGGTTTGTCAAAGCTTGCTTTGTCCTAATATGTGATTGATTCTGCAGAATGTACCAAGTGCACTTGAGAAGAAAGTGAATTGAGTTTTTGTTGGATGCAGTATCCTGAATATATTCACAAGATCAAGTTGGCTGATTGTATATAGTTTAGATCTTTTGCGTCTCATTTTACATTTTGTTGACTTTCTTTTGGGTTGACCTATCCTTTGGTGATAGTGGTGTATTGAAATCGTCTACCATTATTGTGGTGCTGTCTAGTTCTTTCTTCAATTCTGTTAATAGTTGTTTTATGTATTTTGTAGGTCTATCATTTGATGCAATCAATACTTTCAGGACTCTATGAAGAGGAATGTGGCATCAGGATTGGAGGGAGACTCATCAATAACATGTGTTATGCAGATGACACAACATTACTCACTGAAAGTGAGGAGAACTTGAAGTGCTTGTTGTGGAAGATCAAGAAATGCAGCCTTCAGTATGAATTGCATCTCAGTATCAAGAAAACAAAGATTCTTACCACTGGACCAATAGGCAGTGTCATGATGAATGGAGAGGAGATTGAAACTGTCAACAGTTTCATCTTGTTTGGATCCATGATTAACACCCTTGGTACCAGCAGTCAGGAAATAAGAAAATGCATTGCATTGGCAAAATCTGCAGCTAGGGACCTTTCTAAATTGTTGAGGAGTAGTGATATCAGCTCGAGGACTAAGGGGCATCTGCTTCAGGCCATAGTCTTTCTGAGTACTAGCTACGCATCCCAGTCATGGACTGGGTCATGGACGAGTAAAGATGACAGGGGAGGGAAAAAAAAGAATTGATGCCTCTGAGCTGTGGAGTTGGGAAGAGCACTGCACATCCCATGAATGGCCAAGTGAACGAACAGATAAATATTGGAGAGGGTGAAGCTAGAGTGCTCTTGGAGGCAAGAAAGATGAGGCTTTACCTCATGTACTTTTGACATATTGCTAGGAGGTGCTATTCCTTGGAGAGGGACATGATGTTGGCAAGGGTGGAGGATCAGAGAAGGAGAGGAAGACCCTCAACCAGGTGGAATGATGTGGTGATTGCTGCAATGGGTTTTGTTTATTTATCCATTCTACTATTCTTTTTTTCTTGATTGGTGAATTTAATCCGTTCATGTTAAGTGTGATTATCGTCAAGCCAGGCTTTACTGTTACTATTTGCCATAATATGAAATATTTGGGAATAACCCTAATTAGAGACCTCTATAAAGAAAACTACAAAACACTACTACAAGAAACAATAAAAGACCTAACTAAATGGGAAGATATATTCCCTGTTCATGGATAGGAAGACTGAACATTATGAAAGAACAATCCTACCAAAAGCAATCTATAGATTCAACGCAATATCAATATATATACCAAATTCATTGTTCAAGGAGACAGAAAAGACAATTTCTAGTTTCACTTGGAAAGAAAAGATACTCATAATAAGCAAAGCTCTTCTGAAAAACAAAAATGAAGTGAGGCATCTTACTCCCTGATCAAAACCTACTTTTACCAACTGCAATAATCAAAATAGCTGACAGACAATAGATGGATAGAATCAAGAACCCAGAAATCAACCCATCTACTTGTGGTCAAGTGACATTTGACAAGGGAACAAAAGCCATTGCGTGGGGAAATGACAGCCTCTTAAATAAATGGTGTTGGCAAAACTTTACATTTGCCTACAGACAACTGAAACAGAATCCACATCTCACACAGTACTGAAAAACCAACTCAAAATAGTTCATGGACCTAAAATCCAAAATAAAAAACTAAAAATCCTAAAGATCCTAAAAGAAATGAGAACAAAAGTAGAAGGCCTAGCCTATGGGATAAATAGGCTTGCAAATATAGCCAAACTGCTGAGCCAGGAGAGAAAAGAAATCAACAAATGGAACCTTTAAATTCAGTGCCTACACACACCAACAACTTTTCTCCAGTTGGCTGAAAAGAAGCACAGAGATCTAGGGTGGGAAAAACTCCAAAAAACAAACCCACAATAAAACATTTGGCAATAACCTTTTAGATAAAGGTCTCATAACTAAAAACGAAAGTTTACAGAATACTAGAGGGCCTCCACAAGAAAAAGACTGATAATCCAGTCACAAAATAGGCAAGTACTGGCCAAAGGTGGATCAGAATTACTAAAAGAGAAGATGTGTGCCCTGGAATACCTAGTAGATGCTGAGTTTAGTCCAGGAGAAAGATTAAATTCTACCCAGGACTCTGAGGAGATTTGCATTTGAATGAATTTGTAGATCCACCTTGGATTTTGATTGAAGATATTCACATTTGACAGAAAGGCAAGTGAAGTAAGAAGAGAGAGAAAGAAAGAAGAAGAAATTGCCTTTTAAAAACTGAACAAGCTGTTTAACTTCTAAGGCAGGGTAAAGTTGGTGCTCAAAAGAGCCTACATCCAGGACTGGAAGCTGGTGAGTATTCCCTTTCATTGCTACCTTCTGGTTCCACTGAAGTGGAAGTAGGAGGCATATAACAATAAAGAGACTAGTTGAGCTTGCACCTGCTTCTTCAACACAGTCTATCTAGCATGTATAGATGCATGGATGAGTCAAAAAGATTTGCTACCATGCGGAGCAGGGAGTCCGAGTATCTCTGCCTTACTGACTTGGCCCCATATGAGGCCTAAGGCTGGGGTGAAGGGAACCAACCAGTCTGGAATGCAGGGAAACATGTGAACTTCTGTGTTTGCAGCTGATGCCTATTTGGACCTAGTCACAGATGACTGGGGATGAGTTGACCAGAACGCAATCAGAGAAAAAGATGATTCATGCTACGAGGTAGTGGTGACTGCTGCAACCTGATGGCTTGCTCTGCACTGGACTTGCTAGGTATAGGCAGATCAGAAATTGGCTTTCTAAAATGGATATATTAATCACGAGGAATGAAGAGGCTGGCTTATATGTTTTCACAAACGTAGTTCTTAGTAAGGTGAGTATTTGGGTCAGGGAGAAAAGGCCACAATATACATGAATGAAATACAATGTAAGTGAAGGATTATATCAAACACAGTGTACATGCAATGAAATACAATGTTTATAAGCAAACCAACATGTAATAAAAATTAGTAAAACGAGATAACTGGAAATTTTCCAGAAATTTAGAATTAAGTAATAAACATTTTTACTTTGCATTTATAATGTAAATGATGAAGAAGAAATGACCAGAGAAATTAGAAAATATCTTGCATGCATTGTAATAAAAATGGAATATAACAAAATTTGTAGTAAACAAGTAGATAAGTGCTTAGAAGAAATGTGTAGCTTTAAAATACTTGTACTGAGAAACATTAAAATTCTTAAACCAATTATCTAAGTTGCCACATTAATGAGCTGTAGAAATAAATGCAATTCTAATCCAAAATAAGGAGAGAAAATAATAAAGATAAGGATGCAGACCAATAAAATGAAAATATACATAGAAATTTTTAAGTTTGTTTCTTCAAAAAGATTACTAAAATGAATAATTCTCAAATCTGACTCATCTTAAAAAAAGATAGAAAACAAAAATTGCTACTATCTAGAATGAAAGAGGAGATATCAATATAGAATATATATATTTCCACTAAGCTTTGTGAGCTATTCTCTGTGATACCACTACAGCTGACAATACGCATCTTATTTAAAAAATCTACTTAAATCTTATTGTTCTTGTTAGGCACCTTTGAATTGGCTGTGACTCATTGTAACCTTATGAACCACAGATCTGAACCTTGCCCTATCACACACCATCTTCACAATCTCTGATTTGCTCCAGTCTGCTGTTATAGTCACCGTGTTGATCCATCTGGTTGAGGATTTTCCTCTCTTCTCTGATCCTCTACCTTTTCCAGCATGAGGGCCTTTTTACTGGCCTCTCCCGATAATCTACTTTAGTAGGTGAGACGAAGTTTCACCTTCCTTGTTTCTAAGGAATATTCTGGTTACAATTCCTCCAAGACAGATTTGTTTGTTCTTTTGGCAGTCTATGGGTTATTCAATGCTCCTCTCCAAAACCACAGTTCAAAATTATGTTTTGTTTTTTTCTGTCATCCAACTTTCAGATGCTTAAAAAGCAATTAAAACTTTCATGGTTTGGATCAGGCACACCTTAGTCTTTAAGATAATATCATTGCTCTTTAGTACTTTGAAGAGACCTTTGACAACAGATTTTCCCAGTGCAATATGTCTTTTGATTTCTTGACTACGGCTAGCATGAGTGTTGATTGTGGATCCAAATCAAATGACATCATTGGTAACTTCAATCTTTTCTATGTCAAGAGTTGTCTATTGAGCCAGTGGTGAGAAGCTTTGCTTTCTCGGTTTTGAGATGTAATCCATAATGAAGTCTGTAGTCTTTGTTCTTTTGCATGTTTTTCACATTATGCAAGGCAGGTTGCCATCTGCATAATGCCAGTTGTTAATGAGTCTTCCTACAATTCTGATGCCACATTCTTGTTCCTATACTGCAGCTTCTCAAATTATTTGCTCAGCATACAGACTAAATACATTCATACAGCCTCAACACACTCCTTCCTGATTTTGAACCGGGCAGTGTTTTCTTGTTCTGTTCAGACAACTACTTCTTATTCTATGTATATGTTTCACATGAACACAGTTAAGTATTCTGGTATTCCCATTAATCCTAATGCTAACCACCTTTTGTTTTGATCCCCTTTGTATTATCAATGAAACACAAACAATCATCTTTCTGATATTCTGTTCATTCACCCAAAACCCATCTTAAATCAGCAATGATATCCCCCAGCCACAGCCTTTTCTGAATCCAACTTGTATTTCTGGCAGTTCCCTGACAACATACTACTCAAGCCATCTTCAGAAGGATTTAACTTGCATTGGACATTGATGATATTTTGTTTAATAATTTCCACATTTTGTTTAATCACTTTTTTGGGGAATAGAAACAAATGTGGATCATTTTCAGCCAGTTGGCTAGGTCTTCCATATTTGTTGGTATAGATGAGTGAGCACATCCAGGGCTGTATCTGTTTGTTAAAACACGGTATTTGGTATTCCATCAATTTCTGGGGCCTTAGATTTTTTGCCAGTGCCCTCAGTGTAATGAATGTCTTCTTTCATTACCATTGGTTCTTGATTATATTCTACTTCTTGAAAATTGTTCAGTGGTGACCAATTATTTTGATACAATGACTCAGTGTATTTCTTTCATCTTCTTTTGATGCTTCCTGCATCATTCAAAGTTTTGACTATAGAATTCTTCTGTATTGCAATCATGGCTTACATTTGTTCTTCAGCTCTCTTAGCTTTAGAAAAACCTGACTTAAGTTCAGGAAAACATAGAAACAAATATCTCAGGTATAAATAAATATCACAAATATAAAAACTGTTTCCCTTGTTCTTTTTTGTGTATTATTTTCATACTTATTAAATCTATATATAAGTCCAGAAAAAGTGTTATAGTCATTGTTACAATCATTATTTTGTACCATTTTATCACTTAAAGAAAGTAAGAAAAGAGCTCAGTAGATAGAGAAAATGAGAAGAAAGAAAATAGATGACATATTATCTTTTAAAATTATCTACATAATTCCGTTCATACAAAGTTTTTTAAAGAAACTTTTACCAAGTTTTAAGCAACCCCCCCCCCATTTTACTAAGTTTTACCTTTACAAGTTGAATAAGGATAACAGAAGAAAAACTGATGCCTTTGAGCTGTGGTGTTGGAGAGTACTGAACTGTTAAAAGAACAAATATATCTTGAAGAGGGTGAAGCCAGAATATTCCTGGGAGGCAAGAATGGTAAACATAATTTGTTGTACATGTGTCTTGCATATATGTTGCTAGAAGAAGCTATTCCTTGGAGAGGCACTTCCTTCTTGGAAAGGTAGAGGGATGGCGAAGGAGAGCAAGACCCTCAACCAGGTGGACTGACGAAATGACTGCAGCAATGGGCTCAAAGGTGTCAGAGATTGTGAGGTTGGCAGAGGATAAGACAGAATTCAGATCTGTTGTTTATAGGGTTGCTGTGAGTTGTACTTGCCTTGACAGAACCTAACAACAAAAACTTCACATCAGTTTAAGAAACCTTTACCATCTTTGGACTCTGTTTTAAAAACCCTTCTGATCTGTGAGTTGGAGCTGGCAGTGTAAACTTCAGTACAATCCTCAACATTGCTACTGGAGAAATAAACAATTTACGTCAATCTCAAGTTATAAATGCTAGTTAGGTCGCCTTCCCCAATAAAAGACCACTAACTTAATAAAAATAAAATTAGCTATGTAATTACTTTTCCCAGAGTTCTCTTTTAATGTTTACAAGTTTTCCCCATACACCTTATATTTCACGCATTCCTTCATTTTTCCCCTCAATATACTTTGTATTTCACACATTCCTTCATCTACATTGTGTTTCATCTGATTATTCTCACACATCGTGTCATAAAATTAAACTATGCCTACTCACTATTACTTTATCTTTTCAAATCTCTACTGGATCTTTTGTAAACCCTTCATTCCCTCCCTGCCTGCACCAAACTCTGTGACCTCATGATTTCCCTGCCCAGCCCCTTTGCCCCCTTTGGACATTGATACACATTTTACTAGTTATCCTCCTGTTTTTATATTATTTTAAAAATTTTTGCTTAAGTGTAGATTAAATTATGATCTAGTGTCACTTTATTTCAGTCTGGCCAATTTCCTTTAGTAATTATTCCTTTTTGATTAAGTGTGCTATTTAATAATTTTCTTGTTGTTGTTATGGGAATATACTTAGTTTTTGAAAGCCAGTCCTGATGAACGCAGAACTCTTGGTTGATACTATTGTTTGTTTGTTTGAAGGAATAAATTACATCACTGTCTTCTAGATATCTTCTAACAAGAAGTCAGTTTTAACCTCATTTGTGGTTTCTCTTGAGTGTGAGGAGTTGTTTTTGTCTTATTATATTTTACTTTCTCTTCAGAAACTAACTATGGAAGCTATAGTTTTCACTTCCTTGAGCTAACCTGACTTGTAGTTTGTTGAGCTTCTTGAATGTGTAAACTCGTGGTTTTCCTCTAGTTAGTCGATTTTTTACTTTACCAAGCATGATGTCTTTCTCCAAGGACAGGTCCTTACTGATGACATGTGAAAAATATGTGAGGTAGAGTCTCACTATCCTTTTTCTATGGGGCATTCTCACTGCACTTCTTTCTAGACTTTGTTGGTTCTTTTACAAGTCTGTTGCTTTAGTGCCATCTAGTTGGAATTGACTCATAGCTGACTCTCCAGTGCTTTTTCAGAGGCAGTAAATTGCATGGGAAGAGATAGCCCATCATTTTCTTGTGAAGCAGCTGGTGGATGTTAACTGTGTGCCTTTGGGATTGCAGTGCAGCTTCTTACTACTAGGTCCCTAGAAGTAGCTCTTCATTGCTGAGGCAAATCCCTTTTTATGCTCATTTGCAAATAACATCATTCCTCTCAGGGAGAAGATGCCAATTTTCCTGGGTGAGACCTGCTTGCCTTTGCATCAGAGCTTGCAGTTTGTGCAGTCACCCATATATAGAGTGGTAACTCCAAGGACACCATAGAGGAGAATAGGAGCTTCTGGTATTCAAGTTTTGCCCATCCCAACTTGGAATCTGCCTTATAACTAAGCTGAGTCAAAGACAATCATTTCCTCATAGTCTGTTCAAGCAAGTCTAACGCTCCTTTACTAAAATGATAAACAATTTTCTTAGCCATGTCCCATCAAAAAGGAGCTCCTACAGCACAAAGCTGGGATTGGTGGAAACCCCAGTAATCTTTTTATTCTAAAGAAAAAGCAGAACTCTAGGTGAGATGCTGAGAGGAGAAGGAGCCTTATTTTTTTTTTACTGCAACCACTCATTGGAGGCAAAGATGGTGTAAGAACATCTCATATACTTAAAGCATCTTGCTAGGAAAGTTTGTTCATTGGAAAAGGACATCACACTTGTCAACGTGGAGGGACAACATAAGAGCAGAAGACTCTCAATCAGGTAGATTGGCCCAGTGACTGCTGCAATACGCTCAAGTGTATCAGAGATTGTGAGGATGGCACAGGACAGGGTTCAGACCTGTTCATAGGGTCATTGTGAGTTGTTCTCAACTGAACAGCACCTGACAATAGCAGCAGCTCAGGGCGGAGATCTCTAACTTAAAGCTGAGAGCAGCTTATGGTTTAAATGGACTACTCTCATAGAGCTCTAGTAGATTTGAAAGATAAATATTTCCCCATTTGCTTTATCTCTACTTTTCTCTCTACTTTTTTTATCTCTCTGTTTATCTAATTTTAAAAAGCTAAAGGGTTATTTCACAGTAAGGAGAATCTTGTGAACTCATCATAGGGCCATTCCAAATGTCTCACTTCTTCATATGTAAAATACTAATAGTGGAAGATTAGAAATTATTATTGCTGTTGTTGTTAGGTGCTGTTGAATTGAGTATGGTTTATAGTGACCCTATGAACAACCCACCCCATTCTGTGCCATCCTCATCATCTCTGACACATTGTTGTTGTTGTTGTTAAGTGCCGTCAAGTCATAGGCGACTCAGAGACCCTATGAATGAAAGTCCTCTACACTTGCGTGATTTTCATCCTCTCTCCAGGTTCATAGGGTTTCCAGAGGCAAGCTATTACGGAAGTGGATGCCACTCCTGCTTCCAAGCTTGTTTCAACCGGGGAGTGCCATCAAACACTGTCCGCCATGGGTAACCGTTATTGCATTTAACACATCAGTGTCACAGTGTTCAGCTTCACAGCAACCACAAGTTACCTCTATACGGCAAGTGGGCACACCAGGGCTATACGACCTAGAAGACTGTTTGAACAAAAACAATGAAAAACAGGCCCACGCGCCACGGATTAGAGTCATCCACCTTTGGTTTGGTAGCATCGCTTTCAGTCCACTAGGCCAACTGGTCTCTCTCTGACACATTATTGAAGTCACCATGTAAATGTAAATCCATCTTCTTGGGGGGTTTCCTTTCCTTCACTGACCCTCTCTTTTTCCAAGAATGATGTCTCTTTTCACGGAACAACCTTGCCTAGATACATACCCAAAGTAAGAAAGATAACACTTCCTTATCTTTGCTTCCAAGGAACACGGAATACTAATACATTAATCCATTTAGATGATATGGAAGAATTCACTGCAGACCACATGCTGCCAAAGCAGTCCTACAAAGAACCAGAAGTAACCCTAAGTTACTATTATTATTACAATTACAATTACTGTTGTAATTGATTGACATGAAATACACGTAATTGCAACTGATGTTCGACTGAAGCCTTATTAATACTGACAGATCTTGGTGGAAAGTAGACAAGATATTCCATATAGTCAGATATTCTATTAATTTTTAGTGGAAAAAAATGTCTATAGATTACAAGTAGGAATGATTTTAAATCTGTACAATGTAATGTCTCAAATCACTAGAAGACTTGATTATGGCTTGTACTTGGAAACCTGGAAATAAATTTCATCAGAAAAAAAGAATCATAATCCATTTTATAAATGTTAAATAATTTGAAAAACCAAATCAACAACTTATTCTTTTGGTAAAATTCATGAAATGGATATGAAGTGTGGTCCCAGGCTCAGGGGTTAGAGCCCTGGTCTTATGGTCTTGTGAGGAGTGGTGCTAGGATAGCTATTTCATGTTCTTGCTTTTTCACCATTACTCTGGAGACCACTACTTTCAGATCTGCTTAACCTATAAAGTTAATAGAAGAATAGAAGCTTCCTTCTTTGCTCTTTGTTACAAAGTTTCTAGAGTCCTCATTAGGGATGAGGGAAAGAGGAAAATGAATTAAAGGGGCCATGTTCTAAAAATGGCTGATGACACATAGGCAATTTATGCCAAATTATTTTTTCTGTAGCTCTTTTCTACTCATTACAATGAAATATAGAATTGTTATGATTGTACAAAGAAAGGGTGTCTAGACATCTTAAATAAAGAGAATGCTAAAGTGTTATTGAACTTGAATATCTGTAAAATTACCTCAGTTCCTCTGCATAGTTTCTGTGAGGAGACACTATCTGAGAGGAATGAACTGAGAAGGGTATTCTATAGGTACTTAACAGCTGCTATGGCTAAGACTAGCAAAACACATCATTAAGGATGATAGATGATTAAGCCGAAGGACAAGAGGTGAATTTGGCAGCCGATCAGGGAATATGGCAATGGAATATTGTGATAGCACTTGAATTGGCTTCAGCGATTCCTTGTGCAGATATTTCTGATGCGTCTGTGTTAAATATTTGAATTCCATTTCCAAGAAGGAATAATAATGAAAGTCTCCTTGAGTTTCATCAGCAGTAATAGGAATTTAGGAAAGATCAGTAAATAAATTTACCATTGTTTTCCTAATACTGAACTACACCATTATTTGATATACTTTGTAAGCCTTCAAGAGAAATTCTTCAAAAAAAAAACCAAACCACTCTCAAAGACTCTTCATACTTTAGTAATTAAATTTTTCATCTACTACACAAGTCTATTAAGCTCTGCTATGAACAGACTTTGTTTACAACTGAGAATTCTTTATTTCTGTTTTATATCAATATATGATCAACATCAGGAACACATGTTCTAGATTCTTCATTTATGGAATTGAGAAAATCTTGTTGTTTTTGTTGTTGTTACGTGCCATCTATTCAACTTAAAACTGAGAGCAACACTGTGAACAACAGACCTGAATCTTGCCTTATCCAGTGCCATCCTCACCATCTCTGATATCCTTGAGACAATTGTTATACTCACTGTGTCAATTCATCTTGTTAAGAATCTTCTTTCTTTCCCAGCCTGACGTCTTTCTCCCAAGGGCTGACCCTTCCTAACAACATGCTTAAAGTATGTGAGACTAAGCTTTACTCTCTTTGTCTCTAAGGAGCACCCTGGTTGCACTTTCTCCAAAATAGATTTCTTTGTTCTACTGAGATAATGCTGTTGTTATTTTGTACATCAAATCTCATAGCTGACCTTCCAGAGAGTTTTTAAAGGCTATAAACCACATGGGAAGAGATTGCCACCTCCCTCCAATGAAGCTGCTTGTGGATTCGAATCTCATGCCTTTTGACTAACAAGGCAACACCTTACCACTGACCCACCAGAGCTCCCTAGTGGTATGGTAGAAATCTCAAATCCAAAAGTTTGCTGCAAGTATCATATAAGTTCACACATTAAATTGCTTTGTAAATACTCAGTTCTTTAAATATTATTATGCAATAAAATGAGTAAAGTAAAAAAACTACTCAAAGCTAAGACCAAAGGTCACATGTCAGTATATGTGTTTTAAAAGCTTTGTTCCAAGGAACAGAGGTCTAATGATAAAATAGTATACTGGTTCTGATAATGATAAATCCATTTAGCAGTCCTGGCACACAATTCATGCTTCTTCTAAAGACCACATGAATAAAGTGAGTGTTCTTGTGTACTGCCCAAATCAATCTATGCATGTGTTTCCCTAGCTAGAGAGCCTCAATTCAAATAGACAATACACATTTATTACATAAGACTTTTCTTTGATAACTATCTGACATTCTAAAGACCATCACTATCATTCCTAAAAACAAGAATCCTCCTTTATTGACTCTTGGGCTCATTAAGTGAAGATTTGATAGCATTTTTTTTTGTGCTACCATTATTGTTTATTGCCTTGGTGTTGATTTTGACTCATGGTGTGATCTCATACACTAAGTCATGGCTCATATATCAGAAATACAGCGTGTGTTTGTATTGTCTCTGTCATTATTGTTGTTGTGTGCCATCAAGTCAGAACTTACACATAGCTGACTCTCCAGCAGGTTTTCAGAGGCCATAAGTCACATGGGAGGAGATTGTCCATCCTTCTCCTGTGGAGTTTCTGTTGTGTTTGGTTGTGTGCCTTAGGGACTGTAATGCAGCTTCCTACCTCTACGCCACTGAAACTCCAGTATTGCCTCTGTTGTGTTGTACACCATGGAGCTAGAACTGACCAATCGCTGACCCTCTAGTGGGTCTTCAGAGGCAGTAATCACAGAGGAAGTGATTGTCCATCCTTCTATGGAGAAGTTGGTGGATTCCAACCTCCTGCCTTCAAGTTTGCAGTGCAGATTCTTACCGCTAGGCCACCAGAGCTCTCTATTGCCTCTAGTGGCATAGTATTGCCTCTGGTGGTGGGTAACTGACCAAAAGATTAACAGTTTAAATCCACCTGCCATTTCATAAGTAGTAGCTTACACATTAGACACTGTGTGTATAAATAATTGTTTTGAATAGTCCATGTACGATTATTGATAGGTACTGTTGAGTTAGTTCTGACTCTTAGTGACCCACTCCTCAACATAAACTTTGCTCCACCCTCACAATCTTTTGTATCCTTGAGCCCATTGTTACTGTCACTGGATCAGTTAATCTCATTGAGTCCTGTCTTTTATGTGGACCCTTCACTTTCACAAGCCTAACATCCTTCTACATGGATTATTCCTCTTGCTAATAATATGCCAACTTGTGGAAACCAAACAGAACCTGAAATACTTGCTGCAGGAGGTCAAGAACTGCAGCCTTCAACATGAATTGAAGCTCAATATGGATTGAATCAAGAAGACAAATGTTCTCACCACTGGGCTGGTTGGCAGCATCATGATAGGTGGTGAAGAGATTGAGATAGTTAACAGTTTTAGTTTGCTTGGCTCCACAATCAACATTCTTGGTACCAGCAGCCAGGAAATAAAAAGACTAATTTCACTAGGAAAGTCTGCTGTCAGAGACCTCTCCAAAGTACTTAAGAGCAATGATATCAGTCTGGAGACTAAGATATGCCTAACCAAGGCCATGGTCTTTGCAATTACTTGCTATGCATCTGAAAGCTGGACAATGACTAGGGATGATAAAAGGAGAACTGATGACTTTGAGCTGTGGGGCTGGAGAAGAATATTGAATGTGTCATGAAGTGCTAGGAGGCTGCTCCTTGGAGACAAGGATTCTGAAGTTTCCTCTGACTTACTTTGGACATGCTGCAAGTTGGGACCTGTCCTAGGAGAGGGACATGATGCTTGGGAGGGTGGAGTGACAGTGCAAGAGAGGAAGACCCTGGATGAGATGAATTGATTCAGATCAGCACAGAATAGAGCAGGTTTTAGGGCTATTATATGTAGGGTCGCTATGAGTTACAGTTGACCTGACAACACATAACAACAACAACAACAATATGCCTGAAATATGTGAGATTTGAGTCTACTTCTGTCAAGACAGATTCTGGATCGTGTATAGATTTATACACAATAATAATTCTATAAGGACTTGGAGGAAGAGTTTAGGTGAGATTATCTTAAAGACATGACTAAGAGCTAAATTGAATCTTAGTAATTGTTGGTGAAGGAGAGAGAAAAGGCATTCTAAGGAGAAGGGAATGTGTATGTAAAGGGATGGAGGCATGTGGGAGAGGCTGACATTTCTAAGGAAATGGGAGGAAATGACTCTGGAGAAGTGAGTGAAACCAGTTAATGGATATTTGTTAGAGAACGATATCATACAGTACTTAATTTAGTGCAACATTGTTAATGATTATATTAAAGAAGTTGAAGGTAAAGGATGGCTCAGGGATGGAGAACAATTGGGCAATTTTGTGAACAGCAGAGGACAGCTGAGATTCAATGGCAAATCATGAGATTAAACCCTTAAAATGTGCCACTTCTTTGTGGGAAAGGTCATGGGAAGGTAATCAAACCCAAATGGTATAAGGCCATGATAGCCCCTGGAACTGGAGTCCTTTCACCCATTGCCCTGAGGGATCTGGATCTTGAGCAATGGTTCTTCTTCCTTTCTTACAGCCCTCAGTGGAGGCAGCCTACACTAAAGGGCAGTTCACTTCTTTCTCTAAAGATATGGTTTCCATTTTAACTTGTTAATTTCTTTCTTTGTGTGCATTCATTCCCCGCCCCCCCCCTCCCCAGTAAGAAGTTTAAGAAGATGTGGGATGAATAACTAAGGCAAGTGTCTCAATTTAACCCATTCTCAGTTCAGGCTTCACTTTTGATTCTTCTAAAATATCCCACTTGATGCCAAAGCCATTTTAAAATAATTATATTTTTCACTGCCAAAATAATGAAAATAGCACTTCTATAACATATAAAGAAATTTTAATTCAGTATATATCTATTTCCTTCAAGACTTCACCATTATCTGATAGAAAATTTTCTTGGAGTTGATGTCAAAGACTGCAATGATTGATAATATCTTAAGGGTCAAATAGGTTGTCACTAACCACTCTGGCCAATTCTTGCTCACTTAATCCCAAATTGATTAGTTCAAAGAACCTCAGGAAGTGTCTTACTTCTTAAGATTGTTGTCACAAGATCTTAACGGCCCCTTCAAATGAAAATATACCTTGCAGGCCTGGTAACTGACCTATTTGATTCCAACATAGATCATAATAATTTGACAGTGTCACTTATTTTTGAGTCTGATTGCCTTCTTTGCCTCCGGGTGTGAGAGAAAAAGGTATATGTGACTGAAAGAGTTAAGTGGATTTTATTATAATGTGCTCCTATTTCATTTCCCTCCCTTCAGCTCCTTCGCAAAATGTTAATCTAATTGTGATACTATCACTTTGATGACAATATGACAAGACAGACAAATTTGATTTTATTCTCCACAGAGCAAAGCATATGCTGCTTGGGAGGCTTTGACAGAGAGAAGGACATAAAACAAATGGAGTTCATGAATATACAATTTTTATTGTACACAGTAGTGACATCTAAACTTCAGAGAGTAGGTGGGTGAGACTGAGGCTTTACTATTGAGATTAATGGGTACGTAAAAAGGTGCCAACAGAGAGTACTACAGTTTATGTTAAAAATGTCGATGTGGATAAGAATAATTTTCTTCTCAAGATGAATGATTTAATGGCTATGAGACATTTGTGCCCAGTAGCAGTTCCTCAAAAGTAATTTTTTGTTGTTATGGTAAATTATATAATCTTAACTGCAATTATAGGGCTGTTTAGGTAAAGGTCAAGTTAGTACAGCTGATGGTTATAAAGTAAAAGGGAAATTGGTCTATGGATTCCCTTGTTGATAGCTTATGAATAATTTCAAGTGAGATGATTTTTTGGTAACTCTATTTCTCGTTTAATGTAATATAGCAGGTAAAGACAGCACACATTAACAAAACACAAATTAGATTGCTCTAAGTAAACATGTATCTTCTAAAGGAACAGGGTTGTTGGAAAAGGACAGTTTGAAGGTTAAGGACACCCTGCAAACTAGATAGGAACATTTCCAAGAAAATCAGAAAAATGAGCAGTATTGAGAAATGTTGAGTATCTTTCACTCCTTCTCAATCTAGCTTAATGAAACATAAACTCTAACAGCGTTTCTGATCACTTTTCAAACCATGTTCTATCTTAATGAAACACAAAATCTAACAGCGTTTCTGGTCACTTTTCAAACCTTGTTCTGACATTGAGATTCGGCTCACTTTGTTTAGAGCTAAGATGAAATGATTGTTTGAGTAATAGCTAACAAGAAGAGTTTGGATCTTCATATGTGAGTTTCAGAGTATATTTTCTAGGTCCAACTTGAACTTCAAAATGTTTTCTTTATTTTATGAAGTAGGATAAATGGTAAAATCATAACATGAAATACACAAGTACTTATAAATAGTAAATATATTAAAGATTAAAAAAATAGAATACTTTTCCTAAATTGTTAGGTGTCATGGAGTTAGCTACAAGGCATAGTGACCCCATATACAATAGAATTTAAAACCCTACCTGATTCTGTGCCTGCCTCTCAATTTCTGCTGTGCTTAAGCCCATTGTAGAAGCCACTGTGTCAATCTACCTCATTGAGAACCTTCTTTTTCACCCATCTCTTACTTTATCAAACATGAAGTTCTTCTCTAGGGATCAATATGTCCTAATAACATATTTAAGGTACATGAGACAAAGTCTCACCATCCTTACTTGGGAACAGCATTCTGGATCTATATACTTCATCCAAGAGAGATTTAGTTGCTCTTCTGGCATCGCTTTGCTTATTCATTGTCCAGTCTTCTCACGCATTTGAGGTGCCTGAAAACACCATGGCTTAAATCAGACGCACCTTAGTCCTCAATTGACATCTCTTCTTTTTCATCCCATAAAGAGGTTTTTGATGTGTTTTGGTTTTGGTTTTGGTTTTGTTTTAAAGAACACTTTTATTCAGTGCAATATGTCATTTAATTTCTTGATTCTGAGGGGACAGCATAAACCCCATTTTTTATAAACCCCTATTAATACCAGAAGCAGAAGCAGACCATAAAAATTCTTAGCTGAAGGCAAACACAAATGCCCCGGGTAAAGTCTTATCTGTCCTTGAAAAGTAAAGAATTAACTAGTGTCTACATGACACAAAAAAGAGTAAAGGCGGGCAAAGTAGCCAGCCCGTCAAAAGTTGACCCACATGACTGATCCCCCAACCCACCAACCAAGATCTCAATCTCCCTGCCCTGACAGGGCTCCCAGGAAAGCCATAAAAGCAATAATGAGGGGGGACTCAGGGCTTTTTCCCTCGCCACCTTCCGAAGGAGGGAGAAAGTCTCCACATGTGGAACAAAGTGCTTATTTGTATTTACAAATGTGTGGATTAATTCTTTTTAGGGGCATTTTGTGGGCAGAACAATTGCTGCCTCTACAGATAACTGTGGGTCCAAATAAACTGAAATCCCAGACAACTTCAATATCCTAAAATTAAATTCTGAAAAAAATACCTGTGATTAATTCAGGCAATATATCTAAAAATAAATAAATAATGTGGCTAAATGATATAATATCCATCTCTGAGTTTCTATATGATTCTGATCAAGAGGAAAAATTTAATATAATGAAATGTTAAATGGAATGGGTTAGATTTGGTATTTAAGATATATTTAGAATTACTGAATGATAAGGTAGTTAAATGCTTAAATCCAAAAGGTCTGTGGTTTGAGTCTGCCAGTTGCCTCAGACAAAGTAGAAGTGTCCAAAGGATTTCCAAGGCTACAAATCATAATTGGAGCAGACTGTCTCATCTTTCTCCTGCAGAGCAATTGGTGGATTCACATTGCTGACTGCTAGGTTAGCAGCCCAATCAATGTTTAACCTAATCTGCCACTGAGAATCCTCAGTCTGCATTCATCAAGATGGCCAAAACTCCAAAATAAAACTCCTTGCATGAAGTTGATTCAGACTTAGTGTCCCTACAAGGTATAGTAAACTGATCATAGAATTTCCAAAGGTGTTAATCTTTCCAAGAAGCAAACTACCAACGTTGGAAACCCTCCTGAGCAGCTATTACTCTGTCATGTATAATCACTGTGAGCTAGAATTGACCCAAACACAACAGAGTTGGTTGTTCATTTTAGTATCTCTATGCATGGCACAAAGTGTTAATCACTTGAGTACCAACTGAAATACTGGCTATTTGAATCACCCCTTAGGTATCTGAGAAGAAGGTGTTTGGTTCCAAAAAAGTCATGGCCTTGAAAAACCTATAGATACACCCTTTTGCTCTATAATACATAAGCTGTTAAGGGTCAGAATCAACTAAATAGCAACTGTTTTCGTTTCTACTTTTGTTTTTTAGGGGATGATGGTGAAATGTTGTTTCTAAGAATAATATATTGTCCAATACTTTGCACAAAAGGTCTTCCTTTAAAATTTCTTTCTGCAGATTCCAAGCTATGTATGATTTTCCTTTTCTAAAATAATCATAATAAATAGTGACTTAGCTATTTTAAAATACTTAAATAGATATACTTGATAATTACTTCTATATTAGCTGAACTATTTGTTTTACTAATATGGGTTGATATTCCAGTTAAAGCAAATTTTAAGTAGGTAGGATGGCAAAGGACACACTGACAAAGGAGATTAATCAGAACTGGCTTTGACAAGCACTGTGGCAATTGGACAATTAAAACAGACTTTCAAGGGGGGGAAAATGAAGAACAAACTGGGGAGGAGGGTAGAGAAAATAGTGCAATAATGAATGAATGAAAACCCCAAATCTCTGTAAATGTTCATTAAAATTAATAAAATTTAATAAAAAAAATTTTAAGTAGGCCCTGCTTGCTGAAACTGAAGATGACATGAAGCGCCTGCTGCAGAGTGTCAAGGACTGCAGCCTACAATATGGATTGAGGTTCAATGTCAAGAAGACAAAGATTCTCACCACTGGACCAATTGGCAGCATCAGGATGGATGGTGAAGAGATTGACATTGTACACAGCTTTAGTTTGCTTGGCTCCACAGTCAACAGTCTTGGCACCAGCAGCCAGGAAATTAAAAGGTGCATTGCCATGGGAAACCTCTCCAAAGTATTGAAGAGCAATGGTGTCTCTCTGGAGACTAAGGTGCATCTGATACAGGCTATGGTCTTCACAATCACTTGTTATGCATCAGAGAGTTGGACAGTTACCAAGGAGGATGGAAGGAGAATTGATGCCTTTGAGGTGTGGTGCTGGAGAAGAGTATTGAGAATACCGTGGACTGCTAGGAAAACAAACAGATTTGTCCTGGAAAGGGTTAAGCCGGGTGGCTCCTTGGAGGCAAGGATTCTGAGGCTCCGTCTAACATACTGTGGACATGTTGTGAGGAGAGACCGGTCCTTGGAGAGGGATATCATGCTTGGGAGGGTGGAGGGACGGCGCAGGAGAGGAAGGCCCTCTATGAGGTGGATTGATTCAGTGACTGGGATAATTGGGATGGGAGTATCAGAGACAGTGCGATTGGCACAGGACAGAGCGGAGTTTAGGGCTGTTGTACATAGGGTTGCTATGAGTCGCAAGCAACTCGATGGCACATAACAACAACAACAACAACAGGAGTTCTGGTGACCTAGTGGTAAGAATCCATACTACAATCCCTAAAGCACATGGTTCGAATCTGCCAGCTGCTCCATGGGAGAACAATAGACAATCCCTTTCATGCGATTACCACCTCTGAAAATCTGCTGGAGGGTCAGCTATGGGTTGGTTCTGACTCAATGGTACACAACAACTCAACAGTCGACTTCTGGCTGAGCAATCCTGCTTCACAGTCCATCATATTCTGGAAGTGAAATTTGTCCACTATGATTTACCTTTCGGGTATTTTAAATTCCAGCAGCATAACTTTCAGCATCACAGTAACACCACAGTACAGAAAATTGACAGAAAAGTGCCCTAACTACTGTTGTTGTTGTTGTTACTAGGTACTCTCCAGTCAACAACAATTCTGTAAATGATTCATTTAAACCCTGCCCTACCTGTGCCAGCTTCACCATCTCTGCTATACTTGAGCCTTTCAATACAGTCACTGCACCATTCCATCTGAAGGATCTTCCCCTTCTTCACTGACCTTCCCACTTTCCAAGCGTGAAATTCTTTTCCAAAGACTGACCACTCCTAACAACATATTCAAAGTATGTGAGATGAAATTTCATGTCATCATCGTTGCGTTTCCAAGAAACACCCTAGCCACACTTTCTCCAAAACCTATTCCATGGGACATGTTGTTATGTTTGGAATTCCATGGGATGCCATTCAGTGCTCTTCCCAAAAATCACAACTCAAAAGACAACAATTCTTCTGTCATCCTTATTCATCATCTACCTTTCAGGTACAGAGAAAGTAATCGAAAAGATCACAGTTTGAATCAAGCACACTTTGTCTTAAAACTGTCATCGTTGTTCTTTAGCACTTTGAAGAGCTTCCTAACAGCAAATTACCCCAATGCAACAAGTTTTTGATTTCCTGACTGCTGATAACAAAGGTTCTAAGAGTGAATGCAAATAAGATGAAATTGCTAATAAAGGTTCTCTCTTCTCCATTTATCATTTGTTTCATGGCCTCCTAGCTAGGTTGTGTCATCTGCATAACACAAGTTGTTAATGAATCTTCCTCCCATCTTAATGCCACAGCCTTCTTTATAATGTCTAGCTTCTTAAAAGATTTGCTTAGCAGATAGCTGATGGATTTAGTAAACAATCAGCTGTGGGCTGGAAGCCTCTGGTTCTAGTCAATCAGGACCTGGTGGGAGGGCCTTTGTATTTAAAAGCCAGTTGGGCCTTGACTAGGTCTCCAGTTTGGAGGCTCATGCTTGAAGCAGTTGGCTTCCAGATGGTAGGTTCTCTTGATTTTGTTGAAGTAGAATGTTAACTGTTTGGTTGTTTTGGTTTTTTTCTTTTTAAATTTATGTATTTAATTTTTTTAAAATTTTGGTCACGATAGTGTGTGAGCTGATGGATTTAGTAAATAATCAGCTGTGAGATAGAAGCCTTTAAGTCAATCAGGACCTGGTGGGCAGGCCTTTGTATTTAAAAGTTGATTCGGCCCTTGGGCCTGTTGTTAATTGTGTTTTGGAAGAACATTGTTCTAAGTGTTAAGCACTGGTTTGTCAGTTTGCTGTACTGAGAATAGAATACCTGGGTTGCTGTGATACTGAATGCTGTACCACTGTTGTGTCAAATGCCATTATGGATACCTATGGTGGACAGGGTTTGGTGGAGCTCACAGATTAAGACAGGCTTTGGAAGCAAGATTGGCATCCACTTCTTGAACAACAGGCCTTTGGAAACTCTTTGAACATTGTTTGATGATCTTGGGCAATTGTTCTAGAACAGGGTTCAGATCTTTTGTTCATTTGATTGCTATGAGTCATACTCAATTGAAAAACAATAACTGAGCAAGTATGGAGAAAGGATTCAGCCCTGATGTACTCCTTTCTTGATTTTATACCATGTCATGTTCTCCTGCTCTATATGGAGCCTCTTGTTGTAAATATAGGTTTCACATGAGTACAATTAAGAGGTCAGAGATTCCCATTCTTCTCAATGGTAGCCAAAGTTTGTTATGATCTGCACAGTCAACTGTCTTTGCATAGTCGATACAGCAAAAATAGATATATATCGTATAGTCTCTACTTTCAGCTAGGAACTCTGGTGGCTTAGTGATAAGGAGCTGTACTGCCAACCCAAAGTATATAGTTCAAATCCACCAGCTGCTCTGTGGGAGGATGGGAAATCTCCTCCCATGTAATCTACTGACACTGTAAAGCCATTAGAGGTTCTGAGTAGATGGTACATAACAAAACACCTTACCTAATAGCCAACTATAAAACAAACAATCATACAAATATCATTTAAAAATTATGCATGCCACAAAAAAAATTACATGTATGATAGCCCACACTTAGATTAGACTAGCACATACCGTGCTGGAGGCGGAGCCTTCATATTGGGAATCACAGAAGAGAAGGAGCGGTTGCAAACAGACACTAATGAGACTGTTAAGAAAGAAATGGAACACATAACTATTGACATACTGGGCCCTGGTGAAATAAAACAGATTGGCATGGGACATTTAAAATCAGATATTCATATGATCTATTATGCTGGAAATGAAAAGGTGAGGAAAAATGGGGTTGCATTCATAGTTAAAAAACTATTTCTAGATCTGCCTTAAAACACAATGCTGTGAGCAACAGGATAATATCCATGTACATACAAGGGAGACCTGTTAATACCACTAATTATCCAAATTTATGCACCAACAACTAGAACAAAGAGGAGGAAATAAATTACTTCTACCAACTATACAATTAGAAATTGATCGAACATGCAATCAAGATGCATTAATAATAATGGGTGACTGGAATGCAAAAGTTGGGAATAGGAAGAAGGATTGGTAGTTGAGAAACACGGAGCTGGTGACAGATATAATGCTGTAGGCAGAATGATAAAATTGTTTACAATCATTCATTTATTAATTGCAAATACTTCTTATAAGCAACACAAATTCGATTCTATGCATGGACTTAGTGATGGCCTACACAGGAATCAGATCAATTACATCTGTAGAAAAAAATCACTGGAGAAGTTCAATATCAGGCCAGGAGCTGAAGACCATTAACTACTAGTATGAGAACTCATACTGAAGCTAAAGAATATTGAATCTACAAGAACTAAAGTTTGATTTAAAATCTATCTCACCTGAATTTTAAGACCATCTCAGGAACAGGTTTGAGGCTTTGAACACTAATGAATGAAGATCAGATGAACTTTGGGAAGATATTCAGAATATCATCCAGGAAGAATGCAAAAGGTCATTATAAAGACACAAAAGAAAGAAAAGACCAAGATGTCAGAAGACACTGAATATTGCAATAGAAAGCTGAGCAGCCAAAGCAACAGGAAGAAATCAAGAAGTAAAGATGCTGAACAGATTTTAAAGAGCAGGTTGGGAAGACAAAGCAAAGTATTATAATGAAATGCGCCAAGATTTTGAGTCAGAAAATCAAAAGAGTTAAATTCATTATGTATTTTCTTAAGCTGAAGGAACTAAAGATCTAATTCAAGCCTCAGGTTGCAATACTTAAGGATGCTATGGGAAGAATGTTCAACGACCTAGGAAGCATCCAAAGAAGATGGAAAGAGTACATGGAGTCACCATACCAAAAAGAATTGGTTGACACAGAAGACTATCATGAAACAACATTATGACCAAGAGGCAATAGTGATGAAAGAGGAAGTTCAAGCTGCTCTGAAGAAATTGGCAAGAAACAAGGCCCCAGGAATTGATAGCATACCAATTGACATATTTCAAATGATGCCCTGGACATGTTCACCAGGTTGTACTAAGAAATCTGAATGGCAAATACCTGGTCAATGGAATGAAGAGATTATTCTTTGTTCCCATTCCAAGAAAAAGTGACCTGGTAGAGTATGAAAATTATTGAACAACATTAATATCACACAAGCGAGATTCTGCTGAAAATTATCCAAAAGCAACTGGAACAGTAAGTACATCCACAGAGACCTGACAGATGTGTAAGGTGGGTTAGAAGAGGCCATGGTATTAGAGACATTATAGCCAATGTTAGACGGATCTTAGCTGAAAGCAGAGAGTACCAGAGGAATGTTTATATGTGTTTCATTGACTATGCAAAGGCATTTTATTGTATGGCTCACAACAAACTGTGGTTAACCTTAAAAAGAATGGGGATCCCAGAACACTTAATTGTGCTCATGTGAAAACTAAATTTGGGCCAGGAAGCAGTTGTCAGAACAGAGCAAGGAAACACTGTATGGGTCAAATCAGGAAAGGTGTACATCAGGGATGCATCCTATCTCCATTCCTTTTCAATCTACACATGGAACAGAGTTGGGTTTTTTTTTTGTTTTTGTTTTTGTTTTTTGAGAATGTGGCATCAGGATTAGAAGGGGACTCATTGATAACTTGCCTTATGCTGATGATATAATCTTGCTTGCTGAAACTAAGGAGGACCTGAGGTGTGTGCTGCAGAAGGTAAAGACAGTAATCTTCAATATGAATTGAAGCTCAACATCAAGAAGCAATGACTCTCACCACTGGGCCAATTAGTAGCATCATGATAGATGGAGAAGAAACTGAAACTGTTAATAGCTTCAGCTTGCTTGGTTCCAAAATCAATACTCTTAGCACCAGCAGTCAGGAAATCCAAAGGCAAATTCCTTTAGGTACATTTACTGTCAGGTACTGAAGAACAACATCATTTTAGAGACTAAGGTGTACCTGATCCAAGCAACCAAAATTACTTGCTTTACATCAGATGAACTATGAACAAGGATGACAGAAGAATTGAAGCCTTTGGATTGTGGTGCTGGAGAAGAGTATGGTACATACCGTGGACTGGTGAAAGAATAAACATGTTTGTCCTGGAAAAGGTGAAACCAAACTGTTCATGAAAACAAGAATTTTTAACTCTGTCTCACATTCTTTGACTGTATTGCCATGAGGGACCAGTCTTTGGAGAAGGACATCATGTTTGGAAGGTTGATGAAATAAAATAGAAGAAGACACTTGATGAGAAGAATTGACTTAGTGACTGGGGTAATGGAGGTAAGTGTGTCAGAGACGACTAAATTGGCTCAAGATGGGGCAGAGTTCACAGCTATTGTACATAGGGTTGCTATGAGACACAGGTGACTCCATGATACATAATAACACAACAACAACAACAATAGGGAATAACAAGGCTTTGAAAACCTTCTGAATAAAAGGCAAACAGTGTTGGTTTTAGTGCTGGAAGAGGAGTCCCTTGTTGTTGATAGCACTCAAAAAAAATAACAGAAAAAGCTGCACACATCCATTAATAATGGGAACTTGTAATATACTAAGTGTGAATATAGGAAAATAAGTTGTCAAAAATAAAATGGGATGCATACAGATCAGTATTCTAGACATTAATGAGCTGACATGAACTGTTGTTAGCCACTTTGACTCATAATCATGAAATCTAGTATACAAGGAATGACAAATTAAAGAGAAATGGTGTTCCATTCAGAAACAAAAGTAACATTTCAGGATTTATCACTAAATATATTGTTGGATAGGAAACTGTCCATACACATAAAAGGAAGACCTAGTATTCAATATATTCAATATATGCAACAACCACAAATATGCTCACCAGCTAGGAAATCCCGAGGTCAGTTGCTTCACTGACTGACAGAAAGAGATCCTTATGCATTCCCATTCCCAAGAAAAAGGATCTAATAGAATATGGTAATAATTTAATATCACTAATATCACATGAAAACAAAATATTGCTGATAATCACTCTAAACAGGTAGTACGAATTCATTGGCAGAGAACTGTTTTAAGTTCAAACTCGGCTTAGAATAGGCTGCAGCCATTCCTGATTGAAAGCAGAGAATATAAGAAAAATATCTATATGTTTTTCTATTTGTTATCTATTGGTGGCCCAATCCTTGGAAAAAGATATCATGCTAGCAAAGTTAGAAGGTCAAGGTAAGAGAGAAAGACTCTCGATGAGATTGAGTGGCACAGCCGCTATAAAAATTGGCTAGAATATGGTGGAGATCTTCAGGATGGATCAGTACAAGGCAAGTTTCTAATCTGTTATTCATAGGGTTGCCATAAGTTGTAGTTGACCCAAAGGTACCTAACACCTTGACAATAATACAGTTGGCCTATAGTGACTCAGAATGAGTCAGGTATATGTATTATGTCCATTATGGTTTTTCAGATACAACAACTCCTTACTTATTTACAAAACCAGATTTTTACATAACAATTGCCATTAAGTGAAAAATGAAGGATGGCTACTTCAATACGCAAAAATAGAGGATTAGTGCATCATTGTACAAGTCTATTTTGAATACACAAAAGCATTTGATTGTGTGGATCACAACAAATTGTGGTTAACCTTGAGAATGGGAATCCCAGAACACTTGATCAATAGAATCAGATGAAATTAAATTAGGATGGGTGTGTCAGAGGCATTGAGATTGGCACAGGATAGAGCAGGGTTTAGGGCTATTGTACATATGGTCGCTATGAGTTGCAAGGGACTCGAAGGCACATAACAACAAAACAACAACAAATATCATCTTGGTTGTACTTGTTCCAGGACAGATTTGTTTGTTCTTTGGACCATCCTTGATATATTCAATAACCTCTGGCAGTACAATTCAAAGGTAATTATTCTTCTTCAGTCTTCCTTATTCCTTGTACAGCTTTCACAGGCATATGCAACAATGCAAAACACCATGGCTTGAATTAGGCACGCCTTAGTCTTTAAACTGATAGATATACTTGCTTTCTACTACTTTACAGAGGTCACAGACATCACACTTGCCAGCTATAATATGTATTTTGATTTCTTTGCTACAGCTACCATGGATGTTGATTGTTGAGCCTAGTAAGTGAAATAGTTGACAATTTTATTAATTCCTCTCTTAAAAGGTTGCTTATTGGTCCAATGATGACCAATTTTGCTTTTTTGATGTTGAAGTATAAGCTATATGAGGGAGCTTTGGTGGCCTGGTGGTAAGAAGCTGTGCTGCAATCACAAAGGCTTGCAGTTCAAATCCACTAGCTGCTCCATGGGAGAAGGATGGGCAATCTCTTCCTGTACTGTTAACTGTCTCTGAAATCCCAAGGGAGGATCAGCTATGCTGACTCAACAGCAACAACAATCTATATGAAGGCTAAAATTTTTTACCTTTCGAATGTTTAAACTCTTCATTTCCTGTAAGCAAGGTTGTGTGTTTTTATATCACCGGTTGCTGATGAATTGACAAATTGAATTCTCCTGTCACATTCCTATTTTTGAACATCCAGCTTCTTGGATATTTGCTCAGCGTGCATACTGGAGACATGGAGAAAGAATACAACACTTTCTACTTTCCTCTGCTTTCAGTCAGTATCTCTCTCACATTAGCAATTCAACTCTCCTTCTAAGGCCTCTTTTGAATCCAAATTTAACTTCTAGCAGATTTCTGTTGATATCCTGTTCTCATCCTTTAAAAATTATCTTCCACAAGATTTCATTTCTGCATCATGGGAAGATATCAAGAATATTGTTCATAAAAAAATGTTAAAAGTTACTTCAAAGAAGGAAGAAGAAGAAGAAGAAAAGATCAAAATGGATGTCAGAAGAGAATCTGAATACTGCCGTAGAGTGCCGAGAAGCCAAAGCAAAAAGGAATCTAGACGTTAAGGAACCGAATAGAAAATTTCAAAGGGCTGCTTGGGAAGACAAGGCAAAATATTATAATGAAATGTGCAAGGAGCTGGAGTCAGAAAATCAAAAGGAATGAGCTTGCTCAGCATTTCTTAAGCTAAAAAGCTACAAAGAATTAAAGAATAAATTCAAGCCATGAGTCGCAATGATTAAGGAGGCTATAGGCAGAATATTGAGTGATTCAGGAAGCATTAAAAGCAGATAGAAAGAGTATACAGAGTCATTGTACCAAAAAGAATAGACTGACACAGAAGAATTAAAAAAAAAAACCAAACCCCAACCATATAAGCAAAAGACAATGGTGATGAAGGAGGAAGTTCAGAGTGCTCTGAAGGACTTGGAAAAAAAAAATCAAGCCGCAGGAATAGATGGAATATCAACTGACGTATTTCAGCAAACAAATATTGCCCTGCAGGTGCTCATCAAGTTGTGCCAAGAAATCTGAAGGACAATTACTTGGCCAATTGACTGGAAGAGATCCATATTTATTCCCATTCCAAAAAAAAGGTGACCTGACAGAGTGTAGAAATTATCACACAGTATCATTAATATCACACACTAACAAAATCCTACTGAAGATTATCCAGAAAAGACTTGAACAGTACACTGACAGAGAACTACCAGAAATACAGGCTGAGTTTAGAAGAGGTCATAGAGTGAGGGACATTATTGCCAATGTAAGATAGATCTTGGAAGAAAGCAGAGAGTACCAGAAGAATATCTATCTGTGTTTCATCAACTATGCAAACACATTTGACTGTGTCAAAATAAATTGTCGGTAATCTTGAGGAGAATGGGAATCTCAGATCATTTGGTCATGCTAATACGAAACCTATATTTGGACCATGCAGCTGTCCTCAGAACAGAGCAAGGAAACACTGTATCATTCAAAATCCAGAAAGGAGTGTGTCAGGGATGCATCTGTCCCCATACCTTTTAAATCTGTATGCAGAACAGATCATTTGGGAAGCAGGGCTTTATGAGGAGGAGTGTAGTATCAAGATTGGAGGAAGACTTATCCACATCCTACAATATGCAGATGACACAACCTTGCTTGCGGAGCCTGAAGAAGACCTGAAGCACTTGCTGGAAAATGTCTGCTGCAAAAAAGACTGTAGTCTTCAGTATGGGTTGAAACTCAACATCAAGACAATGATGATTCTCACCACTGGGCCAATTGGCAGCACCATGATAGATGGAGAAGAGATTGAGGTTGTTAGCCATTACAGTTTGCTCAAGTCCACGATCAACACTCTTAACACCAGCAGTCAGGAAATCAAAAGACAAATTGCATTGGGAAATTCTGCTGTCATGGAACTCTCCAGAGTCTTGAAGAGCAATGATGCCAGTCTAGATACAGAGGTGTGCCTAATCCAGGCCATGGTCTTTTCAATTACTTGTTACGCTTCAGAGAGTTAGACAATGACTAAGGATGACAGAAAAAGAATAGATGTCTTTGAATTGTGGTGCTGGAGAAGAGTCTTGAACATACCATGGTCTGCTAAGAAAACAAATAGGTCTGACTTTGACAGAGTGAAACCAAGTCTCTCCTTGGAGGCTAGGATTTTGAAACTCCACCTCACTTACTTTGGGCATGAGGCCAGGAGAGATCTGTCCTTGGAGAAGTACATCATGCTTGGAAGACAGAGTAGGAGAGGGAGACTCCAGAGGAGATGGGTTGATATAGTAACTGAGGCAATAGGGGCTGGTGTGTCAGAATTAGTGAGACTGACTCAGGACAGGGAACAGTTCAGAGCTGCTCAGTACATAAAGCCGTTATACATTGCAGGTGACTCAATGGCACATAGCAACAACAACAACAACAACATACTACGAAGGTTTGGAAGCAGGAGTGGCATCCACTTCTTAAACCACATGCTTCTGGAAACTCTATTAATGTGGACAGTTGTAGAGGGGCTTCAGGCCTTTTGTTCATAGGGTTACTATGAGGTGTGCTGCTCAATTCAAAGGCAATCAAAAACAACTACAACCTATTAATGATATCTGTAATCTGAGTTCTGTTGGATTTTTCTTTAGGATTGATACGGATATGGTTCTTTTTTAGTTGGTCAACTCGATACTTGTTTTTTAATTTTTTTTGTCATATCAGAGTAAGCTCAGCCAGGACTGTATCCATTTGTTTAGATATCTAAAATGGTATTCCAATTTCTGGAGTCTTGTTTAATATAAATTCCTTAAGTGTATGTCGGATTTATTCTTTAAGTACCATTACTTCTTGGCCATATACCATCTCCTGAAATGGTTCAGCCTCAATCAATTCATTTTTGTACAGTGACTCTTCCATATTTACGTTTTTGTGTGCTTTTTGAGTCATTTCATATTTTGTCCATAGAATGTTCTATTCCTACAACTCGAGGCTTAAATTTATTCTTCACTTCTTTCAGTTTGAAAAATACTGAACATGTTCTTAATTTTTTTACTTCTTGTCTTTGTACATTTCATGATAATAACTTCACTTATCTTCTTGAGCAGCCCTTTGAAATCTTCTGTTCAGGTCTCCTCATTATTTCTTTCCTTCAATTCAGCTTCTCTATGTTTAAGACAAGTTTCAGAATATCTGCTGACATGTACTTTGTTCTTTTCTTCTTCTTGTTTCTTTAAAATAATCTTTTACTTTTGTCATAATTGATGTCTTTGATGTCTTCCCAAACTTATACAGTCATTGGTCACTAGGCTTCATATATTCTACCCTTGAGATTGTTTCTAAATTTAGGTGGGATATACCTGAGGCATTTGCTGCAGAAGGTAGAGTACTGCCACCTTCAATTTGGATTGAAGAACAACTTCAAGAAAACAAAGATTCTTAGCTCTTGGCCAATTGGTAGTATCATTATAAATGGTGAAGAGATTGAGATAGTTAACTGCTTCAGCTCACCTGGCTCCACAATCAACACTCTGGGTACTAGCAGCCAGGAAATAAAAAGATTAATTGCATTGGGAAAATCTGCTGTCAGGGACCTCTCCAAAGTACTGAAGAGCAACGGTGTCAATCTGGAGGCTAAGGTGCACCTCATCCAGGCTATGGTCTTAACAATTGTTTGCTATGCATTAGAGAATTGAATAATGACTAAGCATGATAGATGAAGAACTGATGCCTTTGCATTGTGGTGCTGGAGAAGAGGACGGAATATGACATGAACTGTCAAGAGAACAGACAGGTCCGTTCTGGAGAAGGTGAAACCAAGCTGCTCTTTATAGAGAAAGACTTTGAAGCCCAATCTGACATACTTTGGGCATGTTGCAAGGAGGGACCAGTCCTAGAAGAAGGACATCATACTTGGAAGGGTGGAGGGACAGTGTAAGAGACAAAGACCCTGGTGAGATAGATAGACTCAGTGACTGGGGTAATGAGGGTAGGTGTCTAAGAGACAATGAAATTGGCTCAGAGCTGTTGTACATAGGATAGCTATAAGTCACAGGTGACTCGATGGTACATGACACTAACAACACTATATCCAGGTTGTATTTTTGATCTCTTGGATATGTTTGGATTTTTTCACTTTCAACTTAAGTTTAGGTATGAGCAATTGTTCTTTGCTACAGTTGTTCTGACTGATGATGTTGAGTTTTCTACCATCTTTTCCCATAGGTGTAGTCTGTTTGATTCTTTTTATTATATCAATTGTAGTCAACATGTATAGTTGCTGTTTATAGTTTTTAAAATGGCATTTTCAAGGAATTAGAAGTTGGAAGTTCGTATTCTATCATGCAATCTCTAGCTTAGTTTCTATCAACAAGCCTAAATTTCCTAGCCTCCAATCCTTCTTTGTTTTAAAATGTTTGCATTTCAGTTACTAATTATTATTATTATTATATCATAATTACATGTTTCAGACTGTAGACATTCGTTATTGCTGTTAGGTGTCACAGGTTCAACTGTAACTCATTATGATCTTATGAACAAACAACAAATTAAAAATTTACCCCATCCTGTGCCATCCTCATAATCTTCATTGTGTTCAAGCTCATTGCTACACTCAGAATGCCAATTCAATTTTTGAAGGGTCTCACTCTCCTTCACTGACCATCTTCTCTTCCAGCTTGAATGTCATTTTCTAAATAAACATCTTTAATTTCTTCAGCTTAGGCTTTAGTTGTTGGCACATAAATTTGATTAATCAACAAATTATTAGGTCTTTCTTATAGATATATGAATATTATCCTATCACTAACTACACTGCACTTCTGGATAGATTCTGAAATATTCTTTTTGACCATGAGTACAATACCATTCCTTATAAGTTTATCATCTGGCATAGTAGATAATATGATTATCTGACTCAAATGAGCAATGCCTGTCCATTTCAGCTTGTTAATGCCTAGGATAATGATCTTTATGTAATTGCTCTCATTTTTTTACAACTCTTTACTTTCCTAGATTAATACTCCGCACATTTCACACGCAAGTTTTTAGGGAATGTTTGCAACTTGTTATCCTCAATTTGCCTCATTCCACATCAGTAATGATACTGCATCCCCTGAAAGTTTAACTTCACTCATGTCATGAAATTAGGCTCTACTTCTAGGAGACAGTTTTTCCTCAGGTACATTTTGAGATTCTTTTAACCTAAAAGCCTCATCCTCTAGCACTCTATCAGACAATGCTCTTTTATATCATTCCCAATGACTCATTTTTTCATATGTGCATGTTCAGTACTGTTTCCTAATCAATCTTAGACCAGAAAGTCATTGAACCATTTACCACTGTGGACCATAACACTTAGCCTTTACTATTGGTTTTTCTTTGTGTTTATAAACATATACTTAAAATCTGGAATTGTTGTTGTTGCTGTGTACCATCAAGTTGGAACCAATCCATAGATGACCCTCTCAGCATGTTCTCAGAAACAGTTGATTGCACAGGAGGAGATTTCCCATCCTTTTCCCTCAGAGCAACTGGTTGATTTGAACTGTGTCCCTTCAGGATTGCAGCATAGCTTCTTACCACTAGGCCACCAGAGTTCATGAGAATCTAGAATAGTGACTATTGCTATAAAATTTAGAATAGTGAGCAGAATCTAAAATAGTGACTGGCATATCTTGGAAAACTCACTGTCGTAAAGTCAGAACACACTCACAGTGACCTTCTATAAGTTTTCCGAAGCTGTAAATCTTAAGGAAAGGAGCCTTTCTGTCTTTCTCTTGCAGACCTATTGGTGGATTTGAGCCCCTGAAGTCATATAGTCTTTTGGTTAGCAGCTCAGCAAGCAAAGGATTATAGCATCAGATATCCTTAACAGGCACTAAAAGATTACTTAATAAATATATATTCAGTAGAGATAAATCTTATTTAAAAGGGCATGCTAAAAATTAGGGAAAGATACCAAAAAGGGAATTTTTGTTTGTATTTACTCAGAGGCCTTGTCTCAGTTGCTTTGGTGCATTATCAAGAAGGGTCAGTCCTTGTAGAAGAATAGCATTCTTGGAAATGTAAACGGAAAAAAATAAGAAGGTCCTCTAAAAATATAGACTTACATGAATACATGATGACA